>NC_042979.1:13001088-13601088 GCF_901001165.1 Salmo trutta
TTTCTCTCTATGACAGTTAGACATTGATCAGCATTATTTTCAAAACGAGTCACGCTTCCCCGAGCCACTGAGCCAGCCAGCGTAGTAGCTAGCCTGCTGTAGTTAATGATGTAGAGATTCAGTGCTTTTGCAGTACACTATTTTATCCGACTAATGAGAGAAAGGACACAAAGCCCACAGAACTGTCTAATGAGCAATGACAGACAGAAGTTCTGCACATATTGCAGTGTCACACAAAGCCAGTGCTGAACTAGAGTAATTGAAAGTCACTCTGTCTGACAAATTTCCAATCTCACTGCAGCTGTTGATACTGATAGAGCTGTGGCTGGAAATTAGGTAGAAAATCAAATTATGGGACAATTCCGTTAGTGGTTTGGTTGTCATCATGATATCAGATGCTGTATAAAGGAGCAGTGTATTTGTTGGCTGCTAGGGGGCAGTGTAGCACCTTCATAATGAAGCTTCTTTAACCCCATACAGAATCCGTATCAGTAAAAAAAGTTCCAACTGTTTTATTGCATAATAAAACAATACACACAAATTGTAAAATTGAAGATCATATTAGGGGGTGGGGAAAATGTGCAACCATGACATGCATGGTGAATCTCCACTAAAAGAGGGTCTATTTTATCCCACTTATCAGCCTTGTCTCACACACACAAATGAAAATCCGGGACACTCAAATGAGTATGATATGTTCTGTTAGGTGTGGTTACATAAGACAGATGGTTACAAAAGTAGGGTGGTTGGTCAGGGTGGATGTGTATGCTCATAACGCAAACGTCTAGCAACCCAAAGTTTGCGAATTGAAATCTCATCATGGACAACTTTAGCATTTTAGATAATTAGCTACTTTGCAACTACTTACTACTTTTTAGATACTTTACAACAACTTAGCATGTTAGCTAACCCTGCCCCTAAGCCTAAACTTAACCCTTTAACCTAACTCCTAAACTTAGCCCAAACCTTAACCCTAACCCCTAGCCTAGCTAACGTTGGCCAGCTAGCTGACTTTAGCCCCCTAGCTAGAATTCGTAACATATCATACATTTAGCAAATTTAACATATAGTACATTTTGCAAATTTGTAACATATAATACCAATTGTAATTCATAACATATCATACAAAATAATACATACCATACCAAATGTAACATATCATACAAAATTGAACTGATTTACGTACAGAATAATACGAAATGCTCTGACACTATGTTGCACTTATCTGTACAACAAACCCACTGGTGCAGTCTGATAATCCTAAGTGAATAGTCTGATAAAATACTATGGAATGTTGTGAAGGGCAGTAGACCCTGGCCTTTGTAGTGACTTCTGTAGTGAGACTCCAGGTACCCTAGTGGTTAGAGTGTTGGGCCAGCAACCGAAAGGTTGCTGGATTGAATCCCTGAGTTGACAAGGTAAAAGAAAATCTGTCGTTCTGCCCCTGAACAAGGCAGTTAACACACTGTTCCCCAATAGTCATTGTGAATAAGAATTTGTTCTTAGCTGACTTGGCCAGTTGAAGTCAGAAGTTTACATAAACCTTAGCCAAATACATTTGAACACAGTTTTTCACAATTCCTGACATTTAATCCTAGTAAAAGTTCCCTGTCTTAGGCCAGTTAGGATAACCACTTTATTTTAAGAATGGGAAATGTCAGAATAATAGTAGAGAGAATTATTTATTTCAGCTTTGTTTTCTTTCATCACATTACCAGTGGGTCAGAAGTTTACATACACTCAATTAGTATTTGGTAGCATTGCCTTTAAATTCTTTAACTTGGGTCAAACATTACAGGTGGCCTTCCACAAGCTTCCCACAATAAGTTGGGTGAATTTTGGCCCATTCCTCCTGACAGAGCTGGTGTAACTGAGTCAGATTTTTAGGCCTCCTTGCTCGCACACACTTTTTCAGTTCTGCCCATACCTTTTCTATGGGATTGAGATCAGGGCTTTGTGATGGCCACTCCAATACCTTGACTTTGTTGTCCTTAAGCCATTAAGCCACAACTTTGGAAGTATGCTTGGGGTCATTGTCCATTTGGAAGACACATTTGCGACCAAGCTTTAACTTCCTGACTGATGTCTTGAGATGTTGGATGACGTCTGCGTGGTCCCATGGTGTTTATACTTGCATACTATTGTTTGTACAGATGAACGTGGTACCTTCAGGCATTTGGAAATTGCTCCCAAGGATGAACCAGACTTGTGGAGGTCTGCATTTGTTTTGATTTTCCCATGATGTCAAGCAAAGAGGGACTGAGTTTGAAGGTAGGCCTTGAAATACATCCACAGGTACACCTCCAATTGACTCAAATTTGGTCAATTAGCATATCAGAAGCTTCTAAAGCCATGAAATTATTTTCTGGAATTTTCCAAGCTGTTTAAAGGCACAGTCAACTTAGTGTATGTAAACTTCTGACCCGCTGGAATTGTGATACAGTGAATTATAAGTGAAATAATCTGTCTGTAAACAATTGTTGGAAAAATTACTTGTGTCATGCACAAAGTAGATGTCCTAACCGACTTGCCAAAACTATAGTTTGTTAACAAGAAATTTGTGGAGTGGTTGAAAAAAGAGTTTTAATGACTCCAACCTAAGTGTATGTAAACTTCCGACATCAACTGTAAGTAAAAAAATAAAATCTCCTGGAATCTATGGTATTGCCACAAGGAAGTTGAGAGAAGAGAACCTATTTTGTGAGCTGGTTACCATGGAAACTTGCACAGTGGCCAGCCCAGCATAGTTATTTTATGATCAAAATGTATATTGCTGGTTAACTGGGATTCATACATGCTCAAAACACAGACACGGTAATAATCATGACTGCATGGGTGTGCATTAACCCCTTAAGCCATGAAGCAGCTGTGTCTAAATGACCACGGTGGGCATTGAGTGTTAGTAAGGTGCTTCTACATATAGCCAACACAAAATAGGTCCCTAAAGACCTCTTCAAAGGGGCGTTAAATATCTGAAAGAATTTAAATCAAATGAATGACCATGGATAATGGATTAGGATATAAATTAGAAACCGACATGGTCTGATAATGCTTTTATTTTTTTTCAAATATAATTTGTGACCAAAACATCTTAATAGTTTATACACTTTAAAATGTGGATTATGCATGAATTTGACTACATCTGTCACTGTCAGGCATACCGTGTGTGCTTCCACTCTTAACATGTTACCTGCTTCCACTCTTAACATGTTACCTGCTTCCACTCTTAACATGTTACCTTCCTCCACTCTTAACATGTTACCTTCCTCCACTCTTAACATGTTACCTTCCTCCACTCTTAACATGTTACCTGTTTCCACTCTTAACATGTTACCTGCTTCCAGTCTTAACATGTTACCTTCCTCCACTCTTAACATGTTACCTTCCTCCACTCTTAACATGTTACCTGTTTCCACTCTTAACATGTTACCTGCTTCCAGTCTTAACATGTTATCTGCTTCCAGTCTGAACAAAGGCTGACCTCCGGCCAACTTCCTTTGTTGTTGGATTATATCAGGAAGAAAACTAATGGAGGACATGGATCAACAGACAGCCCTGGAAAGACCTTCCTAATTGCCCACATCGATCAGTTACGCACAGTGCACAATTTGCTGCAAATGATCAAATCTAAAAGGGGACACCCAAATAATTGCACTCATTTTAAATTTACTAAGAGTTATTTGTTTCAAATATGTCTCTGTAGCTTCCTTTTCTGCCTGCATTCGCTGTGCATCAGAGTTTTTTTTCCTGCAGGAAATCATCTGGATTCTCGGCTTTGCAACAAATTACTATTCCCATGTTTTCCCTGGATGACATGACTCACGGATTCATTTTCTTTTGGTTAATAGATGCTCCTTAAAGAGCTGTGAAGCTGAACTTAGTGGATCAAGCTGGGGAGGTGGATAAAACATAATTTGATGCATTCAGTGAGGTTGTCAGGGTGAGGCTGTTGAGTGGGTGAGAGAGCGAGAGCCCACAATGTTTACTCTCTGTAATATTCAGCATGGCATTCTAGTGTCAGATATCACTCCTGCATCTCTGGGTTCAGATCTATTACAGAACCCTGGTACTCATATCTATTCCGTTTGCACTCATATCCCACCTCATTTCTGTATTCATACCCTTTCCCTCTAGTCTCTAGTGCTCATGTCTATTCCCCTGCATTCATATCTAATTATAAAATCTCTGTCAATATCTATCTTTGTGTTATTGTGTGTATACTGCATCCATGGACCTTGATATTCATATGCCTATTTCTGTTTGAACAGTGGAAGTTCTTCTGCCTCCCAACAGATGTCAAACACCATAAGCAAATCCCATTTTGTTATGGCAGTTAGGTAAATATGAATCTTATCACATCAGGAGAAGCATATTCCACTCCTGACCTTCAGCTGGAACATGCAGGTAAAACAGAGCTGTTGATGGGTGGCTGTGATCCTTCGCTCAGAGAAGAGAGACAGGGAACGCATGCAGGTTGAGTGACACAGACAAGACGATTCCTTGACAGAGTCCCTTACAAGTCTAAATAAAACCTGGGAAAAAATGTATATGCCAAGCCATAGTGAAATGTATGCTGATGCTAGGTGTTCACTGTAGAGATAGACACTCTTTGGCCAAAGATCAACAAGGATGTGTTGATGAGGTGTTCGCATAATTAAATTGAACACTATTAGTGCTATATTGTATTTCTGCAGGATTATTTTATTGGTGGTAATAAAGAAATCATGCTAGTGCTCCAAAAAGCATTGTCTTTGTTGGTTGGTGGCACTGCAGTTTAAGTGCTTTGCAATTATTAACTTTCTCATGTTTGCCAACACAGCCATCCGGTCTGCCATGGAGAAGATGACATTTGTTGTCAGTTTGAATCCCGGGTGGACAAAATACTGTTTGTTAATGTCTTGTAAAATGGAACATCTCCTTATGCCAGATTTTCTCGCCCAACTCTGGGAAATATACTGTATTTTGTCACAATTGAACAAAAAAAACACATTGAACAAAAAAAGGAATTCAGAATGTAGATGAATAGAAAATCTTACAACGATCCCCATTGAGATTGTCACGCCCTGACCTGAGAGAGCAGTTTTTCTCTGTTTGGTTAGGTCAGGGTGTGATATGGGGTGGGCATTCTATGTCATATATTTCTTTGTGTTTGGCCGAGTATGGTTCCTAATCAGAGGCAGCTGTCTATCGTTGTCTCTGATTAGGAATCATACTGAGACAGCCCTTTTCCCCACCTTCTGTTGTGGGATCTTGTTTTTGTACAGCTCTGTGTAAGCCTGCAGAATGGTATTTTGTTTAGTGGTCTGAGTTAAATAAAAGTAAACATGAGCACTTACCACGCTGCACCTTGGTCTCCTCCTTACAACGATTGTTACAGAGATAGAATGGACAACTCTGCCTATGCCTTTTTATCCCTGTGGGAGCACCATTGCCGCAGTCTTTTAACATCACGTGCTGTCTAATTAAACTCCATGACATGGCAGGACCACTGCTGTTTGCCATTCTATAGGCCACCAGGATGAATTTCTATAAAAGCTACAGTGGACCAGATTTCTGAGAACTTCAAGAGCACTCTCAACCTCTTATCAAAGGTTATTAGAGGGAAATCTGTGCTGACTTGGTTTGGGGGTCATTGAGTGTTGTTACCATGGAAAACCTCCTCTCACACATTGTTCTTGCAATTCCAACACATTACCTAAGCAGAGGCTCCTCTTCACACCACCGAAGGAGATTAGCAATTATTTGTGTGCAGGCAATAAGTGAAACAAACCAATTCAGCATTTGTTTATTTTGCCCACGAATATCAACTTTTTCTGTAGTCTAATGTTTTGGGCACATAACTGACAACTTGGCTGTGAATTTCCATTGTCTATAGATCATGTTTCTGCAGCTCCCCTCATAATACAGAGTTTTCTTGCGACGCCATGGGTCTGTGTGGTTGGGACAGATGTGCTGTAGTGCTCTGAATGACAGGGATCAAAGAGAGCCTAGCACATCTGATAACATGAAAAACAACACCCAGACAATCAATACCCAGAACCTGCTTCATGTCATGAATGAGCAATGTCATCAACCTACTGTGCACATCACAGGAGGCTGCTGAGGGGAGGAAGGCTCATAATAATGGCTCGAACGGAGCAAATGGAATGGCATTAAACACCTGGAAACCATGAGTTTGTATTTGATACCATGCCACTCATTCCACTCCAGCCATTACCATGAGCCCGTCTTCCCCAATTAAGGTACCACCAACCTCCTGTGGTGCACAACTCAAGTTAAAAGGATTATTGAATGAATGATGGCTTGATTTCTATACCTGACCTATTAAAGCTTGATCTATTTGATTCATGTCTTGCTAATGGTGAGGAGGGGTAATTAAATTTGTGTCACTTACCCACGCTCTGGCCTACATTCCACCCCTACGTTCCACCCCTTCGCATCAGTGATTAGGACACACCATCTCACGCTGCTTGCTATTCCACTCACAAACACATATTCTGACTTTCACTCTAGATAAACAAACCCCCAGCGCCCATCTCATTCTATAATTCACTGCTGTCGATGCTCTTCGGTTAACTTCTGCCTCTCCCTCTTTCTCTCTCCATCAAGGCACAAGGCGAGACCCAGATGCAGATGGTTGGAGTCTTACAATGTTTATTAATCCAAAAAGGGGTAGGCAAGAGAATGGTCGTGTACAGGAAAAAGGTCAAAACCAGTCAGGGCAGGTAGGATGATCAGGCAGGTGGGAAAGTAGTCCAGAGTCAGGCAGTGGTCAAAACCAGGAAGACTATCAAAAGAGAATAGAAAAGGAGTACGGAAAAAACACACTGGTTGACTTGACTAAACATACAAGACAAACTGGCACAGAGAGACAGGAAACACAGGGATAAATAGTGGAAAATAAGCGACACCTGGAGGGGATGGAGACAATCACAGGGACAGGTGAAACAGATCAGGGCGTGACACTCTCATTCACGCTCTCTCCCCTCTTTATCTTCCTTCCCTTCCTCTCTCTCTCTCTCTCTCTCTCAATTCAAGGGGCTTTATTGGCATGTGAAACATATGTTTACATTGCCAAAGCAAGTGAAATAGATAATAAACAAAAGTGAAATTAACAATGAAAAATGAACAGTAAACATTACATTCACAAAAGTTCCAATCATTCTCTCTCGCGCGTTCCCTCTCTCTCTCTCCCCCCTATTCTCTCTGGCTTTAAATATTTTCTTCGCTCTCAATCTTGTGACAGTTCCAGCCAACAGCAACCTATCCAGTGGACTTTTACAGCCTGATAAACATAAGAGTGAGTTTAAGGGTTTTCATATTTGTCACCTCACTTTTCCACTGAGCCTTTGTTTTCCTCAGTCCCCCAGGGCTAGTTAAGATGAGAGAATAGAGGAATGGCTTCTGTTGTTTCTAGGCAGCAGAGCCGCAAGTTCTGTGATGCTGGCCATGAAATCTGAAGGAAGATCCAGAGGATGTCTGGGGGGGAAGTGTACAGTGTTTTAGACCTCCTAATACTGTCTTTGATTTAGATTTCCTTAATGAGCATGTTACTACATTTACTGATGTACGTGGGTGGCAATGCCCATTTTTTTGTCTGAAGTGCATAATTTGTAAAAAGTATCAGAATGTTATACTGTATAGCAGAAATGGGTGTGCTTATGCAACTTGCATAATTGTCATATTGTTTGGCCATAAATTATTGATTTGATTTGATTTTTGATTTGATTTGCTTGGGACCAAGTGAAAATCTGAAATTCAGTGAGATTGTCAAAGGTTACATTAGAAACACCAAGCAGTTGAGATGCTCTAGCACTTAAGCAGATGTTACCAAGGCATTTCCCCACCTGCCTAGGTGTTTGGCAGTGTAAAGACTATCCTGGCACAATCAGGCAGTGAAACTGCTCTCCTGGGCACATGATGTATAAATGAATGACATACTGCAGGATACAATTTTCATCAGGCCAGAATGGATGTAAAACATGCAACACACAAGAAACATGTCAAGTGATTAACATTGTAAAATGTACACAGAAATGTAACCTATTGAGGGACCTTAAAGCAGAGGACCCCCAATTCGGCATCTAAACGTAATGCGCTACAGAGGGTAGTGCATACAGCCCAGTACACCACTGTGGTCAAGCTTCCTAACATCCAGGACCTATATACTAGGCGGTGTCAGAGGATGGCCTAAAAAATGGTCAAAGACTCTAGTCACTCAGGTCATAGACTGTTCCCTCTGCTACCGCACGGCAAATGGTACCGGAGCACCAAGTCTAGGATCAAAAGGCTCTTTAACAGCTTCTACCCCCAAGGCATAAGACTGCTGAACAATTAATCAAATGGCTATCTGGACTATTTATATTGACCCCCTCCCCCTTTTTTTTTACACTGCTGCTACTCACTGTTTATTATCTATGCATAGTCACTTTACAATTTACCTCGACTTACGTGCACACCCACACATTGACTCGGTACCCCTTGTATATAGCCTCGTTATTGTTATGTAATTTTCTTGTGTTACTTTTTTATTTGATTTATATATTTTTTTCTCACTTTAGCTGATTTAGTAAATATTTCCTAACTATTTCTTGAACTGCATTGTTGGTTAAGGGCTTGTAAGTAAGCATGTCACTAAGTTCTACACCTGTTGTATTTGGCGCATGTGACAAATAAAATGTAATGTTCATTTCTCTACTATAAGCCTTATAACCGCAGACCACGTGTATGACGTTGTGTGGGCGAGTGGTTTGCTTATGTCAACGTTGCGAACAGAGTGCCTCATGGTAGCGGTATGGTATGGGTTATGGTATGGTATGGGTATAAGCGACGGACAGTGAACACAATGGCATTTTATCCATGGCAATTTGAATGCACAGAGATAACGTGGCGAGATTCCGAGGCCAATTGTCGTGCCATTCATCCGCCGCCATCACCTCATGTTTCAGCATGATAATGCACAGCCCCATGTCGCAAGGATCTGTACACAATTCCCGGAAGCTGAAAATGGCCCAGTTCTTCCATGGCCTGCATACTCACAAGACATATCATCCATTGAGATTGTTTGGGATGCTCTGGATTGACGTGTACGACAGCATGTTCCAGTTCCCGCCAATATCCAGCAACTTTGCACAGCCATTGAAGAGGAGTGGGACAACATTCCACAGGCCACAATCAACAGCCTGATCAACTCTATGAGAAGGAGATCTGTTGCGCTGCATGAGGAAAACGGTGGTCACACCAGATACTGACTGGTTTTCTGATTCTCACTCCTACCTTTTTTCTGTAACTAACAGATGCATATCTGTATTCCCAGTCATGTGAAATCCATAGATTAGGGCCTAATGAATTCATTTAAATTGACTGATTTCCTTATATGAACTGTAACTCAGTAAAATCTCTGAAATTGTTGCGTTTATAATTCTGTTCAAAATATGTAATGTCTTGCCTGAAACGAGCAACCGGTTAAACGCCTAAACCCTACCAATGAGATAATCCAAAATGCAATTATTTAGGTATTTAGTCAATCACGCTATAATAAATAAGCTAGTTCTCAATAGTTGTCATTTCAATGGACAATAGATAATACATTTCAACATCTGAGGATGTAATATGATAGGGATTCAAAGAATAGCCTGACGAAATTAAATATCCCTCAACATAGAACATTCTCATTAGTGAGCACACTCACCTGCTATACTATCGTGACCTGTATGCATGCTCTCCAATCGAGTCCAGAGTCCACAAAACAGCAATGGTGAGTGTAGGCCTTGCCTATAGGTTGGCGATATGATACAATGTAAATTAAAACTAGACTCAAATTACGTCTGTGCCCTGGGTATAGATAGGCCTAGGAGATCAAATCTCATGTTATATTTGACAATAATCTTAGATTTTCCACAGTTTTTGTTTTTTGGAAACGTACCAGTAGGCCAATGCAAATCTCTGCTGCTTTGGGATATTAGAGGATGACACCATTACCAAGGGATTGTCCAATCAGAAGAAGTCCACAAATCAAGAGCCAGACCAAAATACAGTCAAACTCTCAACTCTCATGGACCTTGGGGAATGCAATCCCCTTTGTTCTTCACCCCTTACATTCTATATTTGTCTGACTGCACTGAGGAGAGCTGGAGTGAAAAATGGAGAGAGGAGAGAATGCCCTGGTGCCATATCTAACTCTCATGGATTATCAGACTGTGGTTTTACAGCAGTATTTCAAATGGCCTGTCATATTGCATATGGCTTAGTGGACATGTCATTACATTACTATAGGTTTCAGTGAGGGAATAATGTTGGTGTGTGACCTTGTTGTGTCGTCTCATGATCTCAGTGGTCCAGTCAGGGTGCCACTTTAGAACCAAGGTTGGTTTCTTCCAGTCGATGTACAGTAGGCCTACTTCCAGCAGTAATGTTCCAGTATATATCAATTTCAGTGTTACTGAAGTTTGGTCTTAATACAATATCAGCAAGTTTCGATATTCCATTCACCTGGTTAAATGAAGATGATTGGAATGAATGAAGATGAAACAGTTAAGTCAAAATAACCTGATCTAACTAGAATAAAAAGCAAACTTTGAGAATGTCTCTCAGTTGTCATGTTGTAGTTACTGTTGTAACGGCCATCGTAATGAGTAGACCAAGGTGCAGCGGGAAAATGTATGCTCATCTTCTTATTTATTATAAAAGAAGGAAAAACAAAAAAGAAACACGTATACAAAAACGAACGCCACTAAACAGTCCCGTCAGGTGCTACATACACTAAACAGGAAATAACTACCCACAATTCCCATACCAAAACACCCCTATACATAGGACCTTCAATCAGAGGCAACGAGGAACAGCTGCCTCCAATTGAAGGCCAAATCAATAAACTAAACATAGAACTAGAAAGACTAGACTAGAACATAGAAATATACTAACATAGAACATAAACCAAAACCCCGGAACACTCTAAACAAACACCCCTCTACAAAACACATAGCCCAACAAACCCCGAAACACTCTAAACAAATACCCCCTGCCACGTCCTGACCAAACTAATATAACAAATAACCCCTTTACTGGTCAGGACATGACAACTGTAGAGAAGGTTAATCTAAGTACAGTAATTTAATAATGTATGCCATGATACTTGATGATGATGAATAAACTACATTCCAGGATTAAAATTACCTTTGAATGGCGCCGGAGGAGATGGCTGCCGTTTTACGGCCTCTTAACCATTTGTGCTATTGTGTGTGTTTTTTCTCATTATTTGTAACTTATTTTGTGCATAATGTTTCTGCCACTGTCTCTTATGACCGAAAAGAGCTTCTGAATATCAGGACAGTGAATACTCACCTAGTACTGGACAAAGATTTTTTATTTAACTAGGCGGACGCAAAATATTTACTTCAGACACCCGACAAGGCCCTCATCCCCATCATTCGCAGGAGAAAGAGAAGGAGATATTGAGGACGTAGGTCGTGGTGCCTTGTAAGGATCCGACGGCGAGTGGGTAATCTGCCTCTACCATCAGTCCTATTAGCCAACGTACAATCATTGGATAACAAAATAGTTGAGCTACGATCACGAATAGCCTACCAACGGGACATTAAAAACTGTAATATCTTATGTTTCACCGAGTCGTGGCTGAACAACGACATTGATAAAATACAGCTGGCGGGCTTTACGCTGCATTGGCAAGATAGAACAGCTGCCTCCGGTAAGACAAGGGGTGGCGGTTTGTGTATATTTGTAAACAACAGCTGGTGAACGAAATCTAATATTAAGGAATTCTCGAGGTTTTGCTTGCCTGAGGTAGAGTATCTCATGATAAGCTGTACACACTATTTACCAAGAGAGTTTTCATCTATATTTTTCGTAGCTGTCTATTTACTACCACAAACCAATGCTGGTACTAAGTCCGTACTCAATGAACTGTATAAGGCCATAAGCAAACAGGAAAACGCTCATCTAGAGGCGCCGCTCCTAGTGGCCGACTTTAATGCAGGGAAACTTAAATCCATTTTACCTAACTTCTACCAGCATGTTAAATGTGCAACCAGAGGAAAAAAAGCTCTAGACCACCTTTAGTCCACACACAGAAACTCGTACAAAGCTCTCCCTTGCCCTCCATTTGGCAAATCTGACCATAATTCTATTCTTCAGATTCCTGCTTATAAGCAAAAACTAAAGCAGGACGCAACAGTGACTCGGTCAGTAAAGAAGTGGTCAGATGACACAAATGCTAAGCTACAGGACCGTTTTGCTAGCACAGACTGGCATATGTTCTGGAATTCTTCAGATGGCATTGAGGAGTATACCACATCAGTCAATGGCTTCATCAATAAGTACATCAATGACGTCGTCCCCACATTGACTGTATGTACATACCCTAACCAGACGCCATGGATTACAGGCAACATCCGCACTGAGCTGAAGGGTAGAGCTGCCATTTTCAAGGAGCGGGACTCTAACCCGGACACCATCAAACAGGAAAGCGTCAATACATGACTAAGATTGAATCGTACTACACCGGCTCCGACGTGGCAGGGCTAGCAAACTATTACAGATTACAAATGGAAGCACAGCCACAAGCTGCCCAGTAACACGAGCCTACCAGACGAGCTAAATTACTTCTATGCTCGCTTCGAGGCAAGCAACGCTGAAGCATGCATGAGATCATCAGCTGTTCCGAACGACTGTGTGATCACGCTCTCCGTAGCCGATGTGAGTAAGACCTTTAAGCAGGTCAACATTCACAAGGCCGTGGGGCCAGACAGATTACCAGGATGTGTACTCCCAGCATGCGCTGACCAACTGGCAAGTGTCTTCACTGACATTTTCAACCTGTCCCTGACTGAGTCTGTAATGCTAACATGTTTCAAGCAGACCACCATAGTCCCTGTGCCCAAGAACACTAAGGTAACCTGCCTAAATGACTACCGACCCGTAGCACTCACGACTGTAGCCATGAAGTGCTTTTCAAGGCTGGTCATGCCTCACATCAACACCATTATCCCAGAAACCCTAGACCCACTCCAATTTGCATACCGCCCCAACAGATCCACAGATGATGCAATCTCTATTGCACTCCACACTGCCCTTTACCACCTGGACAAAAGGTACACCTACGTGAGAATGCTATTCATTGACTACAGCTCAGCGTTCAACACCATAGTGCCCGCAAAGCTCATCACTCAGCTAAGGACCCTGGGACTGAACACCTCCCTCTGCACCTGGATCCTGGACTTCCTGATGGGCTGCCCCAAGGTGGTGAGGGTAGGTAACAACACATCTGCCACGCTGATCCTCAACAAGTGGGCCCCTCAGAGGTGCGTGCTCAGTCCCCTCCTGTACTCTCTGTTCACTGTATGGCCAGGCACGACTCCAACACCATCATTAAGTTGGCCGACAATGAGTGGTAGGTCTGGTCACCGACAATGATGAGACAGCCTATAGGGAGGAGGTCAGAGACCAGGCAGTGTGGTGCCAGGATAACAACCTCTCCATCAACGTGATCAAAACAAAGGAGATGATATTGGAAAAGGAGGACACACCCCCATTCACATCGACGGGGTTGGAGTGGAGCAGGTTGAGAGCTTCAAGTTCCTCTGTATCCACATCCCCAACAAACTATCATGGTCCAAACACACCAAGACAGTCATGAAGAGGGCACGACAAAACCTATTCCCCCTCAGGAGACTGAAAAGATTTGGCATGGGTCCTCAGATCCTCAAAAAGTTCTACAACTGTACCATCGAGAGCATCCTGACTGGTTGCATCACTGCCTGGTATGGCAACTGCTTGGCCTCCGACCGTGAGGCACTACAGAGGGTAGTGTGTACGGCCCAGTACATCACTGGGGCCAAGCTTCCTGCCATCCAGGGCCTCTATACCAGGCGGTGTCAGTGGAAGGCGCTAAAAATTGTCAAAGACTCCAGCCACCCTAGTCATAGACTTTTCACTCTTCTACCGCACAGCAAGTGGTACTAGAGCGTCAAGTCGAGGTCCAAAAGGCTTCTAAAAGCTTCTTAAGGCTAGGGGGCAGTATTTTGACGTCCAGATTAAAAGTGTGTCCAAAGTAAACTGCCTGCTACTCAGGCCCAGAAGCTAGGATATGCATATAATTAGTAGATTTGGATAGAAAACACTCTGAAGTTTCTAAAACTGTTAGAATAATGTCTGTGAGTATAACAGAACTGATTTGGCAGGCAAAACCCCGAGCACAATCCATCCAGGGAATTAGTTTTTTGAGGTCATTGTGTTTTCCAATTGTTTTCTATGGGAAGCCCTATTTTTAAGGAACCTGTTTGCAGTTCCTATGGCTTCCACTAGATGTCAACAGTCTTTAGAAATTGTTCGATGTTTTTCTTTTGAGAAATGAAGAAGTAGGGCTGTTCTTTGTAAGTGTCTCTCTAGGTGGACTCTACTGTTTTGGTGCGCGTGAACTGGAACGCTCTTCACGTTGTTTTTATCCGGTATTGGAAACAGTTTATTCCGTCTTAAATTTTATCGATTATTTACATTTTAGGATACCTGAGGTTGGATTAGGAATGTTGTTTGAATTGTTTGGACCAAGTTTACAGGTAATTTATTGGAGCCAATTTGGGCGAGTTAAAACCGGTGTATTTCTGAATCAAACGCGCCAAAGAAATTGACATTTTGGGGATATAAAGAAGGATTTTATTGAACAAAATGACCCTTCATTGTGTCAATGAGACATTTGGGATTGCAAAAAGATCTTCAAAGGTTTATTTATTTATTATATGGCTATTTCTGACTTTTGTGTCACACCAGCCTGGTTGAAAAATTATTTTCATGTGTTTGTATGCGGGGCGCTGTCCTCAGAGAATTGCATGGTCTGCTTTTGCCGTAAAGCCTTTTTGAAATCTGACACAGCGGCTTGATTAACAAGAAGTTAAGCTTTATTTTGATGCATTACACATATATTTTTGTGAATGTTAAATATTGATATTCCTGTAGTTTGAATTTGGCGCGCTGCCATTTCACTGGATGTTGTCAAATCGATTCCGCTAAAGGGATTGGCGCGTGAAGATATCCATAAGAGGTTTAACAGCTTCTACCCTAAGCTATAAAACTCCTGAACAGCTAATCAAATAGCTACCCAGACTATTTGCAATGTTCTGTACTGGTACCCCCTGTATAGTGTATATAGCCTCGCTACTTTTATTTTACTGCTGCTCTTTAACCATAAAATGTTTATCTTATCTATTTTTTACTTTTTTACACTTTTTCTTAAAACTGCATTGTTGGTTAAGGGCTTGTTAGTAAGAATTTCACTGCAAGGTCCACACCTGTTGTATTCGTCGCATGTGATAAATACCATTTCATTTGATTGAGGATGACAGTGGCACAAATGCACTGTATTTTGTGTTCTCCCTCACGATCAGTAATGCCCACTGAATCAGCGGACAACAGTAGTACCCATTCAAAAATAGTATAATAATAGTGACCAGAAAAACACTGGCAGCATATAAAACTATTCAGGGATTGTGAAAGATTCAGGAGATAGAATGGAGGGAGGAGTAATGGAAGCTAAAAGGCAAATGGGTTCCCCATCGGTTTAGATGGAGGTGGGCAGCCAGGCAGAGGTTGTAGAGGTGCAACCAGGCAAGCAGGAGCTGCACACACAGTTTTGCAGTGAGTTTGTGAGAGAGGTTGGTAGCCTACAGAATAAAAATGTACCATTTCCTGTCTGCCCATTACAAGGAAACGCTCTCTCGCTCTTCCAGTTTGCTAGAGGCCAATTATAAAGTGCGTTTGACCTCTTGCATAGTCAAAGACAAATCCTCATTGCTAACACACACCACATGTAATTCACATGTCTGGTCGAAGGTGGCGTGAGGCAGGTGATGTAACGCCTCATTGACCTCTAGGTGCTGCACAAGATTCATTGGAAATGTACAGATATAGTGCCTTCAATTTATTTCTGCCTTTATTTCAATGGTGTTTTTTTTTTTTTTTTTCCAAGGTGGCAAAGTGCAAGTTGTAATGGTGGGTTAGATAACCATAACATATCAGACTGTGTGGGTGTTACTGACTACAACAAGAAATAATTCTGAACCAAGAACACTATTTATTTTCTAAACTCTACCCAGCCAGACAGTTTAGTGGCTATTTACTGCATCTGAGCAGACAGAGTAAATATATACAGTCTGTACAATTGAGGTGAGACGTGCAGGACTGGCTCAGTTCCACTGAGACTCAGTGCTAACATCTTGCCTGTGAGACGGCTTGTTTGTCTATTGAGTAGAATACCTTGTGTTCTAAATTAAGTCTTACCTACTGAATCATGCAAGTCAGAAACATTAGCTGAAAAAAAACACAATGTGGTATGCGTTCAGAACTCAACATGCTGAAAACAATCGCATGAAGATGAAATACTGTATACTGCATGTGGAAGCATGTCTTGTGACAGTCACATATTATAAGATCTGCATATCCATTCAATCTATGTAGTATCTTTCAAAATCACTGCCTATCAATGTTGGTCTAATCTGATTCCCCTGACACCTTACTGCATGTTCTAGGTGTCGATCCAGCATCTTGAAAACTGTGGGCAGAGTAGGCACAGTCTATTCTTGGCCATGTTTCAAAGCATCTTAGATGCAGCAGCCTTCCGGTTATATTATCTGTGGCGTGATTTATAGGGATTCAAGAATCCCCATTCGATATTTAAAAGTGATGGGGTGGGGACTTGGGTCCCCTATACTCGGAGTCCTAAGCTGCTTGGGGTTGTGTTGAAGACTTGTGCTATGGACTGGAGAATAATTTGGGCAGGTATTTATAACAACCTGCAGATGCCCTTGTAGGTATTGCAGGCAGCTAAGAAAGGTTTTATTATGAGTGGGAGTAGAGCTCTCCTATGGAACGATGTACCAATCACTGCAGTGCTTCTTCTTCCAGGGTTCTGTTCAGAGGAAGTAGTCCCAGTTGTCCTCCTTGTGAACTGCAACATGTGCAAATGCCTTGTTTGATGAATGGAGCATATATAGTATCAATCATGGGGGACACCGGAGGGGATAGAAGCATCAAAGCAGGATTGTTGATACAGTAAGACACATTAGTAATTACTATATGTTTTCTCATGCAGGAACTTCAGTCCATGATAGCCCACAAAACAACAGATATGGGAAACATTCTCATAATGGAGAACTTAAGAGCTGAACAATTGCAATGGTGAGTATTTTCTAATAACGTTGTAGCTATGGAACAGTGCACAGTGCTATGAAAACTGGAGACTAACTTAATATTTTCCCAATGGTTTCTATACACAATGCAGTTGTTTGGCAAGTTATCAAAATCAAATCAAATTGTATTGGTCACATGTGTTGGTATAGGCTTTACAGTGAAATGCAAATGTACGAGCCCATTCCCAACAGTGCAGAGTTAAAAACTAAATATTTGCAAAAAAACATGAATATTTTACCCATACCTACATGTACATACTGTATTACCTCAACTACAAGGAGTAACAGTACCGAGTCAATGTGCAGGGGTACAAGGTAGTTGAGGTAATAGAGGTAATACAGTATATACATGTAGGTAGGGGTAAAAGTGAATACGCAATCAAGATTGTTTATAATCTGAGTAGCAGTAGCGTATGTAAAGTGTGTCTATGTGCGAGTGTGTGTGTGTGGCGTCAATATGCATGTGTGTGTTTTGTGTGTGTGAGCATATGTAGTGTGTGTGTGAGTGTGTGTCTGCGTGTGAGTTGGAGTATGTGTGAGTGTGTGGGTAGAGTCTAGTGAGTGTGCATATATCCAGTTCAAGGGAGTCAGTGCAAAACAATTAAGATAAATAAATAAATAATAAAGGGGGTCATATGTAAATTGGCGGGTAGCCATTTGATTAACTGTTTAGCAGTCTTATGGCTTGGGGGTAGAAGCTGTTCAGGTGCCGTGTGGTAGCAGAGAGAAATGTTTATGACTTGGGTGGCTGGAGTCTTTGACAATTTTTAGGGCCTTACTCTGTCACCACCTGGTATAGAAGTCCTGGATGACAGGGAGTTTGGCCCCAGTGATGTACTGGGCCGTACGCATTACCCTCTGTAGCGCCTTGCGGTCGGACGCCGAGCAGTTGCCATACCAAACAGTAATGCAGCCAGTCAAGATGCTCTCAATGGTGCAGCTGTAGAACTTTTTGAGGACAAATCTTTTCAGCCTCCTGAGGGGGAAGAGGCGTTGTCATGCCCTCTTCACAACTGTGGTGGTGTTTTTAGACTATGACAGTTCCTTAGTGATGTGGACACCGGGGAACTTGAAGCTCTCGACCCTCTCTTCTACAGATCCGTCGATGTGAAGGGGGGCCACACCTTTGGGGGGGGGGGGGGGGGGGTACTGTCACGCCTGACCGTAGAGATCCTTATTATTCTCTTTGTTTGGTTAGGTCAGGGTGTGACTCGGGTGGGGAAGTCTATGTTTTCTGTTTCTTTGTTTTTGGGCAAGTGTGGTCTCGTCTTTCCGGTAGCCATTTAATTTACTTGAAATGGCAGTCGTTAGGCAGAGCATTTGTTACTGACAAGAAATCCTTTATATTTGGACAGAATCCTTGTCCACATCCAAAGACTGAGTGCGCTAAGGAATGTGGAGTAACCTTTGGAAATATTGACTCTGTTAAATCACCTGATCTCCTCAGAGAGGCAAAACAGGACACGTTCTACTCAGATACTCAGGTAGGCTAATGGTAAAGCACTGGGCACAGATGGAGACAAATTGAACCATGTAAATCATGTTGCAATGCATAAGGATTTACTGTGCGATCTGAAGATCGATATGACTAATTGCGTTATTTGAACATTAAGATATAAAGGCCAGCACAAAGGGACTGTTAAATAGACATGATGCTGGTAATGAAAACAAGTTCATCAACATCAGGCCATTATTCTTAAGTGATTTTCAAGAGACTCATTGTTCCTACCTCACAAACAAATAACGAGCTTATGCAACCATCTACACATGCTTATCAGCCAATCAAACAACACAGAGTCCAAATAAGTGCCCAAGACATGAGACCAAAATGATTCTTAATCAGGAAATAAAAATTACAATAAAATCATGAATTGAATTTTGACCTTTCTGTTGCATTCCTTCAATTAATTGAACTATGCAATTGATGAATGAAAATCTGATATGAATGCAAGAGAGCAAGTCCAACAACACCCTATGACACCCAGCAAGCTTATGGCATGATATTAACTCTTTACAGGGTCGTTTCACCTCAAAAAGCAGAAGAAAGAGGATTTCAACACCCACCATCTCAGATTGTTCTCAAATTGTTTGTCGTTAGAAAGAGATAAGAGTAGTATTCCTGCAACATTATTTTGTTGAAATACACTTGCCAAAAATATAAACGCAACATGTAAGGTGTTGGTCCCATGTTTCATGAGCTAAAAGAAACGTTCTATATTCACAAAAAGCTTATTTCTCTCAAATGTTGTGCACACATTTGCTTACATCCCTGTTAGTGAGCATTTCTCCTTTGCCAAGATAATCCATCCACCTGACAGGTGTGGCATATCAAGAAGCTGATTAAACAGCATGATCATTACACAGGTGCACTTTGTGCAGGGGGCAATAAAAGACCACTTTAAAATGTGCAGCTTTGTCACACAACACAATGCCACAAGTGTCTCAAGCTTTGAGGGAGCATGCAATTGGCATGCTGACTGTATGAATGTTCCCCAAGAGCTGTTGCCAGAGTATTTAATGTTAAGTTCTCTACCATAAACCGCCTCCAACGTTGCTATAAAGAATCCAACCGGCCTCAGACCACGTGTACATGTGGGCAAGCAGTTTGCTGATGTCAACGTTGTGAACAGAGTGCCACATGATGATGGTGAGGTTATGGTATGGGCAGGCATAATCTACGGACAGCAAATACAATTGCATTTTATTGATGGCAATTTGAATGCACAGAGATACCGTGATGAGATCCTGAGGCCCATTGTCATGCCATTCATCTGCTGCCATCGCCTCATGTATTAGCATGATAATGTACGGCCCCATATCGCAAAGATCTGTACACAATTTCTGGAAGCTGAAATTGTCCCAGTTCTTCAATGATCTACGTACTCACAAGGCATGTCACCCATTGAGATTGTTTGGGATGTTCTGGATTGACGTGTACGACAGCGTGTTCTAGTTCCCGCTAATATCAAGCCACTTTGCACAGCCATTGAAGTGGAGTGGGACAACATTCCACAGGCCACAATCAATAGGCTCATCAACTCTATGCAAAGGAGATGTGTCGCGCTGCATGAGGCAAATGGTGGTCACACCAGATACTGACTGGTTTTCTGATCCATACCCCAACCTTTTTTTCAAGCTATCTGTGACCAACAGATGCATATCTGTATCCCCAGTCATCTTAAATCCATAGATTAGGCCTAATGAATTTATTTACATTTCCTAATATGAACTGTAACTCAGTAAAATCTTAGAAATTGTTGGATGTTGAGTTCAATTGTTCCGTATATAGTTTGATCTCTGAGAAATTAAGCTACTTGTTGATTGCACTCAAATTGGTCATTTTAATATATAGGATTCATATAATATTCAGTAAATATCGTAGGCCTACCTAACATCAGATTGAACCAAACTTTTTTCTAACAATGAGGAATCCAAAGAAGTAGTCAAAAGCCACCCACGGACCGCCCCACACCAAACTCCCCCCAACAACTAGTTTCTAGTATCAGTTCTCTTTGTCTGACAAGTAGTTTTGAGCTGCGGCCATACTACTTGTTTCTTCATCTTCATCCTATGCAATGTATTCTCGTGATTTTTTTTTTTTTACCATGCGTCGATGTTTGGATATGACAGCACAGTCGGGGACTCCTGCTGGTTGTGAGAAACAGAAAGAAGGGCGGACAGAATCTCACATTCCTGAAGGTGTGCCCTGCTGCCTCCCCTTGGAGGGCGTTCAGGATGAAAGGTGGTAGGACTACCATGGCCATCTCCTACTCCTTACCATTCTCCAAGCAGGAACCCATTACTACACGCAGGACCCCTTAATGATCTGTAAGGTCCCTCACTCAAGGGGTGAATTTCAAACACAGATTCAACCACAACAAACAGGCAGGTTTTCCAATGCCTTGCAAAAAAGGGCACCTATTGGTAAAATAAAAAACATTTGTCATTTAATATGCATTTGAGCGTGGTGAAGTTATTAATTACACTTTGGATTGTGTATCGACACACCCAATCATGACAAAGACACATGCGTCCTTCCTAACTCAGTTGCTGAGAGGAAGGAAACTGCTCAGGGATTTCGCCATGAGGCCAATGGTGACTTAAAACAGTTACAGAGTTTAATGGTTTAATGGCTGCAATAGGAGAAAACTGAGGATAGTTTAACAACATTGTAGTTACTCCACAATACTAACCTAATTGACAGAGTGAAAAGAAGGAAGTCTGTACAGAATAAAAATATTCCAATACCTGCATCCTGTTTGCAATAAGGCACTAAATTAAAACTGTAAAGAAGGCGAGACCCAGATGCAGACATGGGCGGCAGATGATTTGAGTCTTGATTTTTTTTAAACAATCCAAAAGGGGTAGGCAAGAGAAGGGTCGTGGACAGGCAAAAGGTCAAAACCAGTTCAGAGTCCAGGAGGTTCAGAGTGGCAGGCAGGCTCGAGGTCAGGGCAGGCAGAATGGGCAGGCAGGTACGGAGTACAGAAAACAGGCAAGGATCAAAACCGGGAGGACTAGCAAAAGAGAATAGAAGCAGGATTATGGGAAAAAACGCTGGTTGACTTAAAAAACTTACAAGACGAGCTGGCACAGAGAGACAGGAAACACCGGGATAAATACACCAGGGATAATAAGTGACACCTGGAGGGGGTGGAGACAATTACAAGACAGGTGTGACAGTGGCAATGAAAATAACTTTGTTCTGAATACAAAGCGTTATGTTTGGGGCAAATCCAACAGCACCACTGAGTACCACATTTAATATTTTCAAGTATGATGGTGGCTGCATCATGTTATGGGTATGCTTGTCATTGGCAAGGGAGATTTTTAGGATAAAAGAGCTATAGAGCTATAGAATAGAGCTCAGCACAGGCAAAATCCAAGAGGAAACCTGGTTCAGTCTGCTTTCCAACAAACACTGGGAGACAAATTCACCTTTCAGCAGGCCAATAACCTAAAACACAAGTTGAAATATACACTGGGGTTGCTTACCAAGACAACATTTAATGTTCCTTAGTGGCCTAGTTACAGTTTTGAACTAAATCGGCTTGAAAATCTATGGCAAGACTTGGAAATGGCTGTCTAGCAATGATCAACAACCAACTTGACAGAGTGTGAAGAATTTCAAAAATAATTATGTGCAAATATTGTACAATCCAGGTGTGCAAAGCTCTTAGAGACTTACCCAGAAAGACTCACAGCTGTAATTGCTGGCAAAGGTGATTCTAACATGTATTGACCCAGGAGTTTGAATACTATTCTAATCAAGATATATTTGTGTTTTATTTTTCATAAATGTTTTACACTTTGACATTACATGCTATTTTGTGTAGATCGTTGACAAAAAACTACAGTTAAATCAATTTAAATTCCACTTTGTAACACAACATAATTTGGAAAAGGTCAAGGTGTTTGAATACTTTCTAAAAGGTAGTGTGCTTTCATCAACATGACTGAATGGTTGTCATGTCCTGACCAGTAAAGGGATTATTTGTTATTGTAGTTTGGTCAGGATGTGGCAGGGGGTGTTTGTTTTATGTGTTTCGTTTTTTTTTGGTTAATGTTCTATGTTAGTATATTTCTATGTTCGTTCTAGTTTTTCTATTTCTATGTTTAGTTTTTGGGTTGACCTTCAATTGGAGGCAGCTGTTCCTCGTTGCCTCTAATTGAAGGTCCTATTTAGTAGGGGTGTTTTTCCACGGGTTTTTGTGGGGAGTTGTTCAAAGTGTAGCTGTGTGCCTCACAGGACTGTTTTCTCATCATTGTTTTGATTAAGTGTTTATTTTGGTTTTCTTCTAAATAAAGAAGATGAGTATTCACATTCCCGCTGTGCCTTGGTCCCATCTTTATGACGAGCGTGACAGAACTACCCACCACCAATGGACCAAGCAGCGGGCCCAGGAGGAGCAAGGATCCTGGGCCAGGGAAAGAAGGGAGTGGAGGACGTCATGGACATGGGAGGAGGTAATGGCAGGGGACAAGACCCTGCCATGGAAACAGGTGGAGACAGCGAGGGAGGAACGGCGACAGTATGAAGAGCGAGCCCAACGTCGGAAGCACGAGAGGCACCACCAAGAAATGTTTGGGGGGGGCAAAAGGGTAGTTTGGCTGGGCCAAGGGTGAGCCCTAAGCCAACTCCCCGTGCTTATTATGGGGAGCAGCGGATCATGAGAGCGCCGGACTAAGCGGAAGTGCGCACGATCTCGCCCATGCGCATGCACAGTCCGGTGCGAGTGATACCAGCCCCCCGTAAGTGCCGTGCTAGAGTGGGCATCCAGCCAGGTAGGAGTATGCCTGCGCAGCACATCTGGCCACCAGTGCGTCTCCTAGGCCCAGGCTACCCTGCGCCTGCTCTATGCACGGCAGCCATCAGGCCTCTGCACAGCCCAGTTCGCCCTGTGCCAGCACTCCGCCCGTGCAGGGCTACTGTGACTACCCAGCCAGGACGGGTGGTGCAGGCTGTGCGCTCCAGACCTCCAGTGCTTGTTCATGGCCCGGTGTACCCTGTTCCTGCTCCTCGCACTAGCCCTGAGGTGCGTGTCTCTAGTCTGGCACCTCCAAAGCCAGCACCACGCACCAGGCCTCCAGTGCGTCAGCCCAGTCCAGTACGTCCTGTTTCTGCTCCTCGCACTAGCCTTGAGGTGCGTGTCTCCAGTCTGGTACCTCCAGTACCAGCCCCACGCACTAGGCCTCCAGTGCGTCAGCCCAGTCCAGTTCGTCCTGCTCCTGCTCCTCGCACTAGCCCTGTGGAGCGTGATAATAGTCTGGTGCCTCCAAAGCCAGCCCCACGCATCAGGCCTAGAGCTTCCGGCGTCAGTCCGGAACCGGCGCAGCCAGAGTCGCCCTTCAGTCCGGAACCGGCGCAGCCAGAGTCGCCCTTCAGTCCAGAACCGGCGCAGCCAGAGTCGCCCTTCAGTCCGGAACCGGCGCAGCCAGAGTCGCCCTTCAGTCCGGAACCGGCGCAGCCAGAGTCGCCCTTCAGTCCGGAACCGGCGCAGCCAGATTCGCCCTCCAGTCCGGAGCTCCCAGATTCGCCCTCCAGTCCGGAGCTCCCAGAGTCGCCCTCCAGTCCGGAGCTCCCAGAGTCGCCCTCCAGTCTGAGGTCTCCAGCGACGTTTGAGGTGCATCCAGGGTCTGCACCTTTGAGGGGGGGGGGGGTTGTACTGTCACGTCCTGATCAGTAAAAGGGTTATTTGTTATTGTAGTTTGGTCAGGACATGGCAGGGGGTGTTTGTTTTATGTGTATCGTTTTTTTTTGTTAATGTTCAATGTTAATGTATATTTCTATGTTCGTTCTAGTTTTTCTATTTCTATGTTTAGTTTTTGGGTTGACCTTCAATTGGAGGCAGCTGTTCCTCGTTGCCTCTAATTGAAGGTCCTATTTAGTAGGGGTGTTTCTCCATGGGTTTTTGTGGGGAGTTGTTCCAAGTGTAGCTGTGTGCCTCACAGGACTGTTTTCTCGTCGTTGTTTTGATTAAGTGTTTATTTTGGTTTTCTTCTAAATGAAGAAGATGAGTATTCACATTCCCGCTGTGCCTTGGTCCCATCTTTACTACGAGTGTGTCAATGGTTCAGATGTGGCAACTGCAAGGTATGTGTCTGCTGAATAGAAAGATGGTACAACAAGAAACACGAATGAAAACCGCAATATCAATATGCACATTTAGGCTACACATACAAACATACCTTTTATTGCTCACATAGCCTGTCCTTTATATGTTTTATTCAGTGAATAAAAATATTTCAGTGAAAGGATTTTCAAAATATTTTGTTACTTCCCCTGGCTTTGTTTAGACTGTAGAACTCCCTGTCACCTTGTTTCATGGTCACAATCCAATGCTAAACACATTCTCAGAATACCTCTTGAGGAGATATGACAACAAACAATGGCTAACACGTTATCCTCTTCAGAACATCACAGTGCTATTCACAGGGCCTCAAGGGCAACTGTTTCTGGAGCTCAGAAGCTCAAGGTGGCATTGACCCATTACTGTAGTTAAGGTCTCTAAGAACCTGTCTAAAATGAATAATTTTAACCAGGAATAATGACTTAGAAAAAAAAAGAAGCTACTGTATATTCTGATCTGATGGAGGTGCTAGGCTATTTCTTGACTCATCCATAATTATTTTATGTAACAGTCCGAGCCAGTTGCATCAGTTGGACATAAAAAGGTTGGTCTTATCACATGCTAGGTCAGGCGTAGCCAATTCAGACTTCGGGATCAGAATTTACACCTGTTGAACCAATCAGAAATAAGACTAGTTGTAGCTAAATCCGTCGTAAGCGATGCACGTTCATAAGACTTGACGCTTCATAATGATGGTTGCTAGGCAGCGCCCGTTACTAGGCTGTTACCATCCTCGTGGCAGGTTGAAACATTGCAAGGCATGTCACTTCACCCATCCCTTCACAAAGCCCAGCACTGTGCATGTACATTTTTTGAACCACAACTGAATGGAGCAATAAATAATTACTGTGGGAATGAAAATCAATGAATGATGAAAATATTGGAATAAAGTAGGCTAAAGCCATTGAAGGCGTGTATCTATCAAATTGTTGGTTACTGAAACTCCCAAAGGGATCCAACCGTTTTAAATAATTTAAAGCAATAGTCGTGTGTGGTCAACTATAATTCCAACACTGTTTTGATTGGGACAGTGTCATCGCCCTACTTTGAAACCAGCTAGGGGACTTGTCTTGATAAATCAATCAGTGTCAGATGTTTGTTTTCACTGAATCTCCGTTTGGATATTTGGTTACAATATAGGCTGGGAAAATGTGCTCATGATGATAATCTTTAGTCTACCCAGTTCACTCATTTATTAGCACTGCTCAGAACATTTTGCTACATTTTACGTAGCCTAGTATAACAAGTGGATTTTTTTGCTCTCCACTTGCTTAGTAATCTAGCCTATATCCCAACCAAAAGTTCCCAGACTTGCCTGATAATCAATCAATGTGATTTTGTTTCACTGTATCTCCGTCTGTATATTTGATCTCTGGCTGGGAAAATAAGTGGAGGTGGTAGCTAATCTACTAGTTCGCTAATCTATCACTGATCAGACATGTTTAGCATGCTATAATGAAGAAATAAGGCCTGGGGGGTGTGGTATATGGCCACAGGTAAGAGCTGTTCTTATGCATGACGTAACACGGAGTGCCAGGATACAGCCCTTAGCCGTGGTATATTGGTCATATACCACAAACCCCCGAGGTACCTTACGGCTATTATAAACTGGTTAGCAACGTAATTAGAGCAGTAAAAATACATGTTTTGACATACCTGTGGTATACAGTCTTATATACCACAGCTGTCAGCCAATCAGCATTCAGGTCTCGAACCACCCAGTTTATAAAGCATCATAATTCAAGTGTATAATTTTGCTATTGACTCGCGCATAGGCAACTCGAAAAGTCTGGAGGTTGTGAAATATGAACACAAGACATATATATATAGATTGATATTATTTTCTGTGTGTATCATGATGAATATAGTCCCAATTTGAATCCCTTCACCTGCTCTCTACTAGGTATAATGAAACAGGTATAATTTTTAGGTCCAGCATAGAACGCATTTTACGTTGGACGTTGAGTTATGACCCCCTTACGACCAATGATGTATATAAACCCTGGATTGCTGATGCTATGTTTTGGCAAAGATTATGGATTTACTGACAAGATACTTGTCTCGCCGCCCTAACAATGGGAGTCGTTGTCCACAATGCAGCACGACGGGCTGTCTAGCTCCTGCATATCCTTTCATTGGATTGGTGGATACATTTAATTATTTTAATACTTGTTTGAATACTCAATGAGGATTGTTGACATCAACCACATGTCTTCAATGGAGAGATGCTATTCTACTAGCCTCCAACCATGAATAGTCATCACAAGATAACTCCGATATAAAGTGTTTTTTCTCATAGTTGTGTGGATGTCATGTGCCCTACTTATATCAGTACACTCGCGTAACCGATGTGAAATGGCTAGTTAGTTAGCGGTGGTGCGCGCTAATAGCGTTTCAATCAGTGACGTCACTCGCTCTGAGACTTGAAGTAGGGTTTCCCCTTGCGTAGCAAGGGCCGCGGCTTTTGTGGCGCGATGGGTAACGATGCTTCGTGGGTGTCAGTTGTTGACGTGTGCAAGGGTCCCTGGTTCAAGCCCGGGTTAGGGCGAAGAGAGGGACGGAACCTACACTGTTACACTCGTAACAACGTAAGCATTACGAAACTTCTATTCAATCAAATAAACCTCATATAGCAAATAAGCCATACATTTTTTTTTTTACCAAATTCGACACTCTCATTGACCACCATTCAAAACTCCTTGCTTGGTGGGTGAGAAAACGAAGAATAAAAATGCCACCTGCTGGAGGGAGAGATTTTCAGCTGAGTTGGGCCTCTCTTTACCTCTTCCTCTCTGATTTTGGCCAACGAGACGCTTTGATGCCACTGATGCCACTGCTTTCTAAATATAGTATAATCAAATTCTAAAACTACTAACTATAAGATTTCACATCCCTTATAACTGTAAAATACATATTTGTATGTTTAGTGTTAGAGAACATTTGCATATTTTCTAAAGGTCTCTCTTAATCAAAACATCTGCCCCCACCGCTGTGAACGTCACACAGAGCTTTAACCTTTCATCTCATTGTATTTGTATTTAACCTTTACTTTATCAGGAAGTCATACTGAGACCAAGGTCTATTTTACAGATGTGGTACAGAAATTATAAATACAAAATGCAAGCAAAGAAAAACACGGCCATAAAAAACAAACACATTCCTCAAAAATATGTATAGGGATCCCAAGTGGCACAGCGGTCTAAGGCACTGCATCTTACTGCTAGAGGTTTGAATCCATCTGGTTCGAATCCAGGCTGTATCACAACTGCCCGTGATTGGGAGTCCCATAGGGTAGCGAACAATTGGCCCAGTGTCGTCAGGGTTTGGCCGGTGTAGGCCGTCATTGTAAATAAGAATGTGTTCTTAACTGACTTGCCTAGTTAAATAAAGGTTACACAATAAGGTCCCCAATCAGCTTGCCCCAGAGGCACCAAAACATAACATTTTGAAGATTGTTCAACAAATAAGGTGCAAGGTAATTCAGCTTTTAGTTAACTCAGTAGAGACCAAAGGCATTTCCAGAGTTAACCATCCCTGAGCCGGGTGTGGTAACTCATAAGTCTAAAGTTTAATAATGATGTTAAGTACAGTGGAAGTCTTTGTAAAAAGAGCTTTATACATGAAACATAGCAATGTATCAACCTACGTGACATCAAAGAGGATCAACCAACTTTCTGGTTGAGAATGCAGTGCTTAAAGCGCAGTGCGCTATGATTAACTACATCTAACAGCTTTAATGAAGTGGCAGCCGCTTTCATATTTACTGAACAAAATTATAAACGCAACATGCAACAATTTCAAAGATTTTACTGAGTTACAGTCGATATAAGGAAATCTGTCAAATTGATAAATTCATTAGGCCCTGATCTATGGATTTCACATGACTGGGAATGCAGATATGCATCTATAGGTCACAGATACCTTAAAAAAAGGTAGGGGCGTAGATCAGAAAACCAGTCAGTATCTGGTGTGACCACCATTTGCCTCATGCAGCGGGACACATCTCCTTCGCATAGAGTTGATCTGGCTATTGATTGTGGCCTATGGAATGTTGTCCCACTCATCTTCAATGGATGTGCGAAGTTACTGGATATTGGCGGGAACTGGAACACGCTGTCGTAAATGTTGATCCAGAGCATCCCAAACATGCTCAATGACATGTCTGGTGACTATGCAGGTGATGGAAGAACTGGGACATTTTCAGCTCCTTGCGACATGGAGCCGTGCATTATCATGCTGGAACATGAGGTGATAGCGGCAGATGAATGTCACGACCATGGGCTTCAGGATCTTGTCACGTTATCTCTGTGCATTAAAATTGCCATGAAAAAAATGCATTTGTGTTATCTGTAGCTTATGCCTGCCCATAATATAACCCCACCGCCACCATGGGGCACTCTGTTTACAACGTTGACATCAGCAAACTGCTTGCCAACACAACGCCATACACATGGTCTGCGGTTGT
The DNA here is from genome assembly GCF_901001165.1 of Salmo trutta. Lineage (NCBI taxonomy): Eukaryota > Metazoa > Chordata > Actinopteri > Salmoniformes > Salmonidae > Salmo > Salmo trutta. Next base: position 13,030,383 of record NC_042979.1, read on the forward strand.
GAGGCCAGTTGGACAAATTCCCTAAAACAATGTTGGAGGCGGCTTATGGTAGAGAAATTAACATTAAATTATCTGGCAACCGGTCTGGTGGACATTCCTGCAGTCAGCATGCCAATTGCACGCCCCTCAAAACATCTGCTGTGTGAACTGCACATTTTAGAGTGGTCTTTTATTGTCCCCAGCACAAGGTGCATCTGTGTAATGATCATGCTGTTTAATCAGCTTCTTGATATGCCACACCTGTCAGGTGGATGAATTATCTTGGCAAAGGATAAATGCTCACTAACAGGGATGTAAACAAATGTGTGCACAACATTTTAGAGAAATAAGCTTTTTGTACAATGAAAAATGTCTGGTATATTTTTTTTCAACTCATGAAAAATGGGACCAACACGTTACATGTTGCGTTTATATTTTTGTTCAGTGTAGATGATGACGTCATAGTCTAGGACTGATGGGAACATCAACTTAATAATATGCTTTCTATTATTTAGCGAGAGGCATGACCTATAGAAGAAGCCCATTTTTATTCTCAGCTTCTTAACTAACTCATCAATATGCTTTTTAAAAGACAGCTTTTCATCTATCCAGATGCAAGGATATGTGTAATCAGGGACACGATCAATATGGACATCATCCAAAGTACATATGTTTAAATCATCAGAGTTATTATACTGTGTGGGGGACACATTTTCTAGAGCTAACTCAGAGTCAGTAATACAGGAGACAGTGGCTAAATCAGAGTAGAACAGGTCATGTAAAAACCCTTGAGGAGAAAGCCTTTAAAAAAACTTTTCTTGTGAAACAACGATTAGTATTTTGCTGCTTGGTATCTCTAATACATAATATAACATAATATGGACCAATGATCACTGAGATCATATGCAAATATTCCACTATACAAGTATTTATGGGGGTCATTAGTAAGAATTAAATCAATCAACAAGGAATTAACAGGGTTTTTCACATTTATCCATGTGGGTTTTGAGATCAATTGAGTCAGATTAAAATCAATGCATATACTCTTAAACTGATCTGAGACCGGGGATAGCTAATCCAGATTTAAATCCCCTAAAATAACCAACTACTTGGTGTAGCTCCTGTTGCAGGGTTGGGGCTAACATGAGGGGCAGGAGGGTCCCAGGCCTGTCCTAGGGACGGGAATAGAGAGGGCAACCAAAACTAGCCTGGGAGGGAGGTTGTGGGACCCTAGGTTAGTAGTTGGTGCTGTGTAGAGCTGGGCTGAGTTGAGGTGGGCCTGGTCTGATAGAGATGTGCTGTGATGGGCTGGATCTAGTAGAGCTGTGCTGTGATGGGCTAGGTTTGGTTGTGCTGTGATGAGGCGGGCCTAGTCTGGTAACATGGGAGGGCGGTTGTGGGGGAATTGAAGTGGGTGGTGTGGAGGGCAGTGTAGCTAGTGACGCTCCAAACTCTGAGTGGGGCCTCTGTGACTGTGTATGGCTTGGGCTAAGCTCAGTGTATCGGCACTATAGGTGGGATGGTGGGCCAATTTTACATTTGGCCATTTAGCACAGTACCAGGAGAGGCTGGAATTTTTTGCTGACGACACAACAGTGGCGGGCCTGATCACCAACAACGATGAGACAGCCTATAGGGAAGATGTCAGAGAACTGGCAGTGTGGTGCCAGGATGACAACCTCTCCCTCAATGTGAGCAAGACAAAGGAGCTGATCGTGGACTACAGGAAAAGGTGGGCTGAACAGGCCCCCATTATCATCAACAGGGCTGTAGTGGAGTGGGTTGAGAGTTTCAAGTTCCTTGGTGTCCACATCACCAACGAACTATCATGTTCCAAACACACCAAGACAGTCGTGAAGAGGGCACGACAAAACCTTTTCTATCTCAGGAGACTGAAAAGATTTGGCATGGGTCCCCAGATCCTCAAAAAGTTATCTCAGTTGGGGAGATGCTTCGGCAAGGGAGGTTATGAGGGAAGGGGTTTTCCCTCTTTATTTGTATATAGTTTTTAGATGTTTTTTGCGCTTTGTCACTTGTCTTTGTTTTTTAAATTTGCGCTATTAGGGTCAACTAAGATCTTTAGTTTACATTGTACCTTGTCCGTTACACGTCCTCTCTCTCTTAAGACATGACTAGTGACTAGCCTAGTGTAGCCCATCCAACTGGAGGGAATGGTTTTAATTTTCTTACTTGGAATTGCAGGGGCATCAATAACCCAGTTAAACATAGTAAGGCGCTACACCACCTTCATTAATTGAAAGCTCACATCATCTTTCCCCAAGAAACTCATCTGAAGGTATCACAACACTCAAGTCTTAGGTGCAGATGGGTGGGTTAGGTGTTCCATTCCTCATTTTAGGCGAATATAGCACAGCAGGCTATGCATCGGGAGCTGCTGTAAGAACAGTGTCAGCAGACCGCTCTCCTGTGAGCTGAACTCAGCCGCCCAGGCCGGCATAGTGGCAGGCGCAGCAGTCTCTCGTCCCAAACCTAGTAGGTTTATATTGAAGCTGTCAGAGGCTGACGACACCGAGGCTTACCTACAATCCTTCGAAAGTATGGTGGCTAGGGAAAAATGGCCCCATGAGCAATGGGCCAGCCTGCTAGCACCCTTCCTATCAGGCATGGCACAGAAGATCTATCAGGATCTGACGGTTGACCAGGCGATGCATTACGAGGTGCTGAAAAAGGAGATCCTGCGCCGGTATGGTTACACCCTGATTAACAGTGCACAAAGATTCCATGATTGGGCGTATGATCTTATAGAATCCCCCCGATCACAAATGCATGATCTAATAAAGCTGACCATTAGGCTAACTGCTGAATGTGGTTATAGATAAATTTATATGCTCTCTCCCGTTCGAAGCTAAAAAGTTAGCCAGCCAAGCTAACCCGCAGAGTGCAGATCAGCTGGTAGAACTTGTGGCAGGACAACAGGTGGCTTTGGAGGTCCTGCGCAGTGAACAACCACGGAAGGCGGAACCCTCCACTCGCCCGAGGGAGCGAAAAAGGGAGGACCACGCCGGGACTCCAGCCAAGAATGGGAGGACACCAACAGCCAGCTCCCCGAGATGATGCCCCTTCCTGAACTTGGACAGCAGGAAGGGCTACTAGTGTGGTGAGCTGGGACACATCGCATGGAACTGTCCAGACCGCGATGTCCCGATGCCTTCGGCCTCAGCCAGTGAGGTAGCCACCGGGCATCCCTGTGGCTTACTGATGGCATGCTGGGCTGAGGAGAGTGGTCCTTTCCCTGTCACCCCAGTAAGAGCTAACGGAAAGGACACCCCGGCACTTTTGGACTCCGGGAGTATGGTGACCCTAATCCGACCTAACTTTGCCCAGTCCCAGAACCTGACTGACACCGTGGCCATTACATGCTGTGGCGTACAGCAGGTCAGCCACCAGGGGGAGACTCGTTGAGGCCTGGTAACAGATGGAGTATACATCACAAGGCGATGGCTCCATCTGCTGGACATGCCAGGTCTCGACGGGCTCTCCAGCCAGGACTAATTGGGGCTGATTGGGAGCTGGTGAGTAATCAAGGGCGGATTGCTCACCAGCTGTGCAAGGCCCATAAAGCTGCTAGAAGGGCAGCACACAGGAGGGAATGGGGAAGAAAGGACTCCCGTGGTATTGTTGACGGTGGCAGAGGTAAGAAGAGGGAGTTCAGTTTTGTGCCCGACAGGATACAGCCAGACCCGGAATACCAGAAGACGACGTCCTGGAGAGGTTCTCATAGGGGAGACCTATCCTTTTCTTTTTGATATATTATTTAAATAAACACCCTTGAAACTGAGCTAATCCTTCTCTGTCTGTGTCTGATATGGGTAAACGTCTTGACCAAACCCCCTGGTCTGCCACAATGCATACACGGTGAGACCAAGGACTACCCTACCACACTCCTCCACCTACAGCCACAAAGGGACAACACACAAGACCAGTGGGAGTCGTTCCAAACCTGCCTGTACCTGTCCTTATCGGAAGGGATTTCCTGATGTTCCGCCAACTGGGGACCAGTATGTCCGGAGACGTGGGGAACTGAGGGAACCAGAAGGGCGGAGGAAGCAGGAGAAGTTTGAGAGACACCAGAAGGAGTGATGCCTGGATGTGTGGATTCCAGGAAGTGGACCCACAGGTATCAACCGATCCCCCCTCGGAGTGGGACTCTGAAGACAGACTTGAGGACGAGGTGGTGAGTCTGGAAGACATGTTCCCAACAGACCATGAGGTGGCACCAGAGCCCGCCTCTCTAGTGGGCCGGTTCGGCATGGCCCAACTGGAGGATCCCAACTTGGCCAGTGCTCTCCTGCAGGTGACCGTGGTGCCCGGAAAGCCCATGGAGGGGGTAAGACAAATAGCCTACCTCCATTTCACTATAAAGAACAAGTTGCTATATCAGGTCATGAAGAAGAATTACGAATGTCTGGAGTTGTTGTTGGTGCCCCGTCCCTTTGTACCATCTGTCCTGCAGCTGTCCTGCAGCTGGCGCACTTCCTCCGTAGGAAGTGTCACGTTACAGCAGAGATCCCCTGTTTTGGATAGAGATGATCAAGAAGGCCAAGAAATGGTCAGAGAGGGCGCTTCCTGTTTGGAATCTTCTCAGGTTTTGGCCTGCCAAATGAGTTCTGTTATACTCACAGACACCATTCAAACAGTTTTAGAAACTTTAGGGTGTTTTCTATCCAAAGCCAATAATTATATGCATATTCTAGTTTCTGGGCAGTAGTAATAACCAGATTAAATCAGGTACGTTTTTTATCCGGCCGTGCAAATACTGCCCCCTACCCTAGAGAGGTTAAAGAAGGTGATGGAGGCTGACGGAAAGAATTGGGACCAGCTGCTACCCTACCTGATGTTCTCGATCCGAGAAGTTCCCCAAGTTTCAACAGGGTTCTCTCCCTTCGAACTCCTGTATGGGAGACGACCCAGATGACTGCTGGACGTGGCTAAAGAAGCCTGGGAACAGCAACCGTCGCCCCACCGAACCTTGGTGGGAGACATGAGAGATAGGATGGCAACCTGTGGCCACTGGTATGGGAACACATGCTGGAGGCCCAGGAGGCCCAAGCGAGGGTGTACAACAGAGGGGCACAACGAAGGGACTTTCAGCCCGGAGACAAAGTGTTGGTGTTGGTCCCCACCTCAGAATGTACATTTTTGGCCCGATGGAACGGGCCATATGAAGTCATGTGAAGTTAACTATAGGGTCAGACAGCCGGGACATAGGCATCTGACCCATATTTACCATGTGAATCTACTAAAGAAATGGAATGCACGTGATGTACTCTACTCTATTTGCCCGAAGAAAGCTACCATAGAGACCGAGCTGGCGGAGGCGCCAATGGGGGAGCAGCTGAGCCAAGCCCAGAAGCAGGAGCTGAGGGAGTTGGTCGGCCGAAACCAGGATGTGTTGACCAGTGAACCAGGACACACCAATCTGGTACAGCACCGCATCATCACCGAACCAGTGAAGAAGGTGAAGTAGAGACCCTACCGCATACCGGAGGCAAGGAGAAAGGCTGTCAGGACCAAGGTAAAAACAATGTTGGAAGCTGATATAATCGAAGAGTCGAATAGTGAGTGGTGCAGCAACATAGTGTTGGTGCCAAAACCAGACGGCACAATCCGATTCTGTAATGATTTTAGGAAGATAAATGAAATCTCAAAGTTCGACGCCTATCCCATGCCCCAAATTGATGAATTAATCGAACGGCTAGGGACCGCCCGATTTATCAGCACGCTCGACCTGACAAAGGGTTATTGGCAGGTGCCCTTAGCTCCCGAGGCACAGGATAAAACTGCTTTCGCCACCCCGGATGGTCTGTTCCATTACAAGAAGCTGCCCTTTGGACTGCACTGGGCCCCGGCCACCTTCCTAAGGTTGATGGACCGGGTTCTCTGACCCCATCAGAAGTACGCGGCGCCATACATCATGATATTGTGATCCATGGGAGTGAGTGGGAGACCCATCTAAACCAGGTGAGCGCGGTAGTGCAGGCCTTATGGGAGGCGGGGCTAACAGCAAACCCAAAGAAATGTCAGCTTGGCCTGCGGGAGGCTGAGTACCTGGGGTGCATGATTGGGAGGGGATGTGTCAAACCCCAGGTGAAGAAAGTGGAGGCGATTTGGGACTGTCCCCGCCCCCTAACCAAGAAGCAGCTACGCACGTTTGTGGGGTTGACTAGTTACTACCGGAGATTTATTCCCCACTTTGCCTCCCTAGCCAGCCCCCTGACAGATCTGACCAGGAGCCGTTTGCCCGCCCAGGTGAAGTGGACCGAGGAGACAGAAAGCCTTCCAGGACCTAAAAGGAGCACTTTGTTCTGGACCCGTGCTGGTGACACCGGAGAGGTGAGGTGAGGGGAGTGGTTATTGAGGGGAGATATCTGGCAGCCTGTTGGCTCCACTCCCGGGCCTTATATGGACTTCCTGCCCCAACGAGGCAAGGCTGTGTTTATTTAAGCCAGGGAGTGCTTGGGGATAAAGGAGGAAACAGCCTGCATAAAGGGGCAGAGTAGGAGAGAAACAAGAGCTTCATGAAGAGTGGGAGACGCGAGATCAAGATCTGTGTGATTACCTGTTGTGACCTGGACTGTCGGACTACCCCCCTTGTGTACTGGACCGGATTGGCTGAGGACCCAAGTGTGAGGATTATCCCTGTAAAACGGAATGGACAACGAGAACGGCTTGTGGACTGTGAGGTGAATGGTGAATTCCCCCTTCTTTCCCTGTGTACCGAAATCCCTAATAAACCCCCCATTTGCTTTCTATTTGTGCTACTGGTGCATGTTTTGGTATTGAACTTGGCGATGTGGAAACCCCACACCCTTGAGCCTGCTACACTATCTATGTTAACACGCTGTATTGCCCAATTAGATTACATTTATGCCGTTTCACCATCTCCAGATATTTATAAGGAATGTTTAACTGTGCAAGAAGAATTTGACTCATTATTAACAGACCAGGTTACTGAACTGCTTGTCAAGTCTAGGAGCACTTATTATGAACAAGGAGACAAAGTCAGTAAATTATTAACTCACAAGTTACGTCAACTATCATCACACCAGATTCCTAAAATGTGTACATCGTCTGGAATATCATTAGACCCTAGGGGGATCAATGATGAGCATACCCCTTCTGATAACCAGGCGGCGAATCGCATCTCTGCATGTCTGGCAGACATATCAGTGTGGATGACGGATCACCACCTCAAGCTGAACCTCGGCAAGACGGAGCTGCTCTTCCTCCCGGGGAAGGACTGCCCGTTCCATGATCTCGCCATCACGGTTGACAACTCCCTTGTGTCCTCCTCCCAGAGTGCTAAGAACCTTGGCGTGATCCTGGACAACACCCTGTCGTTCTCCACTAACATCAAGGCGGTGACCCGATCCTGTAGGTTCATGCTCTACAACATTCGCAGAGTACGACCCTGCCTCACACAGGAAGCGACGCAGGTCCTAATCCAGGCACTTGTCATCTCCCGTCTGGATTACTGCAACTCGCTGTTGGCTGGGCTCCCTGCTTGTGCCATTAAACCCCTACAACTCATCCAGAACGCCGCAGCCCGTCTGGTGTTCAACCTTCCCAAGTTCTCTCACGTCACCCCGCTCCTCCGCTCTCTCCACTGGCTTCCAGTTGAAGCTCGCATCCGCTACAAGACCATGGTGCTTGCCTACGGAGCTGTGAGGGGAACGGCACCTCCATATCTTCAGGCTCTGATCAGGCCCTACACCCATCCACCTCTGGCCTGCTGGCCCCCCTACCTCTGAGGAAGCACGGTTCCCGCTCAGCCCAGTCCAAACTGTTCGCTGCTCTGGCACCCCAATGGTGGAACAAGCTCCCTCACGACGTCAGGACAGCGGAGTCAATCACCACCTTCCGGAGACACCTGAAACCCCACCTCTTTAAGGAATACCTGGGATAGGATAAAGTAATCCTTCTACCCCCCCCCCCCTTAAAAGATGTAGATGCACTATTGTAAAGTGGTTGTTCCACTGGATATCATAAGGTGAATGCACCAATTTGTAAGTCGCTCTGGATAAGAACGTCTGCTAAATGACTTAAATGTAAATTAGTTCAAGAGATTTTACCAGTCTTTATATACTTCTGAAAGTAAAGCGGACATAGGAATTGGATGATTTGCTGTGCCTTCTATCAGCCAGGATATGGTAAAAAAATTAGAGCAGCCGATCACTGTTGAAGAATCGTCTAATATTGTCAAATCCCTTCAATCCGGGAGAAGTTCAGGGCCTGACGGCTACTCGGCAGAGTTTTATAAAAAGCATGTCTCCAAAATGGCCCCTATTCTAATTGAAATGTACAATGAAGCATTTGTAAATGATGCTCTCCCACAGACTCTCACTCAGGCAACCATTTGTCTTATTCTTAAAAAAAACAAAGACCCTCTTGACTGTATCATACCGTCCAACTAGCCTGCTAAATGTCAACTATAAAATACTAGCCAAACTTCTGGAAACAGTCCTCCCATCAATTATCTCTCCAGATCAAAACAGCATTTATTAAAAATAGACACTCATTCATCAATCTTTGATTATATATAATCCCTCTGTCACCAATACCTCTAAAGCCATTATATCCCTGGATGCGGAGAGAACATTTGACCGGGTGGAATGTAAATACCTTTTTTACACTCTAAATAAATGTGGCTTTGGCTCCAAATTAATTACTTGGATAAGACTTCTGTACTCATCCCCTCAAGCCTTTGAGTGTTATTAGTCCTGACAATCAGATAGCTTCCCTTTGCAACGATCGACACGCCAGGGTTGCCCTTTAAGTCCCTTACTGTTTGCCCTCACCATAGACCTCCTTGCAATAGCACTCCGCTCCAACCCCTCATCAAAGTTATAGTCAGATACGGACAGATACGGACACGAACACAAACTGTCTTTATATGTAGATTATTTATTATTTTACACATCCAACCTTTCTGTTTCTGTTCCTGCTGCCCTTTGGTCACTTATCAGGGTATAAACCGAATCTCAGGTAAAGCGAATTGATGCCACTTAATGTGGCTGCAAAAAAATTCCCTTTACATAACTTGACATTTAAAATTGCTCACAGTAGTTTTATTTATCTCTGGGTACACGACACAAACAGATTTGAAAACCTTTTTCAGGCCAACTTTGCTCCTCTTTTAACCCGTACTGAGGACAATTTGGAACGCTGGTCTTTGCTACACCTCTCCTTTGTCGCAATAACTAATTATATTAAAATTAATACTCTCCATAAACTCTTATCTCTATCAGTGCCTACCAAATTTTCTTCCCAATACGTTTTTCAAAAAGATCGACGGCCTAATTCTACCTTTTTATATGGAACAAAAAGCCCCCTAGGATCCGAAAATAGATTTTGCAGAGGTCCAAACCAGATGGCAGTCTAGCGCTACCGGATTTCAGATTCTATTATTGGGCTGCTAACCTTAGGATCCTTCAGTACTGGTTGCAGAGCAGAGAGATATTCCCACACCCAATTTATCTAGAGATGGAGGCCGCCTCATCTATACCGGCGTCATCTATACCGGCGTCTTCCCTCGCTCACTCCTTCGTTACAGGCCCTTACGCCTTCTTCACCAAAAATATATGTGTCAAAACAACATTGAAGATCTGGAATCAATTTAGACGCCACTTTGGGTTTCAGACAACCTCTTCTTTCGCTCCGGTAGCCTCAAACCCAGCATTTCCCCATCTATGGTTAATGGTGCTTTCTCAACATGGTCTAGTCTTGGTATTAAAATATTTAGAGATCTCTATATTAACAATACATTTAGTACGTTAAAAATATCATTTAAAAAATATATATTTCTGTCTCACTCTTTGTTTTTCTGTATTGCTGTCTTTGATGTGTTTTATATTACTACCAAATAACTTAAAAGTAAAAAAAAAAAGTTGTACAGCTGCACCATCGAGAGCATCCTGACCAGTTGCATCATCGCCTGGTATGGCAACTGCTCGGCATCTGAACGTAAGGTGCTACAGAGGGTAATGCGTACGGCCCATTACATCACTGGGGCCAAGCTTCCTGCCATCCAGGACCTATATAATAGGCGGTGTCAGAGGAAAGCCCATAAAATTGTCAGGGACTCCAAGTCACCCAAGTCATAGACTGTTTTCTCTGTTACCGCACAGCAAGCGGTACCGAAGCACCAAGTCTAGGACCAAAAGGCTTCTTAACAGCTTCTACCCCCAAGTCATAAGACTGCTGAACAATTAATCAAATGACCCCCCTCCATTTGTTTTGTACACTGCTGCTACTCACTGTTTATTATCTATGCATGGTCACTTCACCCCTACCTACATGACCTATTATTTGTTATTTTTTACTTTAGTTTATTTGGTACATATTTTCTTAAATCTTGTTCAACTGCACTGTTGGCTAAGGGCTTGTAAGTAAGCATTTCACGGTAAGCTCTACACTTGTTGTATTCGGCGCATGTGACAAATAAAATTTTATTTTATTTGGCCTCTCGGTGGTGGCAGGGTGAAAACCCCTCCTCCGGAGCAGGGTGGAAATTACAATCCTAGCATCTGGGAAGGTGGTAGAGGCCCTCTCCATCACCCTCCCAAGTGATGTGGCCACCTTTTCCTGTTGAGCATGCAGGTCATTGGTTCCAGTTATGTACAATGATAAGGCTCGGTGAGCCAAGCTGGGCCACGGTCAGAAGCTCTAAGGCTCTCTCAGATGTGGGGCACCACAACTTTGCCACCACTCTATTTTTTTTATAGTTCATACTAATTCATATATTTTCCATTGGAGTCCATCATCAAAACAATGTCAGGTGTCTTATCAGGCCTGTGGAGGATGGCTGGAGTGGAAGCAATCACAGGCCGTGAGAGTGAGACTGGGGTGGAGGGGGTCAGCAGGGTTGGTGGATTGGTTGGTTGGCTTGGTTGATGGGTTTTTATGGGTGGTGGCTGACCAATTCCTGCCTTAGCTCCTTCTGCAGATCCTGGAGATAGCTTATATTGACTGTACTCTGCGCACTTACAACCTGAGGGACTAGTTGTCCTCCTCAAAGCATCTGATAGCAGACGGCAACTCCCGGATTTTATCCCTATGCTGACTCACCAGGCTGATCTCATCCTCTCTGAGATGCTGTGATACTGCAGGTGTCACATGTGACAGTGACATGCAGAGGGGTATATGTGCTGCAGGCGGGGGAAGGAGAAGGACACTGGGTACTACATCCTGGGATACAAAGGAAATGGAGGCTGTTGTAGGCAATTTTGGTGGAGAGGTTTTGAGTTTGGCAACAAGAGGTATAATTGGATTAAAGTACTGGACAAATGTATCCAAACTGGCCTCTGAACCTTGAACCATCACAGTGCCATTATTATAAATATTAATTTTACATTTTGGGGTGGAATCAATGTACAGTTGCCTTATTTGTTCTGTTTTCTGACATGTTAAGTTCATTGTTGGGCTTGTGGAGAGCTGTGTGACCAGCATTAGGATCATCCGTGTAGAACAAAAGGTCTCCTTTTATTTCCTTGTTCACTTTTATGATGAAGTCGGCCCTATAAGTCTCTGGGGTTTCTCTTAGCAATTTATTTTTGAATAGATTTTTTCCTGACTCACAGGATAAGTGATGGCAAGTGGAAACAATGCTTAGAGAATGCATCCATCTTCATCTCCATGGTGACCTCTTTAAACAATGCACTCTGCTCTTGAATGATGTGTATGTGCATCTTGATGAAAGCACTTATTTAAAAAAATATATTGGGACAAATTTACTTACATGTGTATTAAAGTAGTCAAACGTTAAGTATTTGGTTCCATATTCATAGCACACAATGACTAAATCAAGAAACCAAACGATGTACCAGGCCAGCTGTGATTTACAACCTGTTAGCAATATTTGTTGGACTACAAAGAAATGTATTGGTGAATTAGGTATATTAATCATGCATTGAACTGCGTCCATCTATTCTGCCAACAATGCCTTAATGTACATAACTTATTTTTAAAACCTCTTATAAAGTTTGTTTTGAAGCATAAACTGGGAATTTAATATTTTTGACTGATATTATGATTGTCTCTTTTGTATTTTCAAAGTAGTTCAAATGCTGTCAGTTACACTTTTAAAGAGCCACTGACCACACTGATTGGCACTTATGTTTTTCTGTTACTCATTCGAAAAACAAGATTTCAGTCTTAGAGCTTTGTATCCTGACCGATTCCCCGTTTAGTTAATTATGTTTGTCCCCCATGACAAACTGTAGATGTGGAAGTGGTACACCGTATATACCATGAAAAAGCAAGGTATTCTTTGCAAAAACTATGCATGGCCATCATATTTCTGTTTTCATAGAAAGAATATAGACAGCTACATTTCCTAATGTTTCCTTAAAGTAGCTATACATCAGTGCTGTCTGAGGAAAGAATGTCCTTTCCCGAATTCTCATCCAACGCCTTTTAATAATTCTGTCTTAATGCAACCCCTAAGTTTAACTTGCCAGTTATCTAAGTACGTGGCTGCATTTACAAGGTGATGGGGCATCATCACAGCTTTCTGCCATGTTTGAGAAGTCAAAGCCCTTTTGGATGAGTTATCTGTACAGGTGCCACTGCTATCTTTTGATTTCCTTGTGTTTTTTCTCGTCTCAGTTAATCCACCAGTCTGCTCCTCCCCTATCTTCTAGGAGCAGAGCAGGCAGGCAGGCCTATTGCCCTAGAGACTCGAGACCCCACACAGACACAACCTGTACACATGCTGCTCCAGAGTCAGTACTGTTCATTTGCACAATATCTCTTGTTCACATTCACTTGTAAATGTTCGAACTCACCCAAAATGACATTTGGTAGCTCCTACCTATATATATATATATATATATATATATATATATATATATATATATACTGCTCAAAAAAATAAAGGGAACACTAAAATAACACATCCTAGATCTGAATGAATGAAATAAGGTTATTAAATACTTTTTTCTTTACATAGTTGAATGTGCTGACAACAAAATCACACAAAAATAATCAATGGAAATCCAATTTATCAACCCATGGAGGTCTGGATTTGGAGTCACACTCAAAATTAAAGTGGAAAACCACACTACAGGCTGATCCAACTTTGATGTAATGTCCTTAAAACAAGTCAAAATGAGGCTCAGTAGTGTGTGTGTGGCCTCCACGTGCCTGTATGACCTCCCTACAACGCCTGGGCATGCTCCTGATGAGGTGGCGCATGGTCTCCTGAGGGATCTCCTCCCAGACCTGGACTAAAGCATCCACCAACTCCTGGACAGTCTGTGGTGCAACGTGGCGTTGGTGGATGGAGCGAGACATGATGTCCCAGATGTGCTCAATTGGATTCAGGTCTGGGGAACGGGCGGGCCAGTCCATAGCATCAATGCCTTCCTCTTGCAGGAACTGCTGACACACTCCAGCCACATGAGGTCTAGCATTGTCTTGCATTAGGAGGAACCCAGGGCCAACCGCACCAGCATATGGTCTCACAAGGGGTCTGAGGATCTCATCTCGGTACCTAATGGCAGTCAGGCTACCTCTGGCGAGCACATGGAGGGCTGTGCGGCCCCCCCCCAAAGAAATGCCACCCCACACCATGACTGACCCACTGCCAAACCGGTCATGCTGGAGGATGTTGCAGGCAGCAGAACGTTCTCCACGGCGTCTCCAGACTCTGTCACGTCTGTCACATGTACTCAGTGTGAACCTGCTTTCATCTGTGAAGAGCACAGGGCGCCAGTGGCGAATTTGCCAGTCTTAGTGTTCTCTGGCAAATGCCAAATGTCCTGCACGGTGTTGGGCTGTAAGCACAACCCCCACCTGTGGACGTCGGGCCCTCATACCACCCTCATGGAGTCTGTTTCTGACCGTTTGAGCAGACACATGCACATTTGTGGCCTGCTGGAGGTCATTTTGCAGGGCTCTGGCAGTGCTCCTCCTGCTCCTCCTTGCACAAAGGCGGAGGTAGCGGTCCTGCTGCTGGGTTGTTGCCCTCCTCCTACGGCCTCCTCCACGTCTCCTGATGTACTGGCCTGTCTCCTGGTAGCGCCTCCATGCTCTGGACACTACGCTGACAGACACAGCAAACCTTCTTGCCACAGCTCGCATTGATGTGCCATCCTGGATGAGCTGCACTACCTGAGCCACTTGTGTGGGTTGTAGACTCCGTCTCATGCTACCACTAGAGTGAAAGCACCGCCAGCATTCAAAAGTGACCAAAACATCAGCCAGGAAGCATAGGAACTGAGAAGTGGTCTGTGGTCACCACCTGCAGAACCACTCCTTTATTGGCGGTGTCTTGCTAATTGCCTATAATTTCCACCTGTTGTCTATTCCATTTGCACAACAGCATGTGAAATTTATTGTCAATCAGTGTTGCTTCCTAAGTGGACAGTTTGATTTCACAGAAGTGTGATTGACTTGGAGTTATATTGTGTTGTTTAAGTGTTCCCTTTATTTTTTGAGCAGTATATATAATTTTATGAGCTGGACTGCCTGTAATTGCAATTTTGTATAATTTTTTTGTGCTGCTTTGCATATTTAGCTAGCAGCCGCCATGGCAATTCGCTATTACTTGTGAAAATGTTATTAGTATTCTGGTAATAGACGCGCAAGTGCCCCCTTGTGTACTAAACTGGTAATACCGTAAATCCTGGGATGAGAGAAGAATAGTATGACAATATGAAAATCTGGATACTGGCAAACCCTATGTGGAAGCCTAAGTCACTGAATCTAATAACTCAGTAAATCTGTAGTTCATTTTTATGTTTTTTGCCGAGGATGTTTTAGTTGCACAATTTTACAACTAACTGTGGTGTTTGTTGCAGGATTTCTCAAATAACAAAATGCATGATGTGTTGTCTTATGTAAACAGTTGGAGTTGCTGGGCAGGTCTGTTTCACTATCTATGCTATTGGATTGAGAGCAATCACCGCAGCTGTTCACTCCATGTTAGTGGGCAAATGGACATCGTCAAATCAAAACCCAACCTTCATATTTACACATTGTGACACAAAGATATTCCAAACTCCGTTTTAGATGAAACTGGCTTAATTACCAAAATAATCCTGTTTACACTTTGTAGTCAATTTTGACAATAGAATAATTATTTCTGACTCATATTGATGTCACACAGGCTGTTTTCAAAGAGATTCTTTACTTTTTAAATGCAGTCATTTTTTTTAAAGATACTCTTTCAACGTTCTGAATGTTCACACCTCCATTCCAAGTGCTCTTTTGCTTGTTTGTTTGTTCACCTGAATGCTTGTTTCCCTATCAAGGCCTGAATTTTTCAGAAATCCCTCAGAAATTCTTCCTCCCTCTGTTGGTTTTGTGTTTGTTTATTTACAGTTGAAGTTGGAAGTTTACATAAACCTTAGGCAAATACATTTAAACTCAGTTTTTCACAATTCCTGACATTTAATCAGAGTAAAAACTCCCTGTCTTAGGTCAGTTAGGATCACCACTTTATTTTAAGAATGTGAAATGTCAGGCTAATAGTAGAGAGAATGATTTATTTCAGCTTTTATTTCTTTCATCACATTCCTAGTGGGTCAGAGGTTTACATACACTCAGTTAGTATTTGGTAGCATTGCCTTTAAATTGTTTAACTTGGGTCAAACGTCTTGGGTAGCCTTCCACAAGCTTCCCACAATAAGTTGGGTGAATGTTGGCCCATTCCTCCTGACAGAGCTGGTGTATCTGAGTCAGGTTTGTCGGCCTCCTTGCTCGCACACGCTTTTTCAGTTCTGCCCACAAATTTGCTATAGGATTGAGGTCAGGGCTTTGTGATGGCCACTCCAATACCTTGACTTTCTTGTCCTTAAGCCATTTTCCCATGACTTTGGAAGTATGCTTGGGGTCATTATCCATTTGGAAGACCCATTTGCCTACCAAGCTATATCTTCCTGACTGATGTCTTGAGATGTTGCTTCAATATATCCACATAATTTTCCATCCTCATGATGCCACCTATTTTGTGAAGTGCATGAGACCCCCCCACAACATGATGCTGCCACCCCCGTGCTTCACGGTTGGGATGGTGTTCTTCAGCTTGCAAGCGTCCCCCTTTTTCCTCCAAACATAACAATTGTCATTATGGCCAAACAGTTCTATTTTTGTTTCATCAGACCAGAGGACATGTCTCCAAAAAGTACGATATTTGTCCCCATGTGCAGTTGCAAACCGTAGTCTGGCTTTTTATGGCGGTTTCGGAGCAGTGGCTTCTTCCTTGCTGAGCGGCCTTTCAGGTTATTTCGATATAGGACTCGTTTTACTGTGGATATAGATTATTTTGTACCTGTTTCCTCCAGCATCGTCACATGGTCCTTTGCTGTTGATCTGGGATTGATTTGCACTTTTCGCACCAAAGTACGTTCATCTCTAGGAGACAGAACCCGTCTCCTTTCTGAGCGGTATGACGGCTGCATGGTCCCATGGTTTGTACAGATGAACATGGTACCTTCAGGCGTTTGGAAATTGCTCCCAAGGATGAACCAGAATTTTTTTCTCAGGTCTTTGTTGATTTCTTTTCATTTTCCCATGATGTCAAGCAAAGAGGGACTGAGTTTGAAGGTAGGCATTGACATACATCCACAGGTACACCTCCAATTGACTCAAATGATGTCAATTAGCCTATCAGAAGCTTCTAAAGCCATGACATGGTTTTGGGGAATTTTCCAAGCTGTTTAAAGGCACAGTCAACTTAGTGTATGTAAACTTCTGACACACTGGAATTGTGATACAGTGAATTAAAAGTGAAATAATCTCTCTGTAAACAATTGTTGGAAAAATGAATTGTGTCACGCACAAAGTAGATGTCCTAACCGACTTGCCAAAGCTATAGTTTGTTAACAAGAAATTTGTGGAGTGTTGAAAAATGAGTTTTAATGACTCCAACCTAAGTGTATGTAAACATCCGACTTCAACTGTATATCCTAATTCTTGTTGTCCTTGTTGGGTTTACCGACCCCAATCCCATTCCTGCCTTGTCTTGCCTGATGATTCACCAGATTAGCCTTGCCAGAACCAAGTCGAATCGATCACTCCAAAATCTCTGACTTCCAACTTCAGCGCATTCAAGAAAGGGAAAGGGAAAGCGGGATACCTTGTCAGTTGTACAATTGAATGTATTCAACTGAAATGTGTCTTCCGCATTCAACCCAACCCCTCTGAATCAGAGAGGTGCGGGTGGCTGCCTTAATCGACATCCATGTCATCGGCACCCGGGGAACAAAGACAACTGGGAACTGTGAAAAAGACAAACTCTAAATGGGAAACATTTTTTGAACGGTCATCCAACTCGAAATTCCAGGTCAGGAACTCCAGCCTCTTTCTAGACCTCCAACTGTCTGACCTTAAGATCACTGATGTCATGATTTGACTTTTTTTCTCCCTAGAGTTCCCAGTTCTTTTCAAAGCACCATGTGGCTGTGACACTTGGATCAGCCAGGAGTTGATGGACAGTCGGAAGAGCGAATAAAATGGTAGGAGGGACAGCCCAGCTTCAAGTGGTGTCAGATTTTCCATCCAACGTTACACAGGTGGAAAAGATACCGCTCAATTCAAACCATTTAGGGGGTCATCACCAGTTACCACAGCCACAAAGTCATAAACCCTGCCTATTTCTACCATTTCTCTGATTTTAAACCTAACCATAACGTCAACCCTAATCTTCACCACACTGCTAACATTATGCCTAACCCTAACCTTAAATGAAGACCAAAAAGCAAATTTCTTGTTTTCATTAATTTTTACGACATAGCCAATTTTGAATTTGTGACTTCGTTAATAAGCAAACATGTTGGTCGGAACCAGTATCAGAACCACGCAGATCCCCTAAGCAGGGGATTTAAGCACAGCAAAGTTCAACAGATGAATGTGTATTATTACTGTGCTTCATCTATTAGTATAACCAAATTACCTGGATTGCAGTTGAGATTACATAGTGCAAGGGATCAATGACATTTGAGATTCTGTGTAGATCATTACAGCAATTGTGAAGATCTCCACAGACCTGCGATGACCTATGCATGCTACCTTGAACATGTACGCTTTATATGATTACATACAAATACATGTATATTTACAGTAACATCAAAATGTGGCCATGTGGCCATGGATGTGTTAGTCATTTTAAGGTTGAATGTTACATCAGTTTGTGAGATAGCCTTATACCCTGACTACACCGCTCACGTTGCAAAATAAATGTAGGAATCTATGTTATTCAATTATTGCACCAACAGTGCTTGCGCGCATCAATGAGCGTCTGCATTGCCAAGGGCTAAAATAGAAGTCATTCCTATTTCTGACGCAGATCGCGCTGCAAGTCCTGCCTCTCCCATCTCCTCATTGGTTTATAGAAGCAGGTACCCACGTGCCATCTCCTCATTGGTTACACCCACGTGGGTGATTGAAAGACGAACTGTTGCCGGTTGTCGTGGTAATACTATGAAAGTTTAGATGCCAATCACCATATAAGTTAAACGATGAAAAAGCATGGAAGGAGGAAAGATGACTAGAAACGATTCGGTTGACCGTTTTTATGTGTGGATTAATTGTTGGAGTAGAGGACCTTGTGCATTTCAGGTAAAATAACAACCTAATGTTTATATCCCAGGACAAATTAGGTAGCAACAGCAAGCTAGCTAAATAGGACAAATTAGCTAGCAAGTGCACGCTAACTAGCTAAATTCCCATGAATATTTAATGCATTTCGACCTGTCCCCAAATTAATGTAATTGGTTCAGAGTTTGTTTTGATATTTTAACCTGCGTGTCATGATCGCGTTTGGTGTAGGGGGACAAAATACATTTATGCACGATGGTGCATGCGCGCAGCCGGTTTGGGTTCTGTGTTAGGCTATTTACTGTATTACAAAAGTAATATTGAAAAGTAATATTGAGTTGTGTTTAGTTGACAACGCAATCAAATGTACTTACTTTCAGTAATCTTGCTCTGATTCGTATCCAAGCAATAGATAGCCTATCTCCTTTAAATGTTGATATTTACTGCTTGGATAGTTCCATCTGAGCCACTGGCTTAATCCCATTCTTTAACTTTTATCTTTGAGTTGGACAGCAGTGGGGTCAAACTGTAGAACCCAGTTCCTACATTTGAATATAAAAATAGATTTTTTCTCAAACAAAACTACACTACATTTTCTCGGGGACCCTCAGGATGACAAATCAGAGCAAGATTCCTGAAAGTAAGTACATTATTTACCTTCAGAGGTGAATGTATCGAACCAGTTGCCATGATAAAAGTGTTTTGTTGTTGTGCACTATCCTCAAACAATAGCATGATATTTTTGACATAGCTACTGTAAATTGGACACTGCAGTTAGATTAACAAGAATTTAAACTTTCTGCCCATATAAGACATGTCTATGTCCTGGAATTGGCTGTTGTTTACAATGTCATTCTAGTCACATTATCGCATATTGAGCAAAAACTGTCCCGATTTAGGGACACCAATACCATAGAGGATATAAAAAAAATAATATTAAAAATAAAATGGTGCCCCCCACTTCTTAAACAGAAGTAGTGCCCTTTGGTTTGCCTATGTTGAAATTTGGTTACCATGATGACATAATCCTGTGGTTGAAATTCCACCCTCAGAACAACAGTTTGCGATGATGACTTTATTCAAATCCAATTTATTTTCCATGTAGGTCCACGTCACACAATACATTGATAAATTACGTTGAAACAACGTTGATTCCACCAGTATGTTCCCAGTGGGGTGATTTCTTACTTTGTCTACAAAACACTTCCATTCAAGTGTTCATGCAATTTAATGTATGCCTCCAGTTGACTTTGTGGAATGACCTTCACTCCCTGAACCTATAAACAGAGTACAGTACATATTGTGTGTACAGAAAAGACACAAAAGCAAGAATTAAAAATCCCAACCTTGAACGTCTGCATTGTCTGAGTTATATAAGTATTCTATGTTGTACTATTGAGACTTTGATTAGTATTGAAAGATCAATGAACGTGTAGACCTGTCTAAAACAATACGTACACTTTTACGACTTGAATAGTTGGTTTAGCCCTCTGCTTTCAACCTCAGTTCTGTAACTATTTTAACAGGATTGGTTTCCGCAGAAATGGTTCTTTGATAAAGAATCACATGTAGGCTACTCCCTCGGTGCTGCCATCAACATTGATGTTTCCTTGAAAGAGTAAAAAGGTTCAGAGGAGCTGCTAGAGTAAATGAAGGAAACCCATAGAGGACCTTCAACAGGGCTAATGGCTAACCTAAGGAAAACAAAACTAATAATGTAAAAATGCTCCTCAGAAGTCATTATCAGCAGTTTCATTTTGTTGACATATTGACATGGTGCTACAATCTAGACTAAGTTGTAAGCAGATATAATGGTCTCAATGTTTATACAATAGTCTCAATGTTCATATTCTACATATTGCTCTCAGCTACTGAATGGAGGGTCAATCTCGAGAATTTGAGAAATCCCATAATTGTGGATAGAATAGCCTGTCTGGAAGTAAGGAGAACAAAAGGAGAATCCCACTGTGCATTTAATGGCACCGAACTGGCCCAGCTCACATAAAAGAATATGATACATGTCCTGGAGTGCTTTCACTAGCGCTAGCTGACTTTTGCATTCACACGTGAGAAATATCAAATCAAATTTATTTATATAGCCCTTCTTACATCAGCTGATATCTGAAAGTGCTGTACAGAAACCCAGCCTAAAACCCCAAACAGCAAGTAATGCAGGTGTAGAAGCACGGTGGCTAGGAAAAACTCCCTAGAAAGGCCAAAACCTAGGAAAAAACCTAGAAGGGAACCAGGCTATGAGGGGTGGCCAGTCCTCTTCTGGCTGTGCCGGGTGGAGATTATAACAGAACATGGCCAAGATGTTCAAATGTTCATAAATGGCCAGCATGGTCAAATAATAATAATCACAGTAGTTGTCGAGGGTGCAACAAGTCAGCACCTCAAGAGTAAATGTCAGTTGGCTTTTCATAGCCGATCATTGAGAGTATCTCTACCGCTCCTGCTGTCTCTAGAGAGTTGAAAACAGCAGGTCCGGGATAGGTAGCACGTCCGGTGAACAGGTCGTGGTTCCATAGCCGAAGGCAGAACAGTTGAAACTGGAGCAGCAGCACGGCCAGGTGGACTGGGGACAGCAAGGAGTCATCATGCCAGGTAGTCCTGAGGCATGGTCCTAGGGCTCAGGTCCTCCAAGAGAGAGAAAGAAAGAAAGAAAGAGAGAAAGAGAATTAGAGAGAGCATACTTAAATTCACATAGGACACCGGATAAGACAGGAAAAATACTCCAGATATAACAGACTGACCCTAGCCCCAACACACAAAATAACTGCAGCATAAATACTGGAGGCTGAGACAGGAGGGGTCAGGAGACACTGTGGCCCCATCCGATGATACCCCTGGACAGGGCCAAACAGGCAGGATATAACCCCACCCACTTTGCCAAAGCACAGCCCCCACACCACTAGAGGGATATCTTCAACCACCAACTTACCATCACGAGACAAGGCAGAGTATAGCCCACAAAGATCTCCGCCATGACACCACCCAAGGGGGGGCGCCAACCCAGACAGGAAGACCACGTCAGTGACTCAACCCACTCAAGTGACGCACCTCTCCTAGGGACGGCATGGAAGAACACCAGTAAGCCAGTGACTCAGCCCCTGTAATAGGGTAAGAGGCAGAGAATCCCAGTGGAGGGGTTAAGAGATTTCTGTCCCATAGGATGGTCCCCGATCCATCATGTGTTGGAGTTGCCCTATGAAAAAGTTCTCCCTGTTAGAATATGTGGTGAAATAAAAGAGAATATTAAACTACCACATCCGTGAATGTGAATTACATAATAGAAAATGTCTAAATTATGCATGTAGATAATGTGTTTTATGCTTATACTGAATATCAATATGTGAAACTGGATGTCAACTTTACATAATATGTAAAGGGCATACATGTGAAAGTGTGTGCAGGATGTGCTGTGTAGAGGGGATGGTTGGTTGTGTTGTGTCCAGAGGCACAGAAGTGTGTCTGTCTCTGTCTGTCTGAGAATGCTGGCTGCTAGTTCTCTGTTCTTCAGCTGGTCAATGCTTGGGAATCTCAGTCCTACCTCTGTGTTTTCTTCTGGCTCCTGATGCTTTGAAGAGGTCCTGAGCATTGTCCAGAATACTGAGCATGTGTTGGTCTGCAGTGACAGGTTGACTGTAATGGCCTGTCACACAAATACAAACACACACACACACACACACACACACACACACACACACACACACACACACACACACACACACACACACACACACACACACACACACACACACACACACACACACACACACAGAGGGAGAGAGAGCCCTGCATTCTCAGAGTTGCTAAAGTGCCTGCTTATTACTGATTAGCCAGATGCCCCTAACCCTTGAATTGTGGAATATACATATTCAGATGTAAATATCATAGTCATCATCGTCATGGTCTTATTTGAAAAATAGATTCTGTAGTATCAATGTGATATCCTGAAAAAATAAAGGATAAATAAAATAATCATAATCAACAACAGCAGCAACAAGAACGGTATAGCAACATCATCATCGTATAAGATTTTACTGAGTTACAGTTCATATAAGGAAATCAGTCAATTTAAATAAATTCATTAGGTCCAAATCTATGGATTTCACATAACTGGGTAGGGGCGCAGCCATGGGTGGGCCTGGGAGGGCGTAGGTTCACCCACTGGGGAGCCAACGCCCAGCCAATCAGAATACGTTTTTCACCACAAAAGGGCTTTATTACAGACATAAATACTCCTCAATTTCAACAACTGTCCGGGTGGCTGGTCTCAGACAATCCCACAGGTGAAGAAGCCGGATGTGGATGTCCTGGGCTGGCGTGATTACATGTGGTCTGCGGTTGTGATGCCGGTTGGACATACTGCCAAATTCTCTAAAATGACTTTAGAGGCGGCTTATGGTAGAGAAATAATAATTGAATTCTCTGGCAACAGCTCTGATGGACATTCCTACAGTCAGCATACCAATTGCATGCTCCCTCAAAACTAGAGATATCTGTGGCATTATGTTGTGTGACAAAACGGCACATTTTAGAGTGGCCTTTTATTGTCCCCAGAGCAAGGTGCACCTGTGTGATCATGCTGTTTAATCAGCTTGTTGATATGCCACACCTATCAGGTGGATGGATTATCTTGGTAAGGAAGAAATGCTCACTAAGAGAGATGTAAACACATCTGTGCACACAATTTGAGAAAAAAATGGGATCTTTTATTTAAGCTGATGAAACACGCAATCAACACTTCACATGTTGTGTTAATATTTTTGTTCAGTATATATTAATAACAGTTGAATCATTCTGGAGCCAGCTATTTCTCTTGGGGAGCAGGTTTCCATTTCAGTACTAACCAATTTGCCTTTTCAAAAGAGTTAATCCATATCAAATATTTCCTGCTCTTAGTACCTTGGAACCCAACTGCTAGAATAATACATTTGTACAACCCCTATTTTGACCAAGACCAAAATGTACTCACTAAATTTGCTTCAGTTCCAGTCTCTCCTCCTCATAGTTAGATTATTTCTTTCTCCTGCTCTCTCTAATCACAGTTTTTATGTAGATCTGATGGCCCAGTGGGGGGAGAGGCTGTGCATGGAAGGCCTTTCCATAAATCAATCCCCTTTTTGTAAAGTTGCAGAGGTCATTGGATTGGAATGGTGTCTCATTGTGAATTCCAGTCAGGATTACTTGGAGCTCCCATAAGGATAGTGTCAGTTGTATGGGATGGAAAGGTTACCCTTCCCTTTTACTGTCGGCATCATAACGACTTGTGTGCTCTTGGGCATTCCCAATGAGCTGTTATACTCCATTGTCTCTCTCTGTGAAATACAAAGCCTTTCCTTTGTATAAATGATTAACATGCACATTCAGAAAATAAAAAGATAGTAGCACATAGCGTCAGTACAGATGGTAAGAATAGAGCTCAAATTTGGTTGTTTTTTAACATACAAGGTAACATGCTGTATTTAGGTGGTAATAATACACTGAACAAAAATACAAATGCAACATGCAACAATTTCAACTATTTTATATTGAGTTACAGTTCAAAAAAGGAAATCAGCTGATTTTAATAAATTCATTAGGCCCGAATCTATGGATTTCACATGACTGGGAATACAGATACAGTGAGGGAAACAAGTATTTCATCCCCTGCTGATTTTGTACGTTTGCCCACTGACAAAGAAATGATCAGTCTATAATTTTAATGGTAGGTTTATTTGAACAGTAAGAGACAGAATAACAACAACAAAAAATCCAGAAAAACGCATGTCAAAAATGTTATAAAATGATTTGCATTTTAATGAGGGAAATAAGTATTTGACCCCTCTGCAAAACATGACTTAGTACTTGGTGGCAAAACCCTTGTTGGCAATCACAGAGGTCAGGCATTTCTTGTAGTTGGCCACCAGGTTTGCACACATCTCAGGAGTGATTTTGTCCCACTCCTCTTTGCAGATCTTCTCCAAGTCATTAAGGTTTCGAGGCTGATGTCTGGCAACTCGAACCTTCAGCTCCCCCCACAGATTTTCTATGGGATTAAGGTCTGGAGACTGGCTAGGCCACTCCATAACCTTAACATGCTTCTTCTTGAGCCACTCCTTTGTTGCCTTGGCCGTGTGTTTTGGGTCATTGTCATGCTGGAATACCCATCCACGACCCATTTTCAATGCCCTGGCTGAGGGAAGGAGGTTCTCACCCAAGATTTGACGGTACATGGACCCGCCCATCATCTCTTTGATGCGGTGAAGTTGTCCTGTCCCCTTAGCAGAAAAACACCCCAAAGCATAATGTTTCCACCTCCATGTTTGACGGTGGGGATGGTGTTCTTGGGGTCATAGGCAGCATTCCACCTCCTCCAAACACGGCGAGTTGAGTTGATGCCCAAGAGCTCCATTTTGATCTGACCACAACACTTTCACCCAGTTGTCCTCTGAATCATTCAGATGTTCATTGGCAAACTTCAGACGGGCATGTATATGTGCTTTCTTGAGCAGGGGGACCTTGCGGGCGCTGCAGGATTTCAGTCCTTCACGGTGTAGTGTGTTACCAATTGTTTTCTTGGTGACTATGGTCCCAGCTGCCTTGAGATCATTGACAAGATCCTCCCGTGTAGTTCTGGGCTGATTCCTCACCGTTCTCATGATCATTGCAACTCCACGAGGTGAGATCTTGCATGGAGCCCCAGACCGAGGGAGATTGACAGTTCTTTTGTGTTTCTTCCATTTGCCAAAAATCGCACCAACTGTTGTCACCTTCTCACCAAGCTGCTTGGCAATGGTCTTGTAGCCCATTCCAGCCTTGTGTTGGTCTACAATCTTGTCCCTGACATACTTGGAGAGCTCTTTGGTCTTGGCCATGGTGGAGAGTTCGGAATCTGATTGATTGATTGCTGAGATTAGGAGCACTCCCTTTAAGAGTGTGCTCCTAATCTCAGCTCGTTACCTGTATAAAAGACACCTGGGAGCCAGAAATCTTTCTGATTGAGAGGGGGTCAAATACTTATTTCCCTCACTAAAATGCAAATCAATTTATAACATTTTTGACATATGTTTTTCTGGATTTTTTTGTTGTTATTCTGTCTCTCACTGTTCAAATAAACCTACCATTAAAATTATAGACTGATCATTTCTTTGTCCGTGGGTAAATGTACAAAATCAGCAGGCGATCAAATACGTTTTTCCCTCACTGTATGCATCTGTTGGTCACAGATACCTTAAAAAAAGGTAGGTGCGTGGATCAGGAAACCAGTCAGTATCTGGTGTGACCACCATCTGCCTCATGCTGTTCGACACATCTACTCCGCATAGAGTTGATCAAGCTGTTGATTGTGGCCTGTGGAATGCTGTCCCACACCTCTTCAATGGCTGTGCGAAGTTGCTGGATATTGGTGGGAACTGGAACACTCTGTAGTACATGTCGATCCAGAGCATCCCAAACATTCTCAATGGGTGACATGTCTGATGAGTATGCAGACCATGGAAGAACTGGGACATTTTCAGCTTCCAGGAATTGTGTACAGAACCTTGCGACATTGGGCCATGCATTATCATGCTGAAACATGAGGTGATGGCGGCGGATGGATGGCACGACAATGGACCTCATGATCTTGTCACGGTAGCTTTGTGCATTCAAATTGCCATTGATAAAATTTAATTATGTTCGTTTTCTGTAGCTTATGCCTAAGCCTGCCCATACCATAACCCCACTGCCACCATGGGGCACTCTGTTCACAATGTTGACATCAGCAAACCGCTTGCCCACACAACACAATACATGCTGTCTGTCATCTGCCTGGTACAGTTGAAACCCGGGATTAATCCATGAAGAGCACACTTCTCCAGCGTACCAGTGGCCATCCACGGAGTGCATTCACCCACTGAAGTTGGTTACGACGCCGAACTGCAGTCTGGTCAAGACCCTGGTGAGTATGACGAGCACACAGATGAGCTTCCCTGAGACTGTTTTCTGACAGTTTGTGCAGAAATTCTACTGTTGTGCAAACCCACATTTTCATCAGCTGTCTGGGTGGCTGGTCTCAGATGATCCCGCAGGTGAAGAAGCTGGATGTGGAGGTCCTGGGCTGGCATGGTTACATGTGGCCTGCGGTTGTGAAGCTGGTTGGACGTTCTGGCAAATTTTCTAAAGCAACATTGGAGGCGGCTTATGGTAGAGAAATTAACATTCTATTCTCTGATGGACATTCCTGCAGTCAGCATGCCAATTGCACACTCAAAACTTGAGACATCTGTGGCATTGTGTTGTGTGACAAAACTGCACATTTTAGAGTGGCCTTTTATTGGCCCCAGCACAAGGTGCACCTGTGTAATGATCGTGCTGTTTAATCAGCTTCTTGATATGCCACACTTGTCAGGTGGATGGATTATCTTGGCAAAGGAGAACTGCTCACTAACAGGGATGTAAAGAAATGTGTGCACAACATTTGAGAGAAATAGGCTATTTGTGCTTATGGACATTTTCTGGGATATTTTTATCAGCTCATGAAAGTGGACATAAGAAGTGGACATAAGAAGATAGTCAACAGTATTATCGTTAGTGGTTTTCTGTGGTCACCGAAGCTGAAATGGTCTCTCCTTAGAGGATCATGCGCTTCATCACTTAGAGAATTGAGACAAACAGCATTAATCTGTTTGGCTATCAGTTTTTCAACTCTACTCAGAAGGGGGAATACTGGCTACATCGATCCCAGTCAGTCAAAGCCCTGCCTGTTTGTTTGGGGATCTTGTGAGAGTCTTTGGATAATTACTAGAGCTTCATTCAACTGATCATTAGTCGTCTAGATACTAGAGGCATTTCCCCCTTTCATTTATATGTTTTAAGTCAGTTTGTGAAGATAAATTAGTTGAGAGAAATGTGCTTTGTGGCACTGTTTGTCGTCAGTTACGTAGGCCTATTTGAGCTGTGATTTTTAACCACAAAATTGGGATTTTTCACTTCTGTGCTGATTTAGAGACTTGGGGGAAAGAGAGAGTAAAATCATGATATTGGCAGGTGATTCATCCGCAAGAGTTAGACCATTATCTTCTAAAGCCCTTCCGTATTTGGTTATAATTGGTAGCCATTAAGAATTGTACTCTTTAAAGTTGGAGCTAAAGAAAGAAGTAAGGACCATATCTGAGATTGACAGGTGACATGTCAAGCAGGTGCCCTCAGGAGGGGAAGAGATAAAATGGAAGATGAAACTATGGAGAATAAAAAAAGATCGTTTTCATCCGGTTTTGAGCTCATCTTATCATAACTACCTGAAAGATGTGCAGTTGAATCATGATTTTGACATGCCGAGTCCCTTTGAATTCCCACCATCTTTGGTTCATGTGAGAGGAAATGCCATGCAACAATCTGAAACATGAAGAACTGTCTAAGATAGAACCCTCCATTTGATCTTGATATTATGTTGTCTTTCAAAATGGTTGTTTGGAGCATTGCTTTACATGTAGATAATCTTTGCTAGTTTGAGTCCTACCAGTTACAATACATTCAGAAAGTATTCAGACCCCTTTTTTCACATTTTGTTACGTTACAGCCTTATTTTAAAATGAATATAATTGTTTCTTTCCCATCAATCTACACACAATACCCCACAATGACCAAGCAAAACCAGGTTTTTAGACATTTCCGTAATAAAAATAAAAATAAAATATCACATTTCCATAAGTATTCAGACGCTTTACTCAGTACTTTGATGAAGCACCTTTGGCAGCGATTACAGCCTCAAATCTTCTTGGGTATGATGCTACAAGCTTGGCACACCTGTATTTGGGGAGTTGCTCTGATTCTTCTCTGCAGATCCTCTCAAGCTCTGTCAGGTTGGATGGGGAGGGTTGCTGCACAGCTATTTTCAGGTCTCTCCAGAGATGTTCGATCGGGTTCAAGTCCGGGCTCTGGCTGGGACACTCATGGACGTTCAGAGACTTGTCCCAAAGCCACTCCTGCGTTGTCTTGGCTGTATGCTTAGGGTGGTTGTCCTGGTGGAAGGTGAACCTTCGCCCCCAGTCTGAGGTCCTGAGTGCTCTGGAGCAGGTTTCATTCAAGGATATCTCTGTACTTTGCTCCATTCATCTTTCCCTCGATCCTGATTAGTCTTTCAGTCCTTGCCGCTGACAAACCTCCCCACAGCATGATGTGGCACCACTATGCTTCACCATAGGGATGGTGCCAGGTTTCCTCCATACGTGACGCTTGGCATTCAGGCCAAAGAGTTCAATCTTGGTTTCATCAGACCAGAGAATCTTGTTTCTCATGGTCTAAGAGTCATGTGGTACCCTTCCCCAAATCTGTGCCTCGACACAATCCTTTCTCGGAGCTCTACGGACAATTCCTTCGACCTCATGGCTTGGTTTTTGGTTTGAGAAAAAAGAAGAAACCTGCACACTGCTCTTGATAGTATCACTTGCTCTTTAATAAGCTTTACGTATCAGCCTCACGGCCTTCATCAGAGTTGTTGTTTTATTGTTGTTTTTTTGCTCTGACATGCACTGTCAGCTGTGAGACCTTATATAGACAGGTGTGTGCCTTTCCAAATCATGTCCAATCAATTGAATTTACCACAGGTGGACTCCAATCAAGTTCTAGAAACATCTCAAGGATGATCAATGGAAACAGGATGTACCTGAGCTCAATGTCGAGTCTGATAGCAAAGGGTCTGAATACTTTTTAAAAAATGTACTTGTTTTTTCTTTGACATTGAGTTTTGTGTGTAGATTGAGGAAAAATAATAATTGAATCAATTTTAGAATAAAATAACCTTATTTCTCTCACATTTTGTGCACAAATTTGTTTACATCCCTGTTAGTTATCGTTTCTCCTTTACCAAGATAATCCATCCACCTGACAGGTGTGGCATATCAAGAAGCTGATTAAACAGTATGATCATCACACAGGTGCACCTTGTGCTGGGGACAATGAAAGGCCACACTAAAATGTGCAGTTTAGTCACACAACACAACACAACACCACAGATGTCTGAAGTTTTGAGGGAGCTTGCAATTGGCATGCTGATTACAGGAATGTCCACCAGAGCTTTTGCCAGAGAAATTAATGTTCATTTCTCTACCATAAGTCGCCTCCAACGTGTTCTGCGGCCTCTCAACTGCAGACCACGTGTTTGGTGCCTTGTGGGCGAGTGGTTTGCTTATGTCAACGTTGTGAATAGATTGCCCCATGGTGGCAGTGGGTTATGGTATGGGCAGGTATAAGCTACGGATATCGAATACAATTGCATTTTATCGATGGCAATTTGAATGCACAGAAAAACTGTGACAAGATCCTGAGGCCCATTGTGAGGCCCATTTTTTTTTAAAGGTATCTGTAACCAACAGATGCATATCCGTATTCCCAGTCTTGTGAAATCCATAGATTAGGGTCTAATGAGTTTATTTCAATAGACTGATTTCCTTATATGAACTGTAATAATACCTTAGTAAAAGAATATCAAGGTATTCAGCGGTGTATATCAAACACCTATGTTGCTAGCGTACATATTCTATTTCAAATACGATCATAATTCTTAATAATGATCGAGTTTCATGTAACAGTTCTCTGCTGCCAATGACTGGAACGAACTGCAAAAATCTCTGAAGCTGGAGACTCATATCTCCCTCACTAGCTTTAAGCACCAGTTGTCAGAGCAGCTCACAGATCACTGCACCTGTTCATAGCCCATCTGTAAACAGCCCATCTATCTACCTACCTCATCCCCATACTGTATTTATTTATTTATCTTGCTCCTTTGCACCCCAGTATCTCTACTTGCACATTCATCTTCTGCACATCTACCTTTCCAGTGTTTAATTGCTTTATTGTAATTACTTCGCCACCATGGCCTATTTATTGCCTTAACTTACCTCATTTGCGCTCACTGTATTTTAGTTTTCTTTTGTTCTACTGTATTATTGACTGTATGTTTTGTTTATTCCATGTGTAACTCTGTGTTGTTGTATGTGTCGAATTGCTATGCGTTTATCTTGGCCAGGTCGCAATTGTAAATGAAAACTTGTTCTCAACTAGCCTACCTGGTTAAATAAAGGTGAAACAAATAAAATAAAATCAAAAACACCATCTTATAATGTATGTCTGATTTAGTGTCTGGATGGTAATATTTTATGAGACATTGAATGCACAAGTAAAATGTACTTCAGATCAAAAGACTTATGGTGTTGGATTTCTCTCATGTGTTTGTTCCTCTCCAATGAGTCCTATTTCATATCTTCAATTCTAAGGAGTCCTAGCTGAGAATGTTTGCTTCATTACAGAAACACACCTCATACCTGCTGTTTTCTCAGGGTTGAAACATCCCAAACCTCTACCGTCAAATGTTCTACTTTGACTCACTGATACAGTGTGGGGCATACGTGTCAAACTGTAACACAGGATGTGTCTTTGGCTTTTGTGTTAGGAACAGGATGACCTTTTAAGCTAATTGCCCGCACTCCTTTGTGAACTGCCTCAATGCTACTGTTTATCATGCACCTCTGCAGTAGTCACACAATCAAATCAATTTAATTCAATCCAAAACCTGACTAATGTAAAGGACTCTGCCAAGATTATTTTGCAATAAGTTACTGACTCATTCTGTAGGTGAACTCATGATGCATTGTATTGTATTGTATTGTTTTGTACATATCACCTGACATACAGTGCCTTCAGAAAGTATTCACACCACTTGACTTTTTCCACATTTAGCTGTGTTACAAAGTAGTACTACAATGGATTAAATTGTCATTTTATGTCGACGATATACACAAAACTACTCTAATGTCAAAGTGGAAGAAAAACGTCAACATTTGTAAAATATTAATAAAAGATAAAACACTAATATCTTGATTACATAGTCAGTACATGTTAGAATCACCTTTGGCAGTGATTACAGCTGTGAGGTTTTCTGGGTAAGTCTCTAAGAGCTTTCTACACCTGGATTGTGCAACATTTTCCCATTTATTATTTTCAAAATACTTCAAACTCTGACAAATTGGTTGTTGATCATTGCTAGACAACTATTTCCAATTCTTGCCATAGATTTTCAAGTAGATTTAAGTAAAAACTTTAATTCGGCCACTGTCTTCTTGGTAAGCAACTCCAGTGTTGATTTGGTTTTGTGTTTTAGGTTATTGTCCTGCTGAAAAGTGTATTCATCTCCCAGTGTCTGGTGGAAAACAGACGGAACCAGGTTTTCCTCTAGGATTTTGCCAGTGCTTAGCTCCATTTTTTTTTTTTAACTCCCCAGTTCTTAACGATTACAAGCATGACATAACATGATGCAGCCAGTCACTATGCTTGGAAATATAGAGAGTGGTTCTCAGTAATGTGTTGTATTGGATTTTCCCCAAACATTACTGCTTGCATTCAGGACAAAAAGTTAATTGCTTTGCCACATTTTTTGCAGTATTAATTTGGTGCCGTGTTGCAAACAGCATGCATGTTTTGGAATATTTTTTATTCTGTAGAGGTTTCCCTCTTTTCACTCTGTCAATTAGGTTAGTATTGTGGAATAACTACAATGTTGTTGATCCATCTTCAGTT
The DNA here is from genome assembly GCF_901001165.1 of Salmo trutta. Classification (NCBI taxonomy): domain Eukaryota; kingdom Metazoa; phylum Chordata; class Actinopteri; order Salmoniformes; family Salmonidae; genus Salmo; species Salmo trutta. The sequence continues at coordinate 13,062,465 of NC_042979.1, forward strand.
TTCTCCTATCACAGCCATTAAACTCTTTTAACTGTTTAAAGTTTTCATTGGTCTCATGGTGAAATCCCTGAGTGGTTTCCATCCTCTCCGGCAACTGAGTTAGGAAGGAAGCCTATATCTTTGTAGTGACTGGGTGTATTTATACACCCAAAGTGTAATTAATAACTTCACCACGCTCAAAGGGATGTTCAATGTCTGCTTTTTTTACCCATCTACCAATCTCCCTGGTCTTTGTGGTTGAATCTGTGTTTTAAATTCACTGTTCGACTGAAGGACCCTACAGATAACTGTATGTGTGGGGTACAGAGATGTACATTCAAAAATCATTTTAATCACTATTATTGCACACAGAGTGAGTCCATGCAACTTATTATGTGACTTGTTAAGCACATTTTTACTTCTGAACTTATTTTGACTTGCCATAACAAAGGGGTTGAATAATTATTGACTCAAGACATGTCTGCTTATTTTTGTTATTAATTTGAAAACATTTCAAAAACCATAATTCCACTTTTACATTACGGGTTATTGTGTGTTGGCCAGTGACAAAAAAAATCAAAATGTAATCAATTATAAATTCAGGCTGTAACATAAGAAAATGAGGAGGAAGTAAAGGGGTATGAACACGTTCTGAAGGCATTGTACTGTAGCTATCCCACAGCTACAGTATGTCATTAACACTTGTAACCAAGGGGATGGTTGTCTGCGGATTGCAATTTTCTCACTGTATTTTCTCCATATACCCTGCCTGTTGGACTAGCAATATTTACGGGCTGGGCTGTATGTACCATGGTGCAGTGCAGTGTTGAGTGTTCATTTCAGGACTACAAAGCCACAGAGGAGACAAAGGCGCAGCAGGATGTCTGGCTCTGAAACTGAATGACAAAGAATCAGCAGGGGCGACACTGCTCAGATGGAGGAGTGACAGGATTTTTTTTATTTTAGGAAGGAAGGTTGACTGAGGGGAATATAGACAGGGTGCGGGAGGGATAGAGGGCTTGTAAGGCTCAGAGTTATTTGTGTTACATAGTGGATTTTAATGCATCATGTCACATGGGATACTTTGACCAATCCTTGTGCTTGGCTGTCGTTCCTCTATCCTTTTGTCTCCTTCTCCCAATTGTTTCGCTAGTCCACAGTAAGCTCATCAAACTTTTTCTCTCTCTCTATCTCTCTCCGTCAGGCTCTCTTTGCTCCGTTATTAATCTCTTATCATTCTAAAGCCAAACACCAGCATCTGTTTAACTGGGATCAGAACAACCCTCATGATCCTTCTTCAAATATCCTGATTCCCTGTCCAACTATATATGCAATATTTCCTCGTCATCCTCCCCTCCTCTGCCCCCATGTGTTTCAGTTCAGTGTCAATAAGAAAATAACATAAAACATGCTGCAAGATCAAAAAGCGGAAAGATGTTCAAGGGGCTGGACAGGATTTGACCGTTATCTAGAAGCAGAGCAAGGTCTCTTTTCAATAAGTGGTCTGCACCACAGTACACGTAACAGCTTTATACATTGGTTTTGCATTATTTATCCAGCTCAGGCCTGAGCCATTATTCAGGGACTCTCCATCCCTCAACCACTCTCTTTGTTTGTCCAGAGAAAGAGTGAGTGAGAGAGGGAGCGAGATGGAGGTGAAATGAAGTGCATTTTTGAGGGGAATATATCTTAAAACACTGCCTTTCTCTACATGATGGATAAACCAATGCATTACTAAGAGGACATTTCCACTCAATTCCCTTCAATTCAATAAGATAATAAGTCAAAAGCGTGAACTGACAGGAATCATTCTCACGATTTCTTGGGATTTCCACAGCTTTAAGGAATATGATATTTCAAGCATGTCTGGCTCAGGCTGTATGAACTGTAATTCTACAAAAGGACCATTTCCCATTCACCTCGCTACCTTCCAGCCTCCTGCTAAAGAGAGAGAGAGCTGGAGAACAGAGGTATAGATGAGAGCATCCTGAATCCATTCCAATGTAATCACAGAGGTGGCTATGCAAGAGGGATAGCCATGGAGCCAAACACCTTTAACAGTCTGCTGGCCTCTAATCATCTTAAGGATCAGGTTGATATAGGTTGTTCATGTCTTTCTGTGGGACACCCTGTGAGTAAATATTTCATCAGATATCAGGTCTGAGCTCTTCATCCTGCTGCTGGAGCGCCACAGCTCTGTTTGTGTTGGGCTGTTGGGGGCATCGGTGGGGCTGAGCCATGATAACCCAGATCCTCTGCTCACAGTTAATAAGATTTGACTGAACCTGTCCCTGCGCAGCTGGCAGCCATACGTTCCTCTCACCCCCTCCCATCAAGCATGTAATTGGTAGGGACACAGAAACACCACTCTTCCCTCTGCATTGTGACCATGTGACCCCTCGCCGCTCCTGTCCCTTATGTGCTGCTAATTAAATCTACTTCCACTGATATCGTTTCTAACAACTGACAAACGGAGGGCAAGGGGTCATGTTTTTTTTTCTGATATTGCCTGCTGTACAAGAACATCTTACGCTGCATTGTAGATTTGCATATTTCTGCAGAGCAGGGGGCAGGAAGAAAGCTGCAGGTGGAATTGCATCACACACACACACACACACACACACACACACACACACACACACACACACACACACACACACACACACACACACATATTACATGTTGGAAATGAAAAAAAGGAAGACCAAATGGAAGAATCAAGTAAAGCTCAAATGGTTTGGAATGCAAATGTATTTCTGTTATCTACTTGATTAAATTCGGAAGTGAGTGCCCCTTGGATACAGCAAAGAAAATAATGACTACAGCCTCTCATTCCTTCCTTTGTCGTGCAAATCTCTCTTTTTTGAAATCCCATTTTTTTCAACTACAGCACAGGGAGATTGGCTGGATCCCTGGAGGGGAGGTAGTCTTTCTTCACACACTCAGCCTTACACTCAGAGGGACAGGCTGGACCAGAGAACTCCGAGGGTATGCTTCCCCGGGAGACAAAAGTAATTGTTTCTTGATGGGCATATGTGTGATCATGGACAATATTTCAATGAGTTGAGTATATGCACATAGTAATTTACCACTGGTTAGAGAGAGAGAGAGTGATATCATGTGACCAGTTTGGCAGCAGAGCAGAGTATGAGTACGTTTTCATGAGTGAGTTAAGTTTTAAGTGAGTGTAAAATGCACTGTAACTCATCATCTGTATCAATTAGCTCGGCGGTCTCCATCCATGAATTATATATTGCATCCCTCAGACAATGGAACCACTTCTGACTGACCACTTCTGATTGAAAATGACAGCTGAGGTCAAGCTATTGAGTGCTGACTGGGTCCCATTGGGCATTGATATTCATGTGATTTGAGGAGCCAAGTCTATGGACAGGCTGAGGATGTCCGTATTGATCACAGCTCCAGGATAACAGACACTTCGCATAATAAAGAAGGCGTCTCTGAACTGAAGGACTTCTCCCACAAGTTCTGATAATGTTGACAAGCAAGCTGTCATTTCCCTGATTTAATCAAATCAAACCTCAAACCACAGCTCTAAGAGATCACTACCTGTCTGTGAGTGATTAGCTACTCTATTGTTATCTTGCTTTATGCTAGCAAGCACTCACTATGACTATGTATTGGTTTCTATCCAATAATGGTGCAATAAAATACAATTGGTTTAAGGTGGACATTTTACATAGTGAGTGGTAGGTGGTGTAATGTGGGGGAGGTTTGCTTTGCGCTGACACAGAGTGGGAGGTAATGGAGACTACAGAGGAGACCGTGATCAGTGAGGGCAGGAAGGAGAGAGTGGAGAGAATAGGAGCAGCCATTAGAGGTGAGCTGAGCGGGAATGCATGGTGCTCTCCACACCCACGCCATTCTGCTACAGGATAAACAGCAGAGGGAGAGAGAGAGATTGAAAGATCAAGAGTTACAGCAGATTTCATTTGAAAGGGAGAACAATGGGGGGAAAAAATGCAATAAGAATTCAAATCAAGCACAAAGTAAAGCGAATAACATCAGCCCCCAAGCATCTGCTTCCTATGAACCAAAATCAAAGCAGGCCTCCCCAAAATCCTGAAGCTGCCAGAGATAATTTGACTGTGCAGCATTGTATCACAGTTTGTTTTCCATCTGGTGTCAAAAGGTGAAATGTTTGCCAAGCATCAAGCTACTTTGTACTCTGGGATGTTAGTTCTGAGGTGTCATTTTGGTATGTAACAATGCTATACCACGTACTGTATTTGTTGATATCATGCTCCCACCAGCCTTCTGCAGTCAACTGTCATTTTCCAGTACACCAGATTTGCAGCTTCTGTGGTACAGGGCTCTGGGGCAGGGAGGCCAATGCAAGATCTTCACCTGAAATTCCATTGACCTCCTCCTTCATTGCAGCTAATCTAACGAACACAAATCAGTGTAATATATATATACCAACCCAGCATGCCTGGAGTCGATACTGTACTCCCTGCAGTACTCCCCAATCTGAAGTCAGCTGCCAGTACCAGCTGCTAGTTAGCTTCTAGCAACTTCCCATCATACATGCGGTGACACCAGTCTGTGAGGCTACACAGGCTGCCCCACCACTGTCACATTAGTTGTCGAACAGTATGTTTTCATAATCACAAACAGTGACATGGCAGCTCTCTGAAGTGTTAGTGTGCAGGATTGGCAGCTGAGCACAGACACTTGGACAGCTGTAATCACATGACCTTTGTGGTTTCCTCCCTGTCTCTCCCTGCAGCACACTTGGGATCATTCTGACCACAGAGAGTGTGTAAGGAGTACTACCTTTGATATTTCATAATGACACATATTACTGACCTAACTAACTCAGGGTTCTACACGTCATTGTCAGTGATGCTAAGGAAGAATATTATGGTTTTAATGAACTTTCACAAATGCCTCTAATGTATGCCTTGGCCTATTCAGTATCTTGTCCTTTTCATCCATCTCTCCTTCTCCTCCTTCAGGTATGCAATGATGAAAGTACTGTATGTGAATTTCAGAACCATTCAGAGCTCTTCTGTTGATTTAGAGTAAGTGAATGTATGTGCATTTCAGCACAGCGGAGAGCACATATGGTGGTTTGGAATTCAGGACCATGGACAGCAGCCCTGAGCACACTGCATGGTCAGAGAACTTCAGGAACAAATAACCACTGAACCTTGATGTAGATGGGGGGTAGCTGACATCATGGTACTGCATGGCCAGAGTGTCTACAGGCTACATAGGTGACAACCTTGTTGGATCTCACCTTCATGATTTGTTGAATAAAGTGATGCAGTAGCTTGTTAGGAAGCAAATGCTCTGCTTTTGGTAATTATTAACTTCAGTTCCTATTATTTCTCTAATGGGTATGGAGAAAACAGAATTGAAACCTTTTTTATTAACAAAAGGCATGCAAATGTTCAATACTCAGATGTAACCGGTGCCATTGAACTTTGATCTTATTCATTTTACTTATCACCACTGAACTTTGATCTTATTCATTTTACTTATCACCATTGAACTTTGATCTTATTCATTTTACTTATCACCACTGAACTTTGATCTTATTCATTTTACTTATCACCACTGAACTTTGATCTTATTCATTTTACTTATCACCACTGAACTTTGATCTTATTCATTTTACTTATCACCACTGAACTTTGATCTTATTCATTTTACTTATCACCATTGAACTTTGATCTTATTCATTTTACTTATCACCACTGAACTTTGATCTTATTCATTTTACTTATCACCACTGAACTTTGATCTTATTCATTTTACTTATCACCATTGAACTTTGATCTTATTCATTTTACTTATCACCACTGAACTTTGATCTTATTCATTTTACTTATCACCATTGAACTTTGATCTTATTCATTTTACTTATCACCACTGAACTTTGATCTTATTCATTTTACTTATCACCACTGAACTTTGATCTTATTCATTTTACTTATCACCACTAAATACTCCCACTGAGAGTTCACACTAAATATCCACAAAGATTTTTGTCACGCAGTCTTTTGACTCAGTGGTTGAGAGATGATCTCCAATTAGAGGCAGCTGGTCATCGTTGTCTCTAAATGGAGGTCATATTTAAGTTGGTGTTTGTCCCACCTGGGTTTGTGGGAGATTGTTTTTTAGTACGTGTTTGTTAACGCTGCGTCATGGTTTGTTATTCAGTTTATTTATATGTATTGCATAGTTCCACAGTGTAAATAAAACGTGGAACGACACACATGCTGCACTTTGGTCTACTCCTTCCTACGACAACCGTGACAGTGTGCCTTTTAAAATGTATTATTATTTCAGCCCTTCATCTGTTTCACAGTAAACAGGGCCATGCAGTATAATATATAGTTGAGTCACACAAGGAATCCAGCTGTTCACCTCTATTAAGGCTGGACTGCAAAGGCAGTGAATTTAAATGTGTGCTGGAGTGCTCCAGGGTGTTTGGGGGGAAATCAGGAGGGAGAAGAAGAGCATAGGAAAAACGGCTAATTAAATGTCCTGCTGAGGTGTATTGACAATGTTTGGTATTGTGCAAACTTTTGTGGAAACTCCAACCAGGAGTTGAGAATTCTAATCAATGTAGCACACAGCTTGCAGTCATGGTGAAGCTTTGAGAACACCAGATAATTACAAAATATAAACATCCCACTACCTCACTAACTCAGTGGGCTACCGTCACTCTTAGCTGTGAATTCTGATGTGATATTGAAATGATTGCCTGGATTGCGTAAGGCTAGTGCTGTTGTTGTGCTGTTGTTTACAGCAGCTCCACAGGACAGTCAACAATTCTAGCTAAAGCCATTTATAGCTAATGCTAATCTATGCCTAGTTACAATATAGTTGAATTAAAATGGATCGTTCTGAGTTGGTACTCATTCAATTTTCAACAGAGAAAAGTCATATCACAACCTAACATTGACATGTTGCATATTCAAAATACATTCCTCAACTTCTCTAGTGTGTCTCATTGGTCTCAAGGTACACAGCTGTTCTATGCTAAAGGAACCAAAAGCCCAAAACACATGAAACTGTGAGCCAGCTGACAGCTACATTATTCCACTCTGTGGTAATCACATCAGTGATCAATGAATTAGAAGGCAAATGACTTACATTAGATAACTGTACTAATGCTCATAGTTTAGCAGGCTAATCCACAATCAGGTTACACAGACAGGCAGAAAGAATGACATGAGATAGACTGATGTCTTTCATTATAGGGGCAGAGAGAGTAGAGTGAAATAGATTTCTCTCATTTAAACTACTATTGTTTATGGTCTAATCCACCCATGCAGCCTCTTAGAGGTACCCTCTCACTTTATCAAAGCAAGAGGCTAGCTTTAAAGCCATGGTATATAGCGATGACATCAATGACATTTGACAGCAAGACATGAGACTGACACTCAGAGGTCTCTCTTGCATCATTTCCCAATGTGCTAACATGAAGCAACAAAAGCAGCCAAGTGATGCACAAACAAAATCAAATCTATGTTGTTTCCTGCTTCTTGCCCATCAGATCCCTACGCCCTTGGAGTTTGTCCTCTCACACTGATGGCTCAAGAGAGAAAGAGATTGGTTCATTTAACAAGATATTTTCTCTGTCGTCTCACAATCTATGCTATCCGTCCTACACACACTATGGCCCATACTTGTCTTACTATCCCAGTGTCACCATTATTTCATACGCCCTCAAGTAGCTCCATTATTTCATATGCCCTCAAGTAGCTCCATGCATCCTCATATCTGCCCATAAAGAGTGAGAAGTGAGAAGAAACATGCATCTGTCTCACCCCTCTCGTTGTGCCACTGTGATTTTACTGTGGTAGTTGTGAAACTCATACCTACCCCAAGTGATTCTACTGTATTAGTATGCATCCCACATTCTTCCAGAACAGATACATAAAAGTGTGCACACGTTCAAAGCTGTCAGGAGAGGCTGCTGACAGATACTGTAGAACAACATGCTGTGAGTCGACCATCTCGCTCGGTTTTTTCATCAACTCTACAAAGACATTCTGATCCAAGCCGTCTAACTTTTGAAAAGTTCTCTAAAGTGTCTATATAAACAATTTCCGATTCAAAGATATTTCATCTATTTTTGTTTGTAAAAGAAATAGGATTGTCAAGCCATGCACACTGTAGGATGTATAGGTGCTTTGGGTATGCAATTTTTGCATAAGATACTGTAGTCTGTCATTTCATACCGATATAGTAAATGATATATGAAGGTAAACCTCACTGGGTTTGAAAAGTATCAAGATTGACTTTAATGTTATGACTTCAGCATTACCGAGAATTTTGATTGCGAGAGCCTATTCAAACATGGATGAATCTGGAGTATATGATGGTGAATTCATATCAGCAAGCTGTGCTCCCGTACTGATGAGACCCATGATACTGACTGTCTGCTTCGATGATGCAGGTTGTTCTTCATAATCGGATGGAAAATCGGATCTGGCAGCCATCAACATGGTCTGCTAGATAGTGTCTGCATATCCACTCGCTGAGGTCCTGCATTACTAAGATAAAGAATCCAGATGAAAGAAAATAATTGCAAAGGAGAAAAACTGCATCAGCGGTTAAAGAAGGAGAGCGGGAGAGAGAGAGAGAGAGAGAGAGAGTGAGAGAGATCCTCTGTGTTGATGATGTGTTCATGACCGTCAGTGACGCAGGATACAAGCATGCAGGATGGTTTGATAGGGGAAATCGGAACCTGCTGGGAGATCAGCGTGACTCTCTGAATGACAACGAGGAGCCACTAGGAAACGGAAAGGATATTAAGAGCAATTGATTCCCGCTTCAATCGATATATAATATAATTCAGTCCCCAAACTAAATCTCAAGTGGTCTACCAAGTGGACCTGCCCTGTCCTCAAATGCATTTCTACTGTTGAAAGATAGATAAGTTGTATATTTAATAACCCTGATGCTTTAAAAAAATAAAAATAATTTAATGTACAGAAGGCCTTATATGACATACAAGTTAAAACGGCAATTTTTACTTGCAGCTGTATCATAACACCAGAGGATAAATAGTATTCAAACATACACTACCGTTCAAAAGTTTGGGGTCACTTAGAAATGCCCTTGTTTTTGTCCATTAAAATAACATCAAATTGATCAGAAATACAGTGTAGACATTGTTAATTTTGTAAATGACTATAGTAGCTGGAAACAGCTGATTATTCATTGAATACTGTATCTACATAGGCGTACAGAGGCCCATTATCAGCAACCATCACTCCTGTGTTCCAATGGCACATTGTGTTATGCTAATCCAAGTTTATCATTTTAAACGGCTAATTGATCATTAGGAAACCCTTTTGGAATTATGTTAGCACAGCTGAAAACTGTTTTGTTGATTAAAGAAGCACAACAGTTTTCAGCTGTGCAAACATAATTGCAAAAGGGTTTCCTAATGATCAATTAGCCTTTTAAAATGAAGCAATATCTGGAGCATCAGCATCTGTGGGTTCGATTACAGGCTCAAAATGGCCAGAAACAAATAACTTTATTCTGAAACTCGTCAGTCTATTCTTGTTCTGAGAAATTATGGCTATTCCATGCGAGAAGTACAATGAGGGAGTAGTACAACGATGTGTACTACTCCCTTCACAGAACAGCGCAAACTGGCTCTAACCAGAATAGAAAGAGGAGTGGGAGGCCCCGGTGCACAACTGAGCAAGAGGAAAAGTACATTAGAGTGTCTAGTTTGAGAAACAAATGCCTCACAAGTCCTCAACTGGCAGCTTCATTAAATAGTATCCGCAAAACACCAGTCTCAACGTCAACAGTTAAGAGGATGCTGGCCTTCTAGGCAGAGTTGCAAAGAAAAAGCCATATCTCAGACTGGCCAATAAAAAGAAAAGATTAAGATAGGCAAAATAACACAGACACTGGACAGAGGAAGATTGGAAAAAGGTGTTAAGGACAGACAAATCTAAGTTTGAGGTGTTCGGATCACAAAGAAGAACATTCGTGAGATGCAGAAAAAATGAAAAGATGCTGGAGGAGTGCTTGACGCAATCTGTCAAGCATGGTGGAGGCAATGTGATGGTCTGAGTGTGCATTGGTGGTGGGAAAGTGGGAGATTTGTACAGGGTAAAAGGGATCTTGAAGAAGGAAGGCTATCACTCCATTTTGCAACGCCATGCCATACCCTGTGGACGTGGCTTAATTGGAGCCAATTTCCTCATACAACAGTTAAAGCACAGCTCCAAACTATGCAATAACTATTTAGGGAAGAAGCAGTCAGTTGACATTCTGCCTGTAATGGAGTGGCCAGCACAGTCACCAGATCTCAGCCCTATTGAACTGTTGTGGGAGCAGCTTGACCGTATGATACGTAAGAAGTTCCCATCAAGCCAATCCAACTTGTGGGATGTACTTCAGGAAGCATGGGGTGAAATCTCTTCAGATTACCTCAACAAATTGACAACTAGAATGCCAGAATTCTGCAAGGCTGTAATTGGTGCAAATGGAGGATTCTTTGACGAAAGCAAAGTTTGAAGGACACAATTATTATTTCAAATAAAAATTATTATTTATAACCTTGCCAACGTCTTGACTATATTTCTTATTCATTTTGCAACTAATTTAATGTATGTTCATGGAAAACAAAGACATTTCTCAGTGACCCCAAACTTTTGAACGGTAGTTTATGCACACATATGCATGCACACACACGTTCACTGAAAACCCACAAACCCATGAACATACAGTTGAAGTCGGAAGTTTACATACACTTAGGTTGGAGTCATTAAAACTCGTTTTTTTCAACCACTCCACAAATTTCTTGTTGACAAACTATAGTTTTGGCAAGTCAGTTAGGACATCTACTGTGTGCATGACACAAGTAAGTTTTCCAACAATTGTTTACAGACAGATTATTTCACTTATAACTCACTGTATCACAATTCCAGTGGGTCAGAAGTTTACATACACTAAGTTGACTGTGCCTTTAAACAGCTTGGAAAATTCCAGAAAATTAGGTCAATTAGCCTATCAGAAGCATCTGAAGCCATGACATCATTTGAGTCAATTGGAGATGTACCTGTGGATGTATTTCAAGGCCTACCTTCAAACTCAGTGCCTCTTTGCTTGCCATCATGGTAAAAGAAATCAGCCAAGACCTCAGAAAAAAATTGTAGACCTCCACAAGTCTGGTTCATCCTTGGGAGCAATTTCCAAACGCCTGAAGGTACCACATTCATCTGTACAAACAATAGTACGCAAGTATAAACACCATGGGACCACGTAGCCGTCATACCGCTCAAGAAGGAGACGAGTTCTGTCTCCAAGAGATGAACGTTCTTTGGTGCGAAAAGTGCAAATCAATCCCGGAAGATTGTGGGCAGAACTGAAAAGGTGTGTGCGAGCAAGGAGGCCTACAAACCTGATTCAGTTACACCAGCTCTTTCAGTCGAATTGGGCCAAAATTCACCCAACTTATTGTGGGAAGCTTGTGGAAGGCTACCCGAACCATTTGACCCAAGTTAAACAATTTAAAGGCAATGCAACCAAATACTAATTGATTGTATGTAAACTGCTGACCCGCCGAGAATGTGATGAAAGAAATAAAAGCTGAAATAAATCATTCTCTCTACTATTATTCTGACATTTCACATTCTTAAAATAAAGTGGTGATCCTAACTGACCTAAAACAGGGAATTTTTACTCAGATTAAATGTCAGGAATGTGAAAAACTGAGTTGAAATGTATTTGGCTAATGTGTATGTAAACTTCCGACTTCAACTGTACATTATTATATGATCCTCTTCACTCATTCACCAAATAGAGAAGCTCACTAGTTTTGAGTCATACCCTCTCCTTGAGTCTGTGGATCAAAGGCAGGACTCAGAGTCAATGCTGAAGACCAGTCCTACCCATCCTCTCTATTCTCTCACTCACCCTCTCCAACATCAACCCCCCACTCCCCCATCTAGGTGAAACCTTCTTTGAACAAGTGTGTTAGGTCTGCTGTCTTCCCGTTCCTTGACACCCCTCACACTCCCCTGGTCACACTCCCCCCGTCCCCGTTCCCAGTCCCCGTCCCCCCGTTCTCCAGCCTCACCCACTCCTCAGCTGGCAGGGAGAGGCATGCTCTGGATCAGTGCCCAGAGCGGATGGCTGTGGAGAGGCATAGCGTTGGGAGAATCCCCCCCCCCCCCCCCCCCCCCCCCCCGGGCCCACAGCGCTGGTACTGCAGCTCGTGCTGTCAGGTCTTTTCAGTTCCATCTTATACTCTAGAGAAATAAAACATTTCCATGGCCTGGACTACCCTCCATTACCACAACTACACCACATCACATCTCCCCGAACTCTTCAGAATGCATTAGTGGCATGCAACCTGATGTTTATCCCTGTCTAACTGTTTCAGTATGTCCTAGTCCCAATAGTATCCAGATTAATGGATGTATGAATGGAACGGATAGAGATAACTTCTTACATTAGCACTTAGTGTGGCACGCACTTTTCTTGATGACTACCTCCTGAAATAGAGATATCCCTTACAGAATGGTAACCTGTCACTTTGAGCACTTTGAGTAGAAAGGGAAGAAGAGCATGTCTTGAAAGGTTTACATTATTCTGTCTATATCCATTTCATTAATTCAGCATGAGTAGAAATATTTATCTCCTAAAGGTTTTGGGCCAGGCGGAAGGAAAATTCAATAACATTCAGTTCTCCATCAGAGAATTGGATTGGCCTCCAGCACCCCAAAGGGCTTTTCCTTCCTCTGCCTCACACCTGAAAATTGTTCTCTCCAATGACGCCTGAAATGTCCCTTCGGCCCTGTGATTAATTAAATATAGTGTATTGAAAAGCAATATCAAAGTGTACCTTTGTTGCTAAGATGGCTTCTTAGAAATATAGAGCATTTTTGGGGGAAAAATTCAGCAAATTGCCTCAGATTACTTTACCCGGTCTTAGAAAAAAAGTCACTATGTAGACCCTAAAAGGTTTATTCGGCTGTCCCATAGGAGAACTCTTTGGCGAACGCTTTTTGGTTCCAGGTAGAACCCTTTTAGTTCCAAGTAGAACCCTTTTTGGAGTCCAAAAGGGTTCTACCTGGAACCAAAATGGTATGGGGACAGTCGAAGAACCCTTTTGGAACCCTTTTTTCTAAGAGTGTGGGTGTTAATTCCGAAATAGCTACTTTTTGGCTCATTATCACAGTTTGATTTCTAAAATACTCTTGCTGGACTCAATTCTTACTTGCTCTCTTACATGAACACATTGAGATCAGAGCAGAAATGGAGAAGCTGCTGCAAGCTGTTTTTAAAGTGACCAACTTACTTGATAGAATTTATACTGTTTGGCCAAATAAAACCACTGAAACTAGGTATAATGTCAACGCAATCACACATGATACTGTTCTAGCCACATTGCAAGGTACACTTCTGTAGTTGTAGCCTGGCAGTTAGCAGTGTAGTCCTAATTTAACACACAGAGACATTAATGTAACCGTATTCTCAGGAGAGTTATTTCGGGACACTAAAATGACACTGAACCATTCGTCTCTCAATTTTTGCAACTATAATGACAGATATGAACATGCAGGGCTGAAGGCTGAGTGGGGAGAGGAGATTAAACCATGCTGGGCAAGGAATGAGAGGAGCATAATGAAGCTAAAATATGTTTGACAATATGCTGGGATATCTAATGTCAGCTTTGGGACACTAACACATTGGCAGATTTCACTTTGGACAGAAAGAAACTTTCAAACTTTTGAAGAGAATCAAATCTCCAATAATATCTACTGTACCAGGCATCTTCTCTGATCTTAATATTTTTCTCATATGATCACCTACATCAATTAGGATCCTACTGGTGTGTTACTGGTTCAGTGATGCATTCAGTATTTAAGGCATATCCTGCTAGCTAATGCTAATCTGATGTGTCAATCTTAATAACAGTCATCTAATTCGATAATTTGATATTCTAAAGATTTGCAATAACTATGCAAAACAGCAGGAGGCAGAGGCTAAGGCGTTATTGCTCACAAATACTACTACACACAAATCCAGCCTTCCACATTTGAATTACCGTGTCGGCGTGTCAGTCACGATTATAACATGATTGAAGATTAGCCTACAGATGAGATATTCACTTTGAGATACATCAGATTTTATACAATGCACTACATCTGCGTTTTCCAAGAGCAACATTTTTGGCGTCACCAACTGCTTATTAATAAGATTCTTCTTATTTGCTCTACAGTATGCCAAAATACACCAGGGTCCCACGCTGTGGTGATATGATTATGATCTGTTCTTCTGCTAATTCAGCCAGTGACCGGGGTGTGCATGATGTTATGACTGCTGCTGGTCTTCCACACTGGGAGCATCTGCTTCATGTCAAGCTGCTATCTGAGAACCTTTAATGAGTCCCTGGGGCTCTGGCATTTCTGTGGGTGTGCACAGTAATGATACCTTGTGCACCAGTCCTCGCACGCACATCCGTCCCCCTCCCTCGTCCCCCCTTCGTTCCCCCTGGGAGGAGCTGGTAACTGTAGCGGAGATGGAGCGTGACTTTCTGCTGGAACATCGCCGTTCTCATCCCTACCTGTCAAAGGAGCAGAGGGAATGCGCCCGGGAATCAGTCAGGTAGCATTGGACCACAAAACAATTAAGATGCCAATCAAGCCCACACACAGAATGCCTCCACGCTCCAATGCATCAGGGAGAAGGAATCGTCAGATGGCATTTATCCCTGTCGGGCATGATTTGATCGCTTCCTTTTGATTACACCCACTCCACTGAGCCACACATGTAGCCTCACACACGTAGCCACACACACACGTAGCCACACACACACACACACACACACACACACACACACACACACACACACACACACACACACACACACACACACACACACACACACACACAAAAGATGCGTAAAAAGATGTATGACATTGACACACATGTTATGGATATACTATATAACACATATGTATCAGAGGGGGCAGGTGGGAGGAGCTATAGGAGGACGGGCTCATTGTAAATTGAATGGTACCAAACACATCAAACATATGGAAACCACGTTTGACTCCATTCCATTTATTCCATTCCAGCCATTACAATGAGTCTGTCCTCCTATAGCTCCTAACCACCAGCCTCCCCTGATATGTGTATGTATATATGGTACTAAACACCTCCCTCTGCAACTGGATCCTGGACCTCCTAACGGGCCGCCCCCAGGTGGTAAGGGTAGGCAACAACACATCTACCATGCTGTTCCTCAACACTGGGGCCCCTCAGGAGTGTGTGCTTACTCCCCTCCTGTACTCTCTGTTCACCCATGACTCTATGGCCAAGCACGACTCAAACCCCATCATTAAGTTTGCTGACGACACAACTGTGGTAGACCTGATCACCGACAACGATGAGACAGCCTATAGGGAGGTGGTCAGAGACCTGGCAGTCCATCATCACTTTAAGACATGATAGTCTGTCATTGCAGAAAATTTCAAGAACTTTTAACGTTTCTTTAAGTGCAGTCACAAAAACCATCAAGCGCTATGATGAAACTGGCTCTATGAGGACCGCCACAGGAAAGGAAGACCCAGAGTTCATTAGAGTTACCAGCCTCAGAAATTGCAGCCCAAATAAATGCTTCACAGAGTTCAAGTAACAGACACATCTCAACATCAACTGTTCAGAGGAGACTGCATGAATCAGGCCTTCATGGTTGAATTGATGCAAAGAAACGACTACTAAAGGACACCCGAACACCAAATCAACAGTAACAGTCAGTATTTGGTTTGGCCACCAACTGCATTAAATACTGCAGTGCATCTCCTCCTCATGGATTGCACCAGATTTGCCACTTCTTGCTGTGAGATGTTACCCCACTCTTCCACCAAGGCACCTGCAAATTCCCGGACATTTCTAGGGGGAATGGCCATTGCCCTCACCTTCTGATCCAACAGGTTCCAGACGTGCTCAATGGGATTGAGATCCGGGCTCTTCGCTGGCCATGGCAGAACACTGACATTCCTGTCTTGCAGGAAATCACGCACAGAATAAGCAGTATGGCTGGTGGCATTGTCATGCTGGAGGGTCATGTCAGGATGAGCCTGCAGGAAGGGTACCACGTGGGGGAGGAGGATGTCTTCCCTGTAACGCACAGCGTTGAGATTGCCTGCAATGACAACAAGCTCAGTGCGATGATGCTGTGACACACCGCCCCAGACCATGACGGACCTTTCACCTCCAAATCGATCCCGCTCCAGAGTACAGGCCTCGGTGTAACGCTCATTCCTTCGATGATAAATGCAAATCCGACCATCACCCCTGGTGAGACAAAACAGTGACTCGTCAGTGAAGAGCACTTTTTGTCAGTCCTGTCTGGTCCAGCGACGGTGGGTTTGTGCCCATAGGCGACGTTGTTGATGGTGATGTCTGGTGAGGACTTGCCTTACAACCGCCCTCAGTCCAGCCTCTCTCAGCCTATTGCGGACAGTCTGAGCACAGATGGAGGCATTTTGCGTTCCTGGTGTAACTCGGGCGGTTGTTATTACCATCCTGTACCTGTTCCGCAGGTGTGACGTTTGGATGTACCGATCCTGTGCAGTTGTTGTTACACGTGGTCTGTCACTGCGAGGACAATCTGCTGAACGTTCTGTCTCCCTGTAGCGCTGTCTTAGGCGTCTCACAGTACGGACATTGCAATTTATTGCCTCGGACACATCTGCAGTCCTCATGCCTCCTTGCAGCATGCCTAAGGCACATTCAAGCGGATGAGCAGGGTCCCTGGGCATCTTTCTTTTGGTGTTTTTCAGAGTCAGTAGAAAGAACTCTTTAGTGTCCTTAGTTTTCATAACTGTGACCTTATTTGCCTACCGTCTGTAAGCTGTTAGTGTCTTAACGACCGTTCCACAGGTGCATGTTCATTAATTGTTTATGGTTCATTGAACAAGCATGGGAAACAGTGTTTATACCCTTTACAATGAAGATCTGTGAAGTTAATTGGATTTTTACAAATTATCTTTGAAAGACAGGGTCCTGAAAAAGGGACGTTTCTTTCTATATGTGTGTTCATAATGATGGATAATCTTTTTACAAAAACTGTCAAAACAATGAAAGGAATTAATTCAGACAGGTTAATGGACTGTCTTCTGCTCAAGAGCAAGTTTATTCAGGAAATACACCCAGTATCATCTTTGAGAGACATTTTTTATTGAAGTAGATCTTTTTAAGTCCATTGTGAGTGATCAGAAAAGACAGAGACTATGATAAATCCAAGGTAAGACAAGATTAAAGAAACCCAGAGTGATTCAACCAGGAACTAGAGTAAAACGCAGAAAACCAAAACAACAGGCTTCTTCAGCTTCCTCTGTGTAGTGTGTTAGTAAGCTTGCCTCTGTTTGTGTTTTGTGGTAGTATGTTAATGAACTGATCTCTCTGGGTCTGTAGTATGTTGTTGAGCTGGTTCCTCCTCCTCTCTGTGAGTGTACTGTGTTGGTGTGGTGGTTCCTGCAGGGCCGAAACCTCTTCTGGCAGTGGACAGGCCTGCGTTCACTCGGCCCATCTGTTATTTACATGGCCTGCGGATACGTGTGATGGCCTTGGTCTCATGTGGCCCTGCTTGCGCCAGTCACTCTCATAGTTCTCTCATAGTACGCCTTTCTCTGCACCAAATTAAAAATAAGCCCCACGTGCACACTAGCCTATATTTGCGTTGCTATGCCACAGACACAGCCTCTGTCGCGGGTTGTCCTGAGCTATTAGAGAACCAAGAGCAGTCGTGTGTTCCAGACACAGCTTCAGTAAAATTATAACGTCAATACTCCAACTGGCTCTCAACAACACAGCCTCCACTAATAAACTTGCACCTGCTTCCGTGCTAAAACCCCTATTCCCACTCCAACTCCTGCTGCTGCTGCTATGATGAACGACAACATCTGCTACTCAACTCCTATTGGTGAATACTCCCGTCTATATCAGTTACAACTAATGGAGGATAATCAAGTTCATTAGATACAAGAGCTGTCCGTTATTGTGTACCTTGCCTTTTTGTGAGTCAGAAACACATGAACACATACTATGTACAAGACAGTCCCTGTTTTGATGTACATGACGGAGGAGAATTGCACACTCAGTTGGTGGTGGAAAATAAACAAAATACGATCTCCTTTTACATAATTGTTATGTTGTTTGTTTGTCCTGTTCCTCTCTTCTTGTTTTGTGTTACTTTTCTAAATCAACAGGAGAAATAAGGCTACACAAGATTTGTATTATTATTTTATCTGATAGGCATTTTCAATTCCACGGTGTAGATTCACCTAAGGTAGTTACCTATCTATGAAGAAAACAATAAGTCTGTTAACTAAATGCTTAAATGGTTTGAATAGTTAATTTGATATCTGCTTTGGTGTAGAGAAGCCAACGCACAGGGTAAATTCTTTTTTCCAGAGCTAAAGTCTGACCATTTTTCTATTAAAAAATGCTTTAACCTGTCTGAGCTCTCCAAACGTCCAGCCTACTCAAGAGAACAGAATAGTCTGAGCCTTTGTTTACAGGCTACCAAAGGTCACCTTGTGATATGAAGCTGTAGACTTTGATGACATTGATGGAGCGGTAAAGGCAATGACCCCTTCTGCTCTGTCCACAAAAATAAATCTCTACAGAAGCCAAAGGAATGGGTCAATACTGTATGTGTTATATAAACTACAGCAAGTACCTTGTAAAGATGTATATTCAGGGTACTTCCAGATACTTCCGGAAACTTCAGGTTACAGGATAATTTTTCTTGTAAAAATGTGTATGATCATCTAGTAATATGTCTGCTTTTAATATGTGATATATTATAAAATAGACAAAAACCATCGCCTATGAACAATCATTTTGAGAGCAAGCTCTATGGATTCGTGGTCTGGTATTGACCACAGGTTTTAAACTGTTCTTAATTCCCACAACGACTAACCTTATTATATCTCTCTTGTTACTTAACTTTCTTAAGTGAGTGTATTGTTCATTCTCTTTCTAAACATTCAAAGTAAAGACAATGTGATCAGATGTTCATTTGTTCCACGAGGACCAGTATACATGTAATTGCTGCAGGAAATCAGACCTGACTCGATGGTGATAGATAATTGATTAGCCTGACGATGCACTCCAGGGCCTCGGTAAGGGCTCATTCTCAACCAGCTCAGCAGCACTGTGTGTCTTCCAGAGATACTGTGTGTCTTCCAGAGATACTGTATCTGTCTTATACAATGTCTCCTCCACCGGGTTTATTGTCCCCCCTTTTTTCTCCCTGGGCCATTGTGTACTGCTCTGTGAGTACCTCACAAACCTAAAACATCACGAAATGGTTGCTTAAAGTTGTTAGGACGTTGTGTCATGGTTTTGTCTAGTTCCTGGTTAGTTCTCGGGATGTCCCCAAGGACATTTTTAGGATGTTCTCAGGATGTTGTAGCATGGTCCTGTGGAGGTTCTGTCTTGTTCCCAGTTTGTTCCGGGGACATTGCAAAGTTTGATTTTAGGACATTCTCAGGATGTTGTGTAATGGTCATGTGGCGGTTTTTGTCTAGTTCCCGTTTGTTCAGGCGATTTCCGAAAATATGTTTCTAGGACGTTCTTAGAACGTTGTGTCATGGTCATCTAGAGGTTTTTTTCTAGTTCCCGGTGTATTCGATTTCCCTTTCGAGTCGGATTTTTACGCCAGATTTAGTGCTGCGCATAATGAATGAAGAGTTTCTGGAGGCGGTGCCAGCTCAGACGGACATTGGAATGGATATGAATTGGACATCTATGCCCAAACTTCGCTAGTGGAGATAGCTTACAGGTATGGCAGATGTGGGTAGCACACAACCTGTCATAGAAGGTCCGCCATCTAACCCAAAGAAACAGATCCCCATCTAACCCAAAGAAACAGCCACAGGTGAAAAGGGAAAATGATAGAGCCCGGGCCAAGATAAGAGTCGAAGTGAAACTCATATTTGCTTTCACAGAGTGGAGAGAGCTTGCTAGCTAGCTAGTAAGCTAAGAGATTCAAAACCGACCTGCTGACAGGGTAAGACATAGCCAATATATCTTGAAGATATAAATTGATATGTCACGTTTGCTATTTAGTTGTAAATACTGTGTGTACAGATTGCAAGTGTTGTAGCTACTATGGATTACGTGTTATTTAGTTGTAAATATGTATGCTATGGATTACTTGTAAATTGTTATATTGGATAGTCGGTGGGATTCCTGTCATCAATAGCTATTGAAACAAGCATGCCATGACTATAAAACAAATATACTCGGAATCAGGGGAGGCTGGAGAAAAATCTATGCTTTTCTTAATGAAATTGAAAAAAATAAATATTCCGGATTTCAATCATCAATAGCTCTTAAACAAAAGTGTGCCATGACTATAAAACATGTACGATTTGTTAAAGAGCTAATGAAGATTGAAATCTCCCCCAAAAAAAGCACAATTTCAACAACAAAAAAGGCAGGATTTTTCTCCCCTGATTCAGAATATAATTTTCATAGTCAAGGCACACTTTGTTTAAGAGATATTGAAGATTGAAATCCAAATATCCACCAAATATCCAATTTAAATTAAATGTTTCCTCGGTTTTCAATTGTTGTTTTCAAGCCATGTTTGCAGCTAGCTAGCTAGTGTAGCTAGATTTTTTGTTAGCAGACTGTGCCATGCATTAGTTAGTTTTATTGGAATATAAAATGTTGCTTCGCTATTTAGTCGTAACTAGCGATAACTGTATCCTTGACCTTGTGTTACAGAAAGTATTCACGCCCCTTGACTTTTTCCAGATTTTGTTATGTTACAGCCTGAATTTAGAATGGATTACATTTTCATTTTGTGTTACTGGCCTATACAAAATACCCCATGATGTTAGTGGAATTATGTTTTTAGAAATGTTAAACTAATAAAAAATTAAAAGCTGAAATGTCTTGAGTCCTCAAAGACCACCAGGTACTGCAGGGTGCCTCTGACCCGATGAGCATCCAACAGTGCAGGACGGGCGACCACTGACAAGTCGAGGGGCGGAGGGGTAGGTGTGGGGGGAGAGAAGGGACGGGTCCTTATCAGCTTGAGATAGGAGACATGGACGGATGGACAGACCCTGATAGACCTGGGAAGCTGAAGATGATACAGTTGAAGTCGGAAGTTTACATACACATTAGCCAAATACATTTCAACTCAGTTTTTCACAATTCCTGACATTTAATCAAAGTACAAATCCCCTGTTTTAGGTCAGTTAGGATCACCACTTTATTTTAAGAATGTGAAATGTCAGAACAATAGAGTGATTTATTTCAGCTTTTATTTCTTTCATCACATTCCCAGTGGGTCAGAAGTTTACATACACTCAATTAGTATTTGGTAGCATTGCCTTTAAATTGTTTAACTTGGGTCAAACGTTACGGGTAGCCTTCCACAAGCTTCCCACAATAAGTTGGGTGAATTTTGGCCCATTCCTCCTGACAGAGCTGGTGTAACTGAGTCAGGTTTGTTGGCCTCCTTGCTCGCACACACCTTTTCAGTTCTGCCCACAAATTTTCGATGGGATTGAGGTCAGGGCTTTTGTGATTGCCACTCCAATACCTTGACTTTGTTGTCCTTAAGCCATTTTGCCACAACTTTGGAAGTATGCTTGGGGTCATTGTTCATTTGGAAGACCCATTTGCGACCAAGCTTTAACTTCCTGACTGATGTCTTGAGCTGTTGCTTCAATATATCAACATAATTTTCCATCCTCATGATGCCATCTATTTTGTAAAGTGCACCAGTCCCTCCTGCAGCAAAGCACCCCCACAATATGATGCTGCCACCCCCGTGCTTCACGGTTGGGATGGTGTTCTTCGGCTTGCAAGCCTCCCCCTTTTTCCTCCAAACATAACAATGGTCATTATGGCCAAACAGTTCTATTTTTGTTTCATCAGACCAGAGGACATTTCTCCAAAAAGTACGATATTTGTCCCCATGTGCAGTTGCAAACTGTAGTCTGTCTTTTTTATGGCAGTTTTGGAGCAGTGGCTTCTTCCTTGCTGAGCAGCCTTTCAGGTTATGTCAATATAGGACTTGTTTTACTGTGGATATAGATACTTTTGTACCTGTTTCTTACAGAATCTTCATAAGGTCCTTTGCTGTTGTTCTGGGATTGATTTGCACTTTCGCACCAAAGTACGTTCATCTCTAGGAGACAGAACACCTTGTGTGGTTGGCTGCATGGTCCCATGGTGTTTATACTTGCGTACTATTCGACTGAGGGTGGAACCCCGAGGAGAGACTTACCGATGCCACCAACAGAGAGCAGAAGACCTTCCAATACCGTGTGATGAACTGGGGCCCACGATCTGAGACAATGTCCTGGGGAAGTCTGTGTACTCGAAAGACATGGCTAACAATGAGATCAGCGGTCTCCTTCCATGAAGGTAACTTGGGTAAGGCGATGAAATGGGATGCCTTGGAGAACCGATCAACGTAATCTAGGATAGTAGTAAGCCCTTGAGATGGTGGTAACCCTGTGATAAAATCTACAGGCAGATGAGACCAGGGCCAGCTGGGGATGAGCAGAGGTTGGAGCAACCCGGCCCGTTGCTGACTTGAAGACTTGCTTTTGGCACAGATGGAACAGGCCGCAACAAAGTATCTCACATTCTCCATCATGTTGGGCGACCAGAATTTCCACCTCAGGAAATCCAGTGTCCGATTAACCCCTGGATGCACAGTTAATCTAGAGGAGTGTCCCCATTGTAGTACTCGGGACCGGGCTGATCGCGGAATGTAAAGTCTGTTAGTGGATCCCCCGCTGGGGTCAGGTTCTCAGGTCTGGGCTGTCCGGACTGTGGTCTCAATATTCCATATCACAGGGGGCACAATGCGTGAGCAGGAGATGATGGGCTCGGAGTCTCTCTCCTCGTTAGAGACATCGTGTTGGCGGGACAGGGCATCTACCTTCTAATTCTTGGATCCCGGATGACAGTCTAGAGTGAAACCGAACCTGCTAAAAAACAGAGCCTGCCTAGCCTGGCGAGCATTCAACATCTTGGCTTCTTGAATGGAGACCAAGTTGTTAAGGTCCGCCCAGATCATGAAAGGATGAGGTGCCCCTTCCAACCAGTCTCTCCACCCCTCAAGGGCCCACTTAATTGCCAAGAGCTCCCGGTTGCCTACATCATAGTTGCGTTCCGCTGGCGAGAACCGCTTGGAGAGAAAGGCGCATTGGGTGCAGTTTCTTGTCTTCCTCGTTCCACTGTGAAAGGAGCGCCCCTGCTCCGGTGTCCGAGGCATCCACCTCCACCACAAAGGGACGAGTCGGATCAGGAGGAACGAGGATGGGTCCAGAGGTGAAATGTCCCTTGAGCTCCATGAATGCCCTGCAGCCTCGGGGGTCCAGCAAAAACGGGTCTGGGACTTGCGGGTTAGGACCATGAAAGCCGCTGCCATCACACCAAAATTGCGTATAAAACACCTGTAAAAACGGGTAAACCCGAGGACTCGCTGGACCTGCTGGAGTGAGGTGGGACGGGGCGAGACGGTGACTGCCTCAATCTTTATGGGTTCATTTGAATGCCTGCGGTAGAGATATTTTGACCCAGGAAGGAAACCTGGGATACGCTGAACTCACACTTCTCTAACTTGATGTATAGTTGACTCTGCAGGAGGCATCTCAGGACTTGGCGAACATGCAGTATGTGTTCCAAAAAGGTATTGGAGAATATCAAGATGTTGTTGAGGTAAACAAAGACGAACCGATTCAACATATCCCTCAGGGTGTCATTGACCAATGCTTGAAAGACTGCAGGTGAATTCGATAATCCGAAGTGCATGATTAAATACTCATAGTGGCCAATAGGGGTGTTAAAAGCAATCTTCCACTCATCTCCCTCCCTGATTCTCACCAGATTGTAAGCGTTGCGGATGTCCAGTTTGGTGAAGAATTGGTCCCCTTGGACCTACTCCAATGCGGAGGCAATCTGGTTCAGCCCTCTGTAATCGATGCAGGGATGCAGACCTACATCCTTCTTACCAACGAAGAAGAATCCTGCACCAGCAGGCGATGTAAAGGGGCTAATGAAACCTGCCTCCAGCGATTTCCGGATGTAATTGTCAATGACTGCTGCTTCAGGGGTCGAGAGGGAGTACAGACAACCCCGGATGCAGGAGGACATGGCGAGGCTCTTGGTGGGGGTCTTAGACATTTAGTCTGGCAGTCCTTACCCCAGTCTAGTATGTGTCCCGTTGACCAGGAAACTAGGGGGTTATGTAGAGCGAGCTAGGGGTACCCTAAGATAAGGGGGTTCTCGGGAGAAATGATCAACAGAAAATTAAGAGTCTCAGAGAGGTTCACCCCAACCTGTAGTAGAATGGGCTTGGTCTGATATTCCACCTGACCGGAGCCAATTGGGTGTCCGTCAAGGGCTTGAATCTGCAGAGGGATGGGACATTTCATGCAGGGGATCATTGAAATTATCAATGAAATTATCCACGGCCCAGGAGTCCACAAAGGCTTGATTCTGGTGCTGACAGTTGTCCCAGTGGAGGGTTGCAGGTAGTAACAGACGGTGACTGGGTAGCTGGGAGGTAACTGCACATCTCGTCAGGGTCTCCCCCTGTCCTGGCGAGCCCTGGCGTTTCCCATCAGCTCTGAGTAGGTAGCATGGAGATGGCCGAGACCTCCGCAGTAGAGGCAGCAGCCTTCGCGCATGCACCTGTCATACTCCTGTGGGCTCAGACGTGTGCGTCCCAGTTGCATGGGCTCCTCAATGCTGGGTTCAGGGTGTTCAGGAAACCGGGATGCTGGGGTGGTGTCAAAAAAGGGCTGTCTCACGTGTTCTCGGAGGTGGTTGTCAAACCTGATTGCCAGCGTTATCAGGGACTCGAGGTCCTCTCCCAGGTCCCAAGAGGTAAGTTCATCCTTGATAGAGTTAGACAACCCCTGGTGGAAAGCGGTAACCAGTGCCTCCGTATTCCACCCACTCTCAGCAGCGAGGGTGCGGAACTCAATGGCGAAGTCAGCCACTGCTCTGGCCCCTTGGCGGATGTTGAACAGTCGGCTGGCCGCTTCTCGTCCGCCGACTGGGTGGTTGAAGACTGATCACAGCTCGGCAGTGAAGGCTAATATGGAGCTGCAGGATGGTGGCTGCTGTTCCCACACTGCCGTTGCCCACACCAGGGCCTTGCCCGAGAGTAGAGAGATTATGTAGGCGATCAAGGCACGATCGGTGTGGAATGAGGAGGACTGTAGCTCGAACACCAGAGAGCACTGGGTGAGGAATCCCTTGCATCCTCCCAGATGGCCATCATAGCGCTCAGGGGCTGGGATCTTGGGCATTGGCTCCTCCTGGGTTGGAGTTGGACTGTGGTTGGAGGGAGTCGGTAAGTTCCCGGAGGGTTTCTGATATCTGGAAGAGTTGTTCTTGCTGCCACCTCAGCAGTGCTCCTTGGTGCATTACAACATTCTTGATCTGGGTGATCTCTGCTTGGTCCATGCTGTTGGCTGAAGCTTGCTGTGACATGGTGAGGTTGGACCCAGATGCAGAGAAGAGACCAGACGAGGAATCAGTTGTTAAGGATAAACATAATACTTTACTAAGAAACGGTAATGGATGGATCACAGTAACACTGGGAAAACAACAAACACAGTCTCAAACTCACTCAGGAGACAAACGCACACAGCACATAATTCAAGCTTCAGCAAAGGACAACAGAAAACACACCTCTTTTAACATGGAAATTGTAATGAGTAAATATGACACACCTGAGTTTTGTTAATGTCTTTAGGATGGTCTTTGCCGCCCTCTGGTGACAGGTGAAACCATGACAGGCACTGTATAAGACACACATCTGATTTGCTAGCCAGCTACTTTACTTCACACTAGTGGCACGGAATAGCCATGATCCTTATTCGACTACAAAACTAGCTAGAAAATATATTTGAACAAATGATCCCCAAAATACTAACTCCATGCATCCTAAACTCAATGTATTTAACCTGGAAATATAAGACTGATGTTCATCAAAGGCAATTATGTCATAGTTGTCAAATGGTTAAATCATATTCAGGGTTAAGATTGGGATTGATGGAGCATGTTTGTTTTGTTGTCTATCTAATTTAGGTTAACGTCTGAGCTGGAGTCCTTCCACAATCACATAGATACTCATATAAGCGGTTTGCTTTCCCTCCAATCTATGAGGTTGGAACTCTACTGGCAACACTTGACTACAACCATCACATCCATCATCAAGCCTTGGAGAACGCGCAGGGCAACAAATATAGGTGTTAAATCAAATCAAACATTTTGTCGGCCTCTTGGTTGTAAAATAGATTTATATGATGTAAAACCCCCAAAATCCATTATTAGAACTCATTACAATATAATATGTTTATCGCTGTTATATTTCAACATATGCAAACACTACTATTCTGCACTGATAGATGAAATTCTATAGACAAAATACTCACCAAATATTATATATCTTTCAGCTACAGGAGACTCTACAATAACAAGTCTCAAAGGTGGAGTGTCTATGCATCGAAAAACGGCAAAGGACTGCTATGTACTCTGTAGGTTTTCACTCTTTCCGGGAGCCACCAAGTCGGACAATACGGAGAGTTTAGGTCCTTCCCATCTCAAAGGTGTGCTAAATGCATCGTGTGGCGATGTCTCCTCAAAGTTGAAGCAGCTCAGTCGTTGGTGGTGGCACTTCAGAGAGTCTTAGGTCATCTGATTACAGGATCATTCTCCTTGGTAGCCCCAATTGAGAGCTCTGCAGTCTTCTCAACACTGCTCTCTGAAGTTCTGGGATGTAGGTGCAATGTTGTTGAACAACCAAAAATACATGTAAATCATATGTAAGTAAGGGAATTGTGTGGGCAACAATAAACTTATGACAATCACTTTGGTCATTCTTTATCTAGCATATAGACATCATTGTATATATGGAATGTTTTTATAATTATTTACCAAACTGTTCTCTTTTCCTGAATTTCTATGCTCCTATGGTTTTCATTTTAAATTAGCAGACCTACAGGAGGGTATAGATCCAGGAAGACGGATGGACTACCCTGGTGTAAATTCAGTACAAAACAAGTCAGTCTGATTATACAGATCATGTCAAATAAGGGTTTATTAGGGAGATAAACAAGAATACAAGGTAGCCTCTAACCTTCTCAAAATAACAAAAGCACAGTGTAAGGGAAACATTCTGATAAAATACTGAACTGGTAAAGTATTGAACTGATATCTCCCAGACCATGGAAAAAGAAAATCACCAAAAAAGTAAGATTTCACCAAATGTAATATGTTTCCTTGTTGGGAACCAATTGAAGGATAAAGTGAAGTGTTTAACTGTTATGTGAACTTAGCTCTCGAAAAAACCAAGAGGCCATACCCATTAGTATAGTCAGAACGGCAAAGGGCTACCAATGCATGCCAACTTAATGTTCTGTGAATGCTAGTCAAAATGCATTGTTTTCCACAGCTTTTTTCCACAAGTTTAATAGCTAATGTACCAAGTTATATAGATTGCTAGCCATCGTCAGATAGCTATTTAGCTAATCTTTTACCAGGCAGAGAAATTCCCAGTAGCTATAACATTAAGAGAGGATGTTGATGTACTATGTCATTCCCAACCGATTTCCTATGAGATTGGGGGGGGGTTCTGGGAAATTGTGTTCATCATATCACTTACCGTAAAAACCCCATACCATTTCAATACTTTACTTACAAGGTTTGGGACAGCTGGACTGGGAGCATCACATGTCCTGACAATTTGTAAAACAAATGTCTTGAGAATATATATATATATTTTTGGATTTCTTTTTGTTGTATTATTTTTTTTTTAGGAGGTGGATCAGCTTTAATATTGCGGATAGATTTACGTTGATGGAACCAACATTGTATGCATCATTTCCAATCCCCCATATATTTATATACATACACAAACCCACACATACACTACCATTCAAAAGTTTGGGGGCACTTAGAAATGTTCTTGTTTTTGAAAGAAATTACATTTTTTGTCCATTAAAATAACATCTGATTGATCAGAAATACAGTGTAGACATTGTTATTGTTTTAAAATGATTATTGTAGCTGGAAACGACTGATTTTTAATGGAATATCTACATAGGCCCATTATCAACAATCACCAGTTTTATTGCTTCTATAATTAGAACAGTTTTCAGCTGTGCTAACATAATTGGTAAAGGGTTTTCTAATGATCAATTAGCCTTTTAAAATTATAAACTTGGATTAGCTAACACAACGTGCAATTGGAACACAGGAGTGATGGTTGCTGATAATGGGCCTCAGTACGCCTATGTAGATATTCCATAAATTATATAATAAAAACAAAAAAAAAGCAGTTTCCAGCTACAATAGTCATTTACAACATTAACAATGTCTACACTGTATTTCTGATCAATTTGATGTTATTTTAAATGGACAAAAATGTGCTTTTCTTTCAAAACAAGGACATTACTAAGTGCCCCCAAACTTTTGAACGGTAGTGTATATTTCTGTCACGGCTGTTCAAATGATCGGACCAAAATGCAACGTCGGTTTCGTTCCACATATTTATTGGACAGTGAAACTTAATGCGATACAAAATAAACTGAAGAAACAACAAACCGTGACGCAGGAGGAACAAACACACTCACAAAACACAAGTGGGACAAACATCAACTTAAATATGGCCTTCAATTAGAGACAACGACAACCGGCCTCATCTAATTGGAGGTCATGCCAAACAAAACCCAACCTAGAAATACAAAACTAGAAACTAAACAGAAATACAAAAACGGACAAAACACCCCTGTCACGCCCTGACCTACTCTACCCTAGAAAATAACAACTTACTATGGTCAGGACGTGACAGTACCCCCCCCCCCCCCCCCAAAGGTGCGGACTCCGACCGCACCTATAAAACCAACAACAAAACCCCCCTAAACAACCCCCCCCCCCAAAAAAAAAACAACACAAAGGGAAGGTAGGGTGGTGACTAATATCTATGGCGGCGGCTCTGGTTCCGGGCGTAGAACCCCCACTGCCCGCTGATCCCCCCGCTTCTGTATGTCCGGAGGAACCAGACCATGGATCATCACCGGATGCTTCGGACTGCCAACCGCTGCTGAAGACTCCGGGCTGCAGACCGCCGCTGAAGGCTCCGGGCTGGGGAGCGTCGCTGGAGGCTCCGGGCTGAGGAGCGTCGCTGGAGGCTCCCGGCTGAGGAGCGTTGCTGGAGGCTCCGGACTGAGGAACATCACTGGAGGCTCCGGACTGAGGAACATCACTGGAGGCTCCGGGCTGAGGAGCGGCACTGGAGGCTCAGGGCTGAGGAGCGGCACTGAAGGCCTGATGCGTGGGACTGGCATAGGAGGCGCCAGACTAGTAACACGCACCTCAGGGCTAGTGCGGGGAGCAGGAACAGGACACCCCAGACTGGGCAGGCGCACGGGAGGCCTGATGTGTGGGACTGGCATGGGAGGCGCCAGACTAGTAACACGCACCTCAGGGCTAGTGCGGGGAGCAGGAACAGGACACCCCGGACTGGGCAGGCGCACGGGAGGCCTGATGCATGGGACTGGCATGGGAGGCGCCAGACTAGTAACATGCACCTCAGGGCGAGTGCGAGGAGGAGGCACAGGACGTACTGGGCTCCGGAGGCGCACCGGAGGTCTGGAGCTTAGAGCTGGCACACCCCGTCCTGGCTGGATGGTTATTTGAGCCAAGCAAGGGCGGAGCGCCGGCACAGGATGAACTGGGCTGTGCTGGTGAAAGGGGGGTACCGTGCGTAGAGCAGGCGCAGGATAACCTGGACCAAAGAGACGCACTGGAGACCAGATACGCTGAACCGGCGCACTTCTACCTGGCTGACGGCCAACTCTAGCACAGCAACGGTGAGGAGCTTGCACCGAGCGCACAGGGCTGTGAGTGCGCCCTGGCGACACAGTGCGCATCACCGCATAACACGGTGCTTGCTCGGTCACTCGCTCCCCACGGTAAGCACGGGGAGTTGGCTCAGGTCTTAAAATCGCCTTAGCCAATCTGCCCGTGTGCCCCCACAAATTATTTTTTGCTGCTGCCTCTTGTCCTTGCCTCTTGGTGGATATAGTGCCTCATAGTATCGCCGCTCCACTCTTGCTGCCTCGATCTCCTCCTTCGGACAGCGATACTCCCCAGCCTGCCTCCAGGGTCCTTTCCCATCTAATATCTCCTCCCAAGTCCATTTTTCCCGCTGCTCCCCTCCACGCTGCTTGGTCCTGTGTTGGTGGGTGATTCTGTCACGGCTGTCTGAATGATCGGATCAAAATGCAGCGTCGGTTTTGTTCCACATATTTATTGGACAGTGAAACTTAATGCGATATAAAATAAACTGAAGGAACAAAACAACAAACCGTGACGCAGGAGGAACAAACACACTCACAAAATATAATCACCCACAAAACACAAGTGGGACAAACATCAACTTAAATATGTCCTCCAATTAGAGACAAAGACAACCGTCTGCCTCTAATTGGAGGTCATGCCAAACAAAACCCAACCAAGAAATACAAAACTAGAAACTAAACATAGAAATACAAAAATGGACAACCTGTCACGCCCTGACCCACTCTACCATAGAAAATAACTTACTATGGTCAGAACGTGACAATTTCAAAATCCTGCTTATCTTAATTTCCATAATTAGCTATTAAAAATTGTAGTAATGTAGGCAGTTTATGCAAAGGATTGTTACCTCTTACCAGTATTGCCATTACAAACATTTAATTTTGGCAAGCAATTATTATTTTAGCAAACAATTATTGTAATTCATCCTATATTGTCCCTAACATCTTTACTCCCTCGCAACAGTTGTGGGATACACGCGCACACACACACTCAACCCCTTTCCCCCACAAACAACCATACACTCAGATGCTCAACAGTTGCACCATTCCAGAGCCCAACTCAACAAAGTCCTTGATTTACAAATGGATATACAGTTGCAGCTGTATGAGAAGGCCTGTAAAATTGAGCAAAAATGGGTAGAAATGGGGAGATTTGATTAACCATTGTCCTAGGTGATGGAGATCCGATACACCCCCTTCCCCTGAAACACCCACCCACATGCTCTCCCATCAGGGGGCTTTTTAGGACCAACCCTGCCGGGCAGGCTCAGAATCTTGAGGGGGCGGTGCTGCTTTAGTAGGTCTCTGACCTCATTCATCTTTCTGATTTGGCTGCGTATAGTCTACTTACAGTTGGCCCATAAACAGATGAGGACTTCTCCTTAGTGTATGTGTTTCTCATGTAGGTGTCTAGGGTATAGGGTTGGGGACCATTACAGCATGATAGGACAGTAAATAAATAATAATTTATTTAAAAATGTATACCCCATATCTGTACAAAATTGAAAGCACTCATAACCCCTGCTCACAAACACACATGGGCTCTGGGATTTGCAACCCACATCCTTTTTCACTCAATTAAACTCCACACTTTTCCAAACACACCCCACCTTCCATCACAATACAAGCGCACATACCCACATACTGTGCCTTCTATGTCCTCTGTATTTTATGTCATGTTGATTCAGTATTTTTGTATTCCAGTTACTTATATTTGATTATGTAACATTTAACTAATTATCCTTTCTTCTAATGCTGTCTTGAGAATATCTTACAAACATCCTACAGTGAACTTACAGTGAACTACACAAAGGCCCAACAAAGAACGTTCCCTGTGGACCATCACGTGAAGTCCTACCCTGCAAAATTGTTTTTGACAAAATCCTCCAGGGGGACCATGATACAACTTTCTGAGAATTTCCTAAAAACGTCCTCGGGGACGTCTCTGTAAAAAAACGTGAACCAGACAAACGTCCCCCACAGAATGTTCCCTTGGGATCATCATGCGATGTCCCCTTGATCATCATGAAATGTCCCCTTGTGGTCATTGAAAGTCTCAGGATCTTGTCCATTCAGACCCACATAGGAACCTTTTCGTAACGTTCTCTAATGGACATCAAAATACCTTATTATAAAGTTATACACAGACCAAACCGAGACACGTACTGAACGTTTTCTTATGGTCTTGAGGTTAATGCCATGTTTGAATGTTCCTAGAATGTTCTCAGAACGACAGTGGGATAATGTCTCATCAAACCCTTAAAGGGACCTAATGTGAACGTCGCGTAATGTCCTTAGGGCATCCCTTGTTTGCTGGTGTTTGTTTACATCCCTGTTAGTGAGCATTTCTCCTTTGCCAAGATAATCCATCCACCTGGCAGGTGTGGCATATAAAAAATCTGATTAAACAGCATGGTCCTTACACAGGTGCACCTTGTGCTGGGGACAATAAAAGGCCACTCTAAAATGTGCAGTTTTGCCACACAAAAAAAATGGCCCAGATGTCTCAAGTTGAGTGATCATGCAATTGGCATGCTGACTGCATGAATGTCCACCAGAACTGTTGCCAGAGAATTTAATGTTCATCTCTCTACCATAAGCCGCCTCCAACATAATTTTAGACAATTTGGCAGTACGTCCAACTGGCATCCTGGGGTGCTCAAATGTGCGCTCAGTCAGAACTTCTGGGTCTACTCTATTCTCCCTCCCAATGAGTCTCTCGTGCCAGACAGCTTACATCCGCACGTGAGACTAGACCTGCTCTATCAGGTATAGGTGGTGTTAAATCAAAAAGCTTATTTTAATTAATTTATAAATATATAATCATAACAGTCACTGAGGGGCAGAGTAGTAAGTAACTGAACAGTTTGTTTTGAACAATATATTTTTGAAACAGGAAAATGTAAACATTTAAATCATAATCCATGAACTATATATAATTACATACATATATTTAAATAAAAATATTAATATATTATTATCACTAGTGTAGGTGTGCAATCAGGTGTACCGCTATCAATGACCTTGTCAAGGTTGATGTCCTATTGTGGGAAGGTCAAATGAGCAAGAACCAAAGTTTGACCATTAACCAGTAACATAAGTCAGGACCACAAGCTGAAATAAGGGACACGGTCTGCTAAAGAGTTGACTTTCAGGATGTTCCCAATACACAAAGTTACCTCTGATGGAATGAGCTCTGGAAAAAAGCATAATAAGCATAACTGTCATTAGCAACAATAAATCACTCACATGCAGCCCCTTCACTTAGTCATTTTGGGACACTAAAGGACAAAATTATGGATTGGCCACAGGAAGCAGTGGGAGTGATCACGCATTTGAGAAACGTGATCATATAGCAACTGTTGAAGGAGGAAAAAACATGTTTCAATTAAATGGCTCCAAAAGACAAGGACTCCAACTGAGCAGTAAATTGGGTCAAATATTTGCCTGGCAGAATTTTCCACCCATGTAGGGACTATGACACAAAATCACTAACAAGACAATCTCAATAAATAACACCATCCCTATGGAAAAGCAATCCCTTTTCCTCTGATCTCTTTTGGGGTGGAGGCACAATCTTTCTGCAATAATATTGTAAAACACTTTGTACTCTGTTAAAAGATTCAGCTCCTCATCAATGTTGTTCAGTGTTACTCTTATTTTATTCCCCATCTGTACATTGTTGTTCATGGACATAAAACATTTAACAATGCATTTTAATGTCCTGCAGTTATTTCCTAGTGTTTAACAATTTTTGTAGATAATTTATATTCTGATAAAACAGAGTTTAGAAATGCAGAAGAAAACGCTTTGTAGTGAATTCATGGTAATTACCATTGTACAAACATATCCACAATCCTCTAAGGGTTGTATCAGGCTATGCTTGGACCACCCTTAACTTTCCTTGTTTAAAAACAGCAATTAAGTCGAAAACTAAAAAATGCTAGTACTTTATATTCTGACTGAATTTATTTACAACATTAATTAGGCAAACATTGATCAGTGTCTCTACCCCATACCAAAAAGGTCAAGCCCGGAAATCTTGTTAATTGTACAACCAAGAGAGACAGTTTGTGATTTGGAAGTTTCTACAAACAGTAGGCCTATACATTGTAGGATAACAGAGGAACGACTATTCTACTCACCATATTACAGTTTCACTGAACCAGCGATGCTTTGATGTCGAGGTCAAAGCATTTTCATATGTCAGCAATTTCATAAGCTGACATATGCAATTGTTTTAAGATGGTCATACTATGGATCATTTAGCTATTTGATCTGGAATTTTAGGAAGGCATAATTTTTGTAGGTATAAAACTTTTTTTTTCATGGTTTGATCCAGGCTGTATCACATCCAGACGTGATTGGGAGTCCCATAGGGCAGCGCACAATTGGCCCAGCGTCGTCCGGGTTTGGCCAGGGTAGGCCGTCATTGTAAGTAAGAATTTGTTCTTAACTGACTTGCCTAGTTAAATGTCAACAACAAAAAAAAATGAAACATTTAATTTGGCCTTACCTCTATTAGCTCATAGAAACACATGCATACATGGCAAAACCAATAGTCCAAAAATAAATCAAAAGGAAGTATGTTTTGAAGTACAGTACTGTATGTTTCCTATATCTGAGAGATATACATTAGGAAAGCTCTGGAAAAAAATAGACGTGTAATGGCCCTTATACCATTCACTTGAAAAAGCTCTATTCACTTCTATACATTTTTCCGCACAAATATGGGTGGCCTTCAGACAGGTAAGTGAAGCCATAGTTGCGGGACGGGGGTGGGGGACCGACCTGCACCCCTGTGCCTTTGTCCTCAGAAGAGCCTCAATTTGTACGAACAAATATGAAAAATGTATGCACTTACTCTGGATAAGAGCCTCTGCTAAATGCTTAAAAGCGTTCCACATGTATGCTGACCCATGTTGACTCCAATGCTTCCCACAGTTGTGTCAAGTTGGCTGGATGTCCTTTGGGTGGTGGACCATTCTTGATACACATGAGACACTGTTGAGTGTGAAAAACTCAGCAGCGTTGCAGTTCTTGACACGAAACAGGCACTTCAATATTTTGTCTTGCACATTCACCATCTGAATGGCACACATGCACAATCCATGTCTCAATCGTCTCAAGGCTTAAAAATCCTTCTGTAACCAGTCTCCTCCCCTTCATCTACACTGATTGAAGTGGATTTAACAAGTGACATCAATAAGGGATAATAGCTTTCACCTGGATTCACCTAGTCAGTCTATGTCATGGAAAGAGCAGGTGTTCTTAATGTTTTGTATACTCAGTGTAGACTGACCAGGTGAATCCAGGTGAAAGCTATGATCCCTTATTGATGTCACCTGTTAAATCCACTTCAATCAGGGTTGATGAAGGGGAGGAGACAGATTAAAGCAGGACATAATCACTGCCACCTGGTCAGGTTAGCATAAGGCTAAATGTTGCAGGTTATGTAATGAGAACAGCTAACATGTAGCGTTTTCATCACTTGCCACTATGTCACTGTCATTTTGAAACAGAGAACAAGTTTAAACTTAAACATTTTCTAATGTCCGCAAGTACGGACCCACGGAGTATTATTTAATAAAACATGGTGACGTCACCGATTTCCACGCGGGCGCGGACCTCGACCTCTGGAAAACAATCTTCTTTTACCTCTGGCGATGTGCATCTACATGTGAGTGCTGCAGAGGATTGGTAAAGTAGGAACTCGTGCAGGGAAATGGCAGCTTATTTTCATCAGCCATAAGGACAAACTGACAATGGAACTGATTGGCTTTATCCCTAGAACCCAAAACAACACCAGCCTCAAGAGCTTCTGAACATGATCCTTATCATCAGCCTTTTTATATTCTCACAAAGGATTTACGCCGACCATCCATTACAGTAAGTGCTCAGGAACCGTGTTAAAAATATCAGGCTAAGTAGCTGTATGTTTCCTGTTAATGGCTAGAAGGGGACTGGCATGACATACTTACAGTCCTGATGTGAAGGGAAATAATCACTGTGACCATCTCTACAGTTCCTTTCAAGTTTGCAAAAATACTGCATTCCCCAGACAAAGGACATTGTAGCAAGCAACAATCTACTAAAGGATGACAGTAGAAACAGATCCAGTTGAATATAGCCTTCTAAACTATATGCTATATGAACAAAGCACTTCATAACAACTAGGTTACCCTCTAATGTCTACTGAATATTCAGGAATTTGCGTTTCCATACAATTACACAGCTGTAACACAAACAAATAAATAAATAAATCAAGGAAAACAATGTAACAGCATCAGAGTTAATTTAGATGATATTAATTATGGACCTGGCAGACAAAGAGAACAAAGAGGATCACAAGTCAATATTTAATCAGTCGCTCTGGATTTTCCTGTGGAAGAAAACAAATGTCCTCATCATTATTTCAATTTGTCTCTCTTCAGAAGCACTGCTACATCACACTCAGACAGTCCAGGGCCGCTCTACACATACAGATGTAGGATCTTAATTTGATCACACTTGTTGCTGAGAATTTTCATGTCCTGCAAGAAATGCAGATGAGCTTTGTGATTTACATAAATTCACTGAAAACCTACACTAACATACGGTTACCATCGACCATTGATCAAGCAACATTATGGACTAAATATTCAAAGCCTGTTGCTGCAGGATAATTTTGCTTTGACAATATAGGTCAAATTAAGATCATACTTCTGTATGGAGGGAAATGGGTGTTACCATGACCCTGATGATCTATGAATTCCTTGTGTTGGTCCTCCAGCAGTTGTTTTCTCCATTACATCTGCAACCACATTTGTTTATGTATTAAATGTCCCCCCATTGACTTGAAGGAGGCATTTTGGGCACTCAAAGGTTTGAATAAAACATTTGAGAGCGATTTATTGTAAATCCATTCCCTTGTGTTTTTAAGATGGTCAGAGACCATTCAGTTTCTCTAATAGCTTGGTGAAAGTAAATAATAATTTGAAAGTGTGTAGTAATGTATCATCAACGTGCTGTCATTTGGCTGTATCTTACATTTTGGAAACAATTCAATGAGGCCTACTTCTAACTTTCCTAGGTACACAGTATAATAGGCTAGCTGCTATGACACAATGCATTTAGAATGGAATTATCTGTTTCACTGCTTCTCAACATTCACAGGCAATTCATTTTTAATCCTTTAAACCCAAGCTTAAAAGTTGTACTTAATGGTAATAGCTTGTAAATGTCCCCTCCAAAAGTTTTTTTTATTTGAAATAGCAGCTGGATTATAGACTGCAATGACAATATGTCAGTTGAGTTAGGGACACAAACTATATTTGGTCAAGAAATTGCATTTTCTCATAATGTTGTGAGACATAAGGGTGTACAGGAACAAAATGTGGACAAATGCTGATAATTGTAATGGTTGTAAATACATTTGCATCAGAGATTATTGCCCCATAGGGGTGCTTCTACACCTGCATTGCTTGCTGATTGGGGTTTTAGGCTGGGTTTCTGTACAGCACTTTGTGACATCAGCTGATGTAAGAAGGGCTTTATAAATACATTTGATTGATTGATAGGTTAGAGCACTGTCCATGGTACTGACTTTGATTAAACAATAGTGGTAGACATTGCTCTCAACCATGGTAAGGATACATTTGGGTTGACATGAGGACATACAGAATCTCCAAAAATATATATTTTGTAAATATATAAAATGTAAAATACAAGAGTGAGTAATGGACCTCAGACCAAAAATCATATTTATTTCGTAATTATTCTTCCAAGAGATGGAAAATCTCAACGAGAAGCTAACTCACTAGGACAAGGACATCATGAGAAGTACGCAGTGCTGTGTGGAGATCGCACTGTAAAGAGTGTTGAAAGGGAGGGAGGAGCACTAGAGAAAGGGAGGGAGGGAGGGAGGGAGGAGCACTAGAGAAAGAGGGGTGCTGAAATGAGGACATAGTCCCAAGTTCTTGATTTGCCCATCAAATTCAATCTGCATTTTTGTCCAAATGTAGCTATTGACATAGCTTTGTTCTGTTCGTTGTTTTCCACCTATATACTGTAAATACCCCAATTCATGGTGTTAAGTTCAAAAGAATACAAGATACAAATCACTGACACCATTCAAACCAATGAGGGTTCGGAACTTCAAAGCCAATAATCTCAGACTCATCTTTTGCAGATAGAACCTCATAGTCCCAAGCTCTCGAAATACTGACTAGAGGTGACGATCACTAACCTTAATCCTAACCCTACCTTCATGTCTACACCCCAGCTCAACTCTAACCCTAGCCATAACCCTAACCCCAGCTTCATGTCCACATCCCGGTTCAACCTTATACCTAGCCATAACCCTAACCCTAGCTTCATGTCCACATCTTGGTTCAACCCTAAACCTAGCCTCAGCCTCAGCCTCAGCCACAACCCTAACCCT
The DNA here is from genome assembly GCF_901001165.1 of Salmo trutta. Taxonomy (NCBI): domain Eukaryota; kingdom Metazoa; phylum Chordata; class Actinopteri; order Salmoniformes; family Salmonidae; genus Salmo; species Salmo trutta. Next base: position 13,100,748 of record NC_042979.1, read on the forward strand.
AACCCTAGCTTCATGTCCACATCTTGGTTCAACCCTAAACCTAGCCTCAGCCTCAGCCACAACCCTAACCTTAACCCTAGCTTCATGTCCACATCTTGGTTCAACCCTAAACCTAGCCTCAGCCTCAGCCACAACCCTAACCCTAGCTTCATGTCCACATCTTGGTTCAACCCTAAACCTAGCCTCAGCTTCAGCCTCAGCCACAACCACAACACTAACCCTAACCCTCACCCTAGCTTCATGGTTGGTTCTGGCTGACCAACTCAGTGGTCTTGTAGTTTGAGTGCCTGCTCTGTGATTGGAAAATTGGGAGATCGATACCTGGCCGACTCATACCAAAGACTGTAAAAATTGGACCCGGTGTGTCTCTGCTTTGCACTCAGCATTAAACTTAACCTTACTCTGTGAATGAGAGGATCAGTGGTAGCATTAGCATTAGAACACTTAATATACTGGAGGGGACTGGAGTTAATCATGAGGGCCAATAAATAGAACCAGGACAGGAAGAGTCTATCACAAAGCATGAACCCAGAGGTCCACAGGAGGCAGGGGCTACAGCCCACTGCCCAGCGCCCTCCTCCATACCCACTATCTCAGTTCATAATACACAGGCCTGGAATTGATTGGAGCACCTCTGAGTTCTTAATACCTCTGAGTTCTGTGTCTGCCTCTCTGACACCAGGGACAGGTGTGTTTACTGATTGGATTCAGGTACTGAATATAAATTTGTTATGTTGTCATGGCAACACATTTGAAAGGAGACCCGTCAAGGCCACTGCTCGGAATGCATGTCATTATTGGTCTATGGTTGCCTTGCTACCCAAACTCCTTGCTCCGGCTAAACGCTACACCACGCCCACTGACATTAGTTTCTTCTCCGCAATGAGTCGGGATCTGAGTACTTCGCAGACGATTTCTAGAATGCAACAACATTCTAACTGTTCTGATTGGTCCCAGAAAATGATGGGTTGGGCCAGAACACACATTTTTTATTTTACCCAGTAAGTTGACTGAGAACACATCATTTACAGCAAGAACCTGGGGAATAGTTATGGGGGGGGGGGGGGGGGGAGATGAATGAGACAATTGTAAACTGGGGATGATTAGGTGACCATGATGGTTTGAGGGTCAGATTAGGAATTTAGCCAGGACACCAGGGTTAACACCCTACTCTTCTCGATAAGCACCATGGGCTCTTTAGTGATCACCGAGACTCAAGACAACGTTTAACGTCCCATCCGAAGACGACACGCTACACAGGGCAATGTCCCCAATCACTGCCCCGGGGCATTGGGATATTTTTCTGTGGCACTTCCAGTGGCATCTGGTCTCCCATCCAGGGACCAACCAGGACCAATGCTGCTTAGCTTCAGAAGCAAGCCAGCAGTGGGATGCAGGGTGGTATGCTGCACATCGGTAAAGTGCCATTTTTTAAAATTTGTCCTTTGCTTTGATACTCTGATTATAGATGATCCAATTGTTGATGACTTTGTTTTGTACAACACCCCTCATTTTGACCTCACCACAAACGATTTCAACAATGTTTGAGTCGTCAGGCAAGGTCCATGGGGCCCAGATGTAACTAGGGGTTGACTCTGATGGCACAGGAAAGCATACTGTACAGATTAATACACTTTATACAATGGGTGGGTCAAATCCTAAATGCTGAAACCGCATACCAGCCGGTCTATTCCAGAAGTTACCACAGCTAAATCTATGACGTTAAAATGCCTATTTACTCTGTTCCATCTGACTGCGCAATCCCCTGTCTCATCAGCCCAGCCAGGCAACTTATTAACTTGATCTACACTATGAAACGCATCTAGAAATTATCTCACATTTCTATTAGACTAACATTTAGTTTTCAACAGCGGAGATTTGTATCAACCCTGCTGTATGTCTCTCATTTGCAACATTTGCAACATTGTTTCAATATTCAAATTAGATCTCCAGCTGTCCCATACTTATGAACTTATTGGGAGACGGGACGAGACAGACAGGCAGGCAGCATTTCTTTGCCAGTCAAATTCATGAATCAGCTGGCATAATTTTTATGGATATATACAAATAAATGTCCATTTAAAAAGACAAAAACGAAATGAAGTGCAGCTAGTTTGCAGTATTTCCAGCTTCAGTTTGAAGTGATTGTGTTAGCTGTGTTGTTGGCTAGCTCCTCTGAACAACAGTGTCCTGATGAGAGAACACATTTTCTATGCCAGGTGAAATCGCGCCTCATTAGCTCATTGTTATGGATGTATCCAAATAAATGTAACTAGAAAACAGCTTAAACAAATGCAAATACGGCTACTTTTTGCTGTTATTCTGGCTGCACTGTTTGACGTGAGTGTACGTTAGCCATAGTTGGCTAGCTAGCAAGCAAGGGATTAGAACGTTGCCAGCCAGTATGGCAATGGAACATTTAGAACCAACGACTGCCCATAGATACAGAACAAAATGACTGAACGACTGGGTCGTGTCTCTAGCACCCAAACCGATAGAACGAATGACCAGTCGGCTTGGGTAGCAACCCTAGATTTGTGTCGGGGTTATATCTCGTGGAAGGATGAAGTAGTATGAATAAATTAATCAAAATAATGTTTTTAATTAAAATATGTAAATTATTATTTGAACATGTTGGTAACCCGTTGTATAAAAGTGATAATGCCCTCGAAGTTGGTGTTAGGAGGATATATTGGCACGGTTGCCAGCCCTCAAATTTGACTCGGGCCTAACAACCCCCGTATTAATATATCCTCCACACACCGGCTTCTCTGGAATTATCACTTAAGTATTGCGCGCTACTCTTCGGGTATAGTCTAAGGGTTCACATAAGTGCGCATGTAGGTAGTTTAAGAGAACAGAAGAAGGACTCAAGATATACAGACACTGAACACTCAAGCACAACAGGCATACTGTAGATGTATGAAACTGATTTGAATGTAGTTGTGTTTTCTCTTGCTAGGGAAACTGACTATGGTATACACCAGTTGTCTGACACAGTTCTGCCAGCTTGTCATGTTATATTCTAAACATTGAACTAAAGAGTCTCCATACAGCTTAGCTATTTTTCCAATTAGGACTGGGCTAAAGAAAATTGAGCATTTTGAGCAGATGGTCTTGCCTGCAGTATAAATAAATTCTAAGCTCATGATTTCAGAAACGGCAGAGAAAAACGTTCAATGGCAGGACCATGTTTACTTAGTGAAAGAGAGAGGAACATACAGGTAGATGCCACAATAAAGGAAACGTCTACATAAACTGTCTTAATAGTGCGTTGGGCCACCATGAGCCAGAACAGCTTTAATGCACCTTGGCATAGATTCTACAAGTTTCTGGAACTCTATTGGAGGGATGCGACGCAACTCTTCCACAAGAAATTCCATAATTTAATGTTTTGTTGATGGTGATGAAAAACGCTGTCTAAGGCACCCCTCCAGAATCTCCCATAAGTGTTCAATTGAATTGAGATCTGGTGACTGAGACGGCCATGGAATATGGTTTACATCATTTTGATGCTCATCAAACCATTCAGTGACCTGTGGATGGGGGCATTGTCATCCTATGGGGGCATAGCCATGGTAGACAAAATAATGGCCTGCCCAGCATTTTTATTCATGACCCTAACTATGATGGGATTACTTAATTAACTGAGGAACCACACCTGTGTGGAAGCACCTGCTTTCAATACACTTTGTATCCCTCATTTGCTCAAGATGTTTTGGCAGTTACCTGTGATAGATAGCCTTTGATATGGGGCTATCACAGCCTACATAAAATAACAATAAATTCCCCTCAAGTATAACATAATTGATGGATTCTGTTAGTATGCAGAGTTTAGTAGAGATGAGGATAGGCTGGATACACAAGCAGTTCAACATCTTGTCACATCTGCCTGACAGTTCAGATTGCAGGTTGTAAGTCGCTCTGGATAAGAGCATCTGTTAAATGACTTAAATGTAAATGTAAAAAGAGGTGCATCAATGCTATTATGCATTGACACTAGGAGTGTTCTGACATGCATACCAGAAGGTTTTAAACTAACTTGTCTGAGACTATCCCTTATAATAATAAAGCAAATGTTTTGTCTTCTACAACTGCTAATTTATTCTATTCTATCAGGATAAATATTACACTGATTGGAAATCCAAGACAATGCTTTTTTTCTTTATTATTGGCTTTGCCAATTCAGCCAAGTTAGAGCCCAGCCCAGACAGATAATGATGGAGTAGAGCGGCTGCTGGCAGACTGTCCAAACCCCCATGGTGGATGAGCAGGATAAACGGGTTGTTATCTGCTGTCTGCACTTTGTTGTCCTGGGAAAGCTCATGTTTTCTTCATTGGAATGCATTTCGCGAGATACCCCCTTCTATCAGCAGCCACAATGGTAGACTATCGACTTTATACAAAAAGTGTCAAATGATAAAACAGGAACAGATGTAGGATCTTAATTTGATCCCTATTCTGTTGCTGTGAATTTTCCTCCTCAAACTTGTTGTGAATTGAGTTCAATTTCCATTTTGAAATGTCAGACTTGATTTGTCCTAACGGAAAATGTATCAACCCCTATAAAATGTGCATTAATTATAATCCACATAATAATTCACATTTCCTGTTGCTCCATGATTATTTTCTTGCTGTAGCAAACTGCCTCAAATTAAGATGCTACATCTCTATGGTGTGAGACCTCCTTCTCATGCACAGAGCACAACCTTGAGGTAGTAAATGTGACTAGTTTCAGGAAACTAGGCATTCACAGGTGAGGAATTTGAACGTAAAAATGTTTTATTTTTAATCAAAATGCGTTTTTTGTCAGAAATGTCTTCTGGGACATGTGAACTTTCATGTGCCTTAATAACAACATTGTATGCCATCTGTAAATACTAATGCAATTATAAAATTACGAGCCAAGTTGGTTTAACTACAGAAATAGACAGGAGATAATGGATGGGCTGGACATGCTGAGAGATTAGTTCAGATTGGTCTGCCATGTAGCACGCTTCTGTCTGTAACATGAGCTGCTCAGTATATCCTTTCTAACGCAGCTCTTTTGAAAGATATCCCGAAGAACTGCGAAAGTGTTGCTAATGCTCTCCACTTTCTGGAGGACCAAGTTTTGAAATCAGTGGAATGCCCAGTGGATGCAGAGTATGATAGCGAAGGAAATGGAGAAAATTCAGACGTTTGATTGCAAATATGCAGAGGGCGTCCAAGAGCAACCATGGCATCCGTGACAGAGAGGGATAATCATTCATCCATGTATACGGGTAATAGAGTCTAGCTAGCTACATTTTCAGATGTGATATGTTTTTAATTTTGTTAGAAAGTTGTTTTCTTTCAAGTTAAAGCTTACTGTTAGCTAGCTAATGTTAGCTGGTTGGCTTACTAGCTAATGTTACATGTATGATCTGTGTAGTAATATTATTTGTTTCTCAGAGCCATTTGCATTGCTAGTTATAGCCTAATGTTAGCTGGCTAGCTAACATTGAACCTAGTTGGTTAGCTTTAGCTACCTGTAGATTCATGCAGGGTAGTAACATTATGAGTTGGGATGATGGTTAATTGCTTAGCTAGCTAGCTAGCTACATGTCTTAACAAAAGAGATGTTGTCAGCTGTATGATATGGTCATTATTTCAACTGGCTAGCTAGCTAACAAGCTAGAACCAAAACATTGTTTGGAATGTTGCTTTTAGTTGCCTGGTTTGCTAGATTGACATATACTAAATTCATTTTTAAATGGATCGGTTAATTGATGTGTTTCTACTTTTTCATTACAACAACGACAAGTTTGATGTCCGACGACAATAGAATGTTCATGATGTCACTGCGACAACCGTATACAGACATGTCGATAGACGCAGTATAAACCAGCCTTCAGTCTTTAAATCTTTGGTTGTTTAGTACACTACTGTACTCACTCTGTTTAGCACATGCGAATCCTGAAAGAGATGGATGGGGCTAAGGCTTAAGAGGTTGTGAACGATGCTGAATTGGAGTAGACAAAGAAGACCTCCCCAGTAGGTGTACCAAATTATTCATGGCCTATTTTCTTAAAAGTGAGGTTACAAGTTTATCAACTTTCAAAGCAGAATTACTTTCCCATTGTTCCTCAACCATATTGTACTGTATCACATACCATTTTCTAGTCTCTACTTTTATTCAATGTAAAAAACACCACTTCAAATTTTGCTACATAAGACCGAATCGAGCCGGTCGGTCACAAATGGTGTTCAAAACAGAACAAAGTACATTTGACAAGATAAACTAAAAAAAGAGCTGCATTAACAAATCAAACCAAATCAAATTTTATTTGTCACATGCTCCGAATACAACAGGTGTAGACATTACAGTGAAATGCTTACTTACAAGCCCTTAACCAACGATGCAGTTTTATGAAAAATAAGTGAAAAATAGATACATTAAAAATAAAAGTAACAAATAATTAAAGAGCAGCAGTAAAATAACAATAGCGAGGCTATTTTCAGGGGGAACCGGTACAGAGTCAATGTGCGGGGGCACCGGTTAGTCGAGGTAATTTAGGTATATAGGTCCTGGATGTCAGGAAGCTTGGCCCCAGGGATGTACTGGGTCGTACACACTACCCTCTGTGTTGAGGATCAGCGTGGCGAATGTGTTGTTACCTACCCTTACCACCTGGGGGTGGGCCCGTCAGGAAGTCCAGGACCCAGTTGCAGAGGGAGGTGTTTAGTCCCAGGGTCCTTAGCTTATTGATGAGCTTTGAGGGCACTATGGTGTTGAACGCTGAGCTGTATTCAATAAATAGCATTCTCACATAGGTGTTCCTTTTGTCCAGGTGGGAAAGGGCAGCGTGGAGTGCAATAGAGGTTGTATCATCTATAGATTTGGTGGGGTCCCGTGTGGCTCAGTTGGTAGAGCATGGTGTTTGCAACACCATGGTTGTGGGTTCGATTCCCACGGGGGACCAGTACAAAAAAAGAGCGTTTGCTAAATGACTAAAATGTAAATGTTGGGGTGGTATGCAAATTAGAGTGGGTCTAGGATTTCTGGGATAATGGTGTTGATGTGAGCCTTTCAAAGCACGTCGTGGCTACAGATGTGAGTGCTACTGATCGGTAGTCATTTAGGCAGGTTACCTTGGTGTTCTTAGGCACAGGAACTATGGTGGTCTGCTTGAAACATGTTGGTATTACAGACTCAGTCAGGGACAGGTTGAAAATGTCACTGAAGACACTTGCCAGTTGGTCAGCGTATGCTCAGAGGACACTTCCTGGTAATCTGTCTGGCCCTGCATCCTTGTGAATGTTGACTTGTTTTAAGGTCTTACTCACATCGGCTGCAGAGAGCGTGATCACAAAATCGTCCGGAACAGCTAATGCTCTCATGCATGTTTCAGTGTTCCTTGCCTTGAAGCGAGCATAGAAGTAATTTAGCTCATCTGGTAGGCTCGTGTCACTGGGCAGCTCGCAGCTGTGCTTCCCTTTGTGATCTGCAATAGTTTGCAAGCCCTGCCACATCTGATGAGCGTAGGAGCCGGTGTAGTGGGATTCAATCTTAGTCCTGTATTGAACCTTTGCCTGTTTGATGGTTCGTCAGAGGGCATAGCAGGATTTCTTATAAGCTTCTGGGTTAGAGTCCCGCTCCTTGAAAGCGGCAGTGCTAGCCTTTAGCTAAGTGCAGATGTTGCCTGTAATCCATGGCTTCTGGTTGGGATATGTACGTACAGTCACTGTGGGCACGACGTCATCGATGCACTTATTGATTAAGCCAGTGACTGATGTGGTGTACTCCTCAAGTGCCATTGGAAGAATTCCAGAACATATTCCAGTCTGTGCTAGCAAAACAGTCCTGTAGCTTAGCATCTGCTTCATCCGACCACTTTCTTATTGACCGAGTCACTGGTGCTTCCTGCTTTAGTTTTTGCTTGTAAGCAGGAATCAGGAGGATAGAATTATGGTCAGATTTGCCAAATGAAGGGCGAGGGAAATTCCATTTAATGGGAGACATCCTGTGAAAAGCACCATGCATGAAGTAAATCCACTAATAAAATGGGAGAACTCTTAGTTACAAAGAAATTGACTTCATATCGTCAAGGTAATACTCTGATATCAACTAATCTCATGTACTGTTGTAGGATCTTAATTTGAGCCAGTTTGCTACAGCAGGAAAAGAATCATGTATCAACAGGAAATTATTGTGTGGATTAGAATTAATGGACATTTTTGTAGGGGTTGATACATTTTTCAGTTGGGAAAATCAAGTATGAGATTTCGAAGTAGAAATTACAAACATCAGAAGCATTTAAAAAAAATCTCAAATATACTACAAGTTTTTAAAGTCCTGTATTGCAGGAAAGTTCTCCAGTAATAGGGTGATCAAATTAAGATCCTACTTTTATTTAATGATTACAGGAAAAGATAATCTTTCAGTTATTATTATTCAACCATGATGAATAATTTACTCTTTATTTCACAACCCTTCCTAAAACCAGATATGGCAAAAGACCATGCATCACTGAGTTCTAATTACTGAAGCCCAGCTGGAGCAAAAAAATGCACGCATTTATCAAAGGCATATTACATTTATGTTTATGGGTGTAATGTACTTCAATTATTTAACTTTTTTTAAATCTGACATCTTGTTTTGTCTCAGTGTGGACAAACAAATGCGTGTAGAGTAAAATCCTGATCTAAACAGACTAGCAGATCTCGAGTAGGTGCAGTGCTTGTCAACACCTGTACTTGGTCTGTGTTCTTCAACAGCTATCCTTGGTCTCTGACCAATACAAATGTTTTCTGTGGCTGAGATCGGCCAGTGTCAGCAGTATTGGTGTACATTCAAAGCGGTTTTCTTGAAGGAGAGCAGTAATTGTTCTTCACTAGACACAGGGCTGTACGTAGCCTACAATATAAAGTTGTGAATGCCGATGTTGAAAAATGTCAAAGTGGAGGTGAAGAAAAAAATATTTTTCTTCGTAAAATAGCAAGTTAGACTTGACTGAGTTCTAATTGAATAAGTGTTTTGAAAATCAGTAAATGTCATTGCTGGCTACATATTCAACCTCTGTACAGATCAAGGGCACTCTCACTGGCACTCCTGACCTTCAGAATTAATTAGCTGCGATCTGGAGGCATAATGCTGGGAAATGCTGAGGAGGCAGCCCCATTGAATTCCTCCATTCCTCCACCACTCTTAGACCTTGTTATTTATGGAGGTAATTATAATGGTCGACCTTTCTGTCTGTAAATACCTGTAAGGTGTCTGCAGGGTGACGCAGAGCTGACATGAGCCGGAGCCCGGAGGCTAGTCTTTGTCTGAAATGAGATGCAGTGCAAAAGTCAGCAGTGGTCGTCCAGGGGCTCCGAGAGATGGGGGCCTGTCATATTAAGTTCATATGACTATTGAACTCTGTCAATACTACACACTTTGGGCAACATACTTGACTATAGAGAAAATGGTTGGAAAATAGACTGAATGACATTCAGTGACATTGAGATCAGAGCCATGTGTGTGTTGGGGGTGGTGGAAGGGGTGATGGACTCTGGAGGACTACCAGTTTGGTGTCCTCATATGTGTATGTATGACCTACATCATGTTTACATTAAATCACACACACATTTAAGTTCCAATTCTGCATTGGAAATGATAAGCCCCAACACGAAACAGTAAAAAAGAACTGTAGCTGCTAAACCTCCTAGAAATCAAATACTTTTAGCTGCCAATGAGTTGGACTGGTGATGACTTGCAATAATTTAATGCACAACAAAAATAGAATAGATTATATGTCTTTGTCTTGCATCTTGCCTTCAAGACTCTTCACTTGCAACAGGCTGTGTGAGATCCATTATCGACACTCATAATATGTAATATTATGAGTCAATAGACAGCCCTGTGAAAGCAGCTTCAGAAGTTGCAACCTTATATGCTGAAACAGACTATAGTCTGCTAAAGCTGACATTGATACACCGTACACCAAAATGGTTATGAAAATATAATCCAAACTAATGAAGTGATGTTCAGGTCCTTGTCTATTGTTCAAACTGTGTGATACGTTTCAGTTTAGGCATTTATGAAGCTCATTACGCTTCAACCTCCAAGGTACATAGACTTCCAGACTTTTCAGAAAGGTCTGGAACATGCTGTACTTTACAATACTTCAAAAATTAAGTCATTAAAGACTCCCTCCAGCGACAGTTTCAACCATGTTTTTTTACATGATTTCCCATAAAAGTGGCACTTTAAAGCTGCAATATGTAACTTTTGGGCAACCCCACCAAATTCACATATAAATGTGTGTTGTAGATCTGTCATTTTCATTGAAAGCAAGTCTTTTTCTTCTTTTACGTTCAATTTTGTACACCAGCTTCAAACAGCTGAAAATACAATATTTTTGGGTTATGGAAAATATATTTGACAATGGTTTAGATGGCACAATGATGCTCTACTAAACTATATTTGCTTGTTTTGTCACATCATTTTAGCAACCAGGAAATGACGGAGTGATTTCTGCATAGTGCATCTTTAAAGCTAAAATATGTCACTTTTTGGGGTGACCTGACCAAATTCACATAGAAATGTGAGTTACAGTATAGCTCTTTCATTCACATTGAAAGCAAGTCTAAGAAGTTATATGTGCGCTATTTCTATGATTCCCATTTATCAGTTTAGTTTTTGTTTCTTTACTTTCTGTTTTGTGCACCAGCTTGAAACACCTGAAAATGCAATATTTGGGGTATGGGAAATATATTTCACAGCGGTTTAGGTGGTACAATGATTCTCAACAGCAGGGGTTCCCAAACCTTTTCACTCAGGCCTCCCTTCCAGCATTGGGGAACATCCCGCGCCTCCCTGCGCATGTGCGCGCGCCACGTCTATTTATATGGGCACAAGCACTGTTCTTGACTCATACTGTTCACAGCCCTTCTGTTGGCGGGGAGAACATTTTGCAGGTTTTAAAGCTTATTTCCTGCAATTGAACACATTTTGTCATGGTGCGCAGAGAAAATCTTGCCGTTTTTAAAGCTCATTTTCTTTAAATTCTATACATTTTGCCATGTCTGTGTATTCATGTGATGTTTGAGTGACTCAAACATTACAACACAATCTATCAGCTAAAAAACTTAGCTAAAAATGTTAGCTGATATGGGCTAGTTAATCTGGACATTTCTGACAAGTTATAAATAGCTTTTTAAGGTGGGAAATGCAGAGCGATTTCTGCATAGTGCAACTTTAATAGGTGTGGGTGTTCCCAAGTCTACAGTGACATGAGTGTCTCTATACATGAATATTCATCAGCCTGTGAGGTTGTGGGTGTGTACCTATGGCATTCTAGCACCCACCCATGTGTCAAACAAAGTCAGAAAAGTTGCTTGGAGAAACCACACACGCCTTCCTTCAAAGTCACTGTATTGAATGAAGTTGACAATCTGATGATTCTGGTAAATCCCCCATTTTCTTTTTAGCTCTTTACCTTCTGTTCCGTATCAGACCACCTACTGGTAAATTGGTTTAGCCTGGTCTCTTGTGGCCCAAAGCAGTGCTGCTGTGCAACTTGATACAGTATTTGCTACATGTATGTGGTCCAGGGAACCAGATAATCCTAGGCTTGTCACACATTCGTGGATAATTCTACCCAATGTACTCTAGGATCAATAGACCACCCATGTGAGGAGATGTACTCAGGTTCCAAACAGCGTGTGGTCAACTTTCTAGGGAAAGAGGAATCCCTGCTGATAGAATACAATGTGGATAGAACATAACCACTGGGAACGAAGGCCTCCCAAAGGGATGACACATTCCAGATCTGTTCGTTTACGCTAAGAGATTATGAGGTCATAGCACTACTGCCAGAGGTCAGTTTGAGCCATATCATTTGAGTGCATTAGAGTTCAGTACGGTATTAATATAGGAGGATCTCAGGTACACAGCGAGGCACCGTAGTAGATTATTAGTGAGGTGAAAAGGTCATATGCTTTGACGTGAACACTCATAAGGAGGGGAGGTGAACTACACAATCAGGTCACATACTGTACATACTGTACCCTGTACGTACAGCACAGGCTGTTATTAGTGCTATTAGTCATGTCTACCCTGTACATACAGGTGATGTTCTATAAGAAACTAAATACAATATAACTTATTTACATTTGAACCCTTTTCAGTCTGAGTGGATATGAATGGTTTGAGATCTTTGTTGTTGCTTATTTCATGTGAGAACTTCTAAGGGCCTGAAAGTTAAAAGCTTTTCCTTTCATCTCTCCGGACCGCACGACATTCTCAGGAGAATTTTCTATCTACCCGCAGGGAGCTGTTCATTTCGTTGGATGACCCAGTTTTGACTGGTTTTGTAACTCTTGCTCGTTGCATCGAATTCATAAACAAGCCACTCCAAGAGAAGATAGACAGACTACATATTCTACATAGTTTAGTGCAGAAAACAGGGTAATTAACTACAATGACTATAATCCATTTGGCGCCTACTTGTCCTGTCTGTGTGTTTCTTTACGCCTGCTATGTTAGGTTAGTGTGGGGCAGACACGGCGAGGGAGACAGAATAATATGCGATCGAGAGGAATAGAGAGCAATTGCCTCACAAGGTATCTCTACCTGAAATACATTATCTAAGTAATTTATAGTTGGTATTCAGCAGTCATAAAGGTATGCCTTATTTACTTTGAAGAACTACTAAAATAGTGATTTTGTCAGACGGCAGAGGCAGCAGCTCTATAGAGATGAGATGATGACTTGGAGTTAAATAATAAAGTCATCAAATAAAACAAATGTAATATACACAACAACTGAAATATATTATTAGAGTAAAATAATGTGATTAAATGATGGTTAATAAGTGAGAATAAGCAGTAATGAGCAGTCACTATCATCATGGGACTTTTTTTAATGGTTTTATTCTGTGTTACAGCATTCAACCCACATAATACACTCAAAAATATTTGAAACTGAAATAGAAAATTCGAACCGAAACCTACCTCAAAAAGCCATAATAGCTCAGCACTAGTGGCCAGTCTGTTTCAGCCTACCTTCAGGTACCTGGACGCAGTATGCCGCTATGTATGCCATTAAGAATATACGGGGGAAAAACAGCAGGAAAAAGAGATGGAATAGCAGTGAACTATTGATACGGTTTCCTAGCTGTGAGTACACATTCTATAAATGTATCTTATGCAATATTTATGTTTTTCAATCTCTAATATAGTTTTTTGAGGTCGCTATTATTATTTTAGTTAGGCAACTCCTCTGCTTCTCTGAGGTTTCTTTGAAATGCACTGATCGCATGTCCAGGATTGTATTTATGAGGCTATGCTCTAAGTTGTGTCGAACTCATTCGGAAAGCTGTGCTATTGCTTACTCTCCTCCTCTTCCTCCACACTCTACTTAACCTGTCACAAGTCTCTGGTCTGAGTGATTAAGTATCTCCTCATGCTACTAAATTCATTCCCAAACTATCGGTTTCACCCATTCCTCTCCTGTCCCCCCCCCCCCCCCTCAGCATTGGTTCAGCATGGGTAAACCATCCACTTGAGTGGACGCCAAGAGATTTTCCCATTCAATCTGCATCCCACATGGCACCCTCTTCCCTATATAGTGCACTAATTTTGACCAGAGCCCTATGGGCCCTGGTCAAAAGTAGCTCACTATATAGGAAATAGGGTCTAATTTGGGATTCAGACCCAATCTGCTGTTTTCCAGCTTCCCTGCTGTGGTAACGAGTGGCGGATTGTTGATGGAATGAACCAACCAAAACGGCATTTACAGCAGATCGACCAAAGACTTGGCACTTACTTAGTTTACTTTTTATCTCCTCTTTTTCACAGCTGGCCATGAAGGTGCCTCTCTATTTTTTTTTTTCTTCCACAATTTCGATCTTGTCTCAGCGGGCTCAGGAGGTCAGCCTGCTGGCACCCAGCCCACCACAAGGAGTCACTAGAGCATAATGTGCCAATTAAAGGCCTTCCTGGCCAAACCCTCCACTAACCCGGACGACGCTGAGTCAATTGTGCGCCGCCCTTTGGGACTCCCAATCACGGCCGATTGTGATACAGCCCGGCATCGAACCCGGATCTGTAGTGACGCCTCTAGTACTGCGATGCAGTGCCTTAGACCACTGCGCCACTCGGGTGGCCCTGAAGGTGCTTCTTTCTTCCCTCATCCTTACTTGTGGGTCAGCTGCTGACACATTTATCATTCCCAAATCTAAATATTTCAGTTAGGCACCTGATTGATGTTATACTCTTGACTATCTCCTTCAAATACAGACATTGCAAACAGCTTCAAGTAAAAGATTTGGAGTACCCTAGAAAGTCTACAAATCCTACACTCACCCCGTTCCTCCATGTCTGAACCCAACCCTCTCTTCTCTGCCTTGACTCAATAATATCAGGGGTCTCTCTGAGGCCACGTTCAACCACCAGGTGTAAAATGCCCTGAAGGATTCATGCCAAGGATGTTACCACAAGCACAGTACAGCATATCCCTTCCCTCATCTGTAACCCATCATTCTTCATTCCTCCTACTGCTTTTTGACAGCTATCTCATAGCTACACTATAAAACCATCCTGTTATTTTCACGGCAAATTACTGTATAATCAACAGGATCATACTGTATGAAGTGAATACAGTAGATTACCGTTGCATTGTGGGAAAATATTCAACGCCCTGAAAATATTTGATGTATTTTGGACATTACCATAAAAATATGCCATGTAAAATACAGTAGCAGTTCACTTACTGTATTTGTGAATGTTCAAAATAGAATGCCACACAATGAGCACAAGGTCTACAAAATCAAAGCATGAAAAAGTAAGAGAGAAATTGTTGGTGTATTTCGAATGGCTTGTAATTCCACTCCACAGAATAGAATACCGTACCGTATTTTTGGAGTGCCAAAAAAACTTTGATCACTAATGGGTGCATGATATTATTGCTTCTGGCTCATTAGTATATTTTAAGGTGTGCTTTGTAAGAGGCTATATTTGTGACACCCGTTAGTGAGAGTGCTGTACCAATTTAACTGATATGTGTTAATAGTGCCTTCAGAAAGTACTCACACCCCTTGACTTTTACCACATGTTGTTGTGTTACAGCCTTCATTTAAAATGGATTAAATTGAGATTTGTTTTGTCACTAACCTACACACAATACCCCATGATGTCAAAGTGGAATTGACTTTTGACATTTTTACATATGAATGAAAAATGAAAAGCTGAAATGTCTTTAGTAAATAAACATTCAACCCATTGGTTATGGCAAGCCTAAATAAGTTCATGAGTAAACATTTGCTTAACAACTCACCTACAGGAATAAGTTGCATGAACTCACTCTGTGTGCATTAGTGTTTAACATGATTTTTGTTTTATGACTACCTCATCTCTGTACCCCACACAATTATCTGTAAGGTCCCTCAGTCGAGCACCTCATTTTTAAACACAGATTCAACCACAAAGACCAGGGAAATTTTCAAATGCCTCTCAAAGAAGGGCACCTATTGTTAAATTGGTAAAAATTAAACATTTAAAAAGCAGACATTGAATATCCCTTTGAGTATTTTGAAGTTATTACACTTTGGATGGTGTATCAATACACCCAATCTCAAAGATACTGAAGTCCTTCCTAACTCAGTTGCTAGAGAGGAAGGACATTTCTCAGGGATTTCAACATGAGGCCAATTGTGACTTTAAAACAGCTACAGAGTTTAATGGCTGTGATAGTGTCACGTCCTGACCAGTAAGGGGTTATTTGTTATTGTAGTTTGGTCAGGACGTGGCAGGGGGGGTGTTTGTTTAGAGTGTGTCGGGGTTTGTTGGGCTGTGTGTTTTTGTAGAGGGGTGTTTGTTTAGTGTTCTGGGGTTTATGTTCTATGTTAGTATATTTCTATGGTCTAGTCTAGTCTTTCTATTTCTATGCTTAGGGTTGTTGATTGGTCTTCAATTGGAGGCAGCTGTTCCTTGTTGCCTCTGATTGAAGGTCCTATGTATAGGGGTGTTTTGTAATGGGGGGGTTTGGGTAGTTGCTTCTGTGTTTAGTGTCTGTGCACATGACAGGACTGTTAGTGTCGTTCTTTGTTTTTGTATATGTGATTTGTTTGTTTTTCCTTATTTTATAATAAAGATGAGTATACACGTTCCCGCTGCGTTTGTCAAATCCCTACGACATCTGTGACAGGACAAAACTGATGGATCAACAACATTGTAGTTAATCCACAATACTAACCTAAGACAGAATGAAAATAATATATATATATATATATATAATACAAATATTCCAAAACATTCATCCTGTTTGCCACAAGGCACTAAAGTAATACCACACAAAATGTGGCAAAGCAATTCACTTTTTGTCCTGAATACAAAGTGTTAGGTTTGGGGCAAATCCAATACATTACTGATTACCACTCCCAATATTTTCAAGCATAATGGCTGCTGCATGCTTGTAATCGTTAAGAACTGGGGAGTTTCTGCCGATAAAAAAAATAAGTGGAATGAAGCTAAACACAGAAAAAAAATCCTAGATGAAAACCTGGTTCAGTCTGCTTTCCACCAGACACTGGGAGATGAATTCACCTTTCAACAGGACAATAACCTTAAACACAAGGACAAATCTACACTGGAGTTACTTACCAAGAAGACGGTGAATCTCCTGAGTGGTCAACTTACAGTTTTGACTTAAATCTAGTTGAAAATCTATGGCAAGAATTGAAAATTGTCACGATTCTCTAAAGCTGAACCCAGAAGCAGACCAGGACAAGGTGAGTAAAATGAAGGTGAGTATTTATTTACAGTCTTGATGTGAAAATGGAATAATCCAGGAGACAGAGCGGCAGTGGAGGTAAGTTGATAGGCAGATTCATGACAGTACCCCCCCCCCCCCCCCGACGAACGCCACCGGGCGGACAACCCGGAGCACCAGGATGGTGGCGGTAGAAGTCACGAAGGAGGGCATCAAGGATCTGATGCCGAGGAATCCAACTCCTCTCCTCAGGACCATACCCCTCCCAGTCCACGAGTTACTGGAAACCCCGACGTCTGGAATCCATGATTACGGCGCACTGTGTAGACTGGACCACCTCCGATCATCTGAGGAGGAGGAGGCGGAGGGGGTAGCAGAGGACTGAGGTGCACAGGCTTGAGGCAGGAGACAAGAAAGTTGGGGTGGACTGAGCGTTCTAGGCAACTTGAGTCGAACCACAACAGGATTGATCACTCTCTCCACCACAAACGGACCAATGAACTTCGG
This sequence comes from Salmo trutta, assembly GCF_901001165.1. NCBI lineage: Eukaryota > Metazoa > Chordata > Actinopteri > Salmoniformes > Salmonidae > Salmo > Salmo trutta. The sequence continues at coordinate 13,117,975 of NC_042979.1, forward strand.
TGACAGTTTCTTTGACTCAGTCCGCAGAGGAAGATCCCGTGTAGCCAACCATACCTTATCGCCGATGGCATAAGCGGGAGCTGGAATCCGGCGACCATTCGCCTGGAGCTGATAAAGGTCAGATACTCTAAGGAGAGCCTTTCTGGCCCGATGCCAGGTCCGGTGGCAATGACGAATGTGGGCCTGGACCGAGGGTACCGAGAGATCCTTCTCCTGAGAAGGAAACAAGGGGGGTTGGTAACCGTACAGGCACTGGAAGGGAGACATCCCAGTAGCAGATGTAAGGAGAGTATTGTGGGCATACTCGACCCATGGCAACTGAGAGGCCCAAGAGGCGGGGTTGGAGGAGACAAGGCAGCGCAGCGTGGATTCCATCTTCTGGTTGGCTCTCTGCCTCAGCATTAGATTGGGGGCGAAATCCAGATGTGAGACTGACAGTTGCTCCAATGGCCAAACAGAAAGATTTCCAGACAGCAGAGGTAAACTGAGGACCACGGTCGGAAACTGTCACTGGGCAACCCGTGGACCCTGAAAACCTCCCTAACTAGGATCTCGGACGTCTCAGAGGCAGAGGGAAGCTTGGAGATGGGTACAAAGTGGGCGAACTTGCTGAATCTGTCCACAATAGTCAGAATGACCATGTTCCCATCAGAAGAGGGCAACCCAGTGACAAAATCCAGGGCCAGATGCGACCATGGTCGCCGGGGAATAGGTAGGGGGTGAAGTCCAGAGCTGGCCCGATTGGCACTTTTATTCTGTGCACATACTGGGCATTCAGCAACAAACCTCCGGGTATCTTCTCCCATGGCAGGCCACCAAAATCGTCTGCGTAGTAACGGCATCGTTTGAGCCACCCCTGGGTGACAAGCCATCTTGCTGGCGTGGGACCATTGGAGGACAGCAGACCGGACCGACTCGGGCACAAACAACTGACCGGGTGGACCGTTACCGGGACCAGGCTGCGTCCGAAGGGCCGCCAGAACCTCCTCAATCCTCCATGTGACTTCTTCCCCAGAACTTCGTCGTGGGAGCATCGTCTCGGTCTTGGCCCCACTCTCCATCTTGGAAAACATCCGGGACAAGGCGTCCGCCTTGCCGTTCTTAGACCCAGGTCGGAACGTCAGGGAAAAATTAAAGCGTCTAGCCGATTGCACGTAAGCAAGATTCTTGTGCTCAGTCCAGACAAACGGTTGCTCCGCTCCCTCCAACCAGTGGCGCCACTCCTCCAAGGCCAGTTTCACCACGAGAAGCTCCCGGTTACCCACATCGTAATTCCTCTCCGCAGCCGAAAGACAACGAGGGTAGAAAGCGCAGGGATGGAGTTTACCATCAGTGGAGCTTTGCTGAGACAGGATAGCGCCAACCCCCACATCAGACGCATCCACGACAAACTGCCGGGCAGCGTCAGGTTGAGAGAGAATCAGGGTGTGGGTGAATCGACTCTTCAATTCCAGAAATGCTTGGTCTGCCTCAGGATTCCAACTGAAGGTCCTGGTGCTGGAAGTCAGAGCAGTTAATGGAGTGGCCACACGGCTGTAGTCACGGAAAAATCTGCGATATAAATTCGCAAACCCCAGAAACCTCTGGAGCTGCAATCTCGTATCAGGCTGGGCCCAATCCAGAACTGCCCTAACCTTCTCTTGGTCCATCTTAATCTCTCCCCGGGAGATGATGTACCCGAGGAAGGATGTAGTGTGGGCGTGAAAGTCACACTTTTTCGGCCTTCACAAACAGGCGGTTCTCCAACAACCGCTGCAGAACCTGCTTGACATGCTGGACGTGGCTAGAAGGCTCCTTAGAGAAGATCAAAATGTCATCCAGGTAAACGAACACAAACAGACCGATCATATTTCTCAAGACGTCATTAACCATGCTCTGGAACACTGCTGGAGCATTGGTCAATCCAAACAGCATCACCAGATACTCGAAATGACCCATCGGTGTATTGAAGCCAGTCAACCACTCTCTGATCCGGACCAGATGATACGCATTGTGTAGATCTAGCTTAGTGAACACCGTAGCACCCTGTAAGGAATCGAAAGCTGAGCTCATCAATGGTAGGGGATATTTGTTCTTGACCGTAATATCATTCAACCCCCGATAATCAATACAAGGTCGAAGAGACCCATCCTTCTTACTCACAAAAAGAATCCTGCCCCCAAGGGTGATGACAGGGGGACGAATGAGACCAGCAGCTAGAGACTCCTTTATGTAGGTCTCCAAAGCTGCCTGTTCAGGTCGAGAGATGCTGTATAACCGTCCCTTGGGATAGGCAGCTCCAGGGAACAGGTTAATGGCACAATCATAAGGTCGGTGGGGAGGAAGTGACAGAGCCTTCTGCTTTCTGAACACGTCACCCAATTCGTGATGTGTTTCAGGAACCAGGGACAAATCTGGCGGGTTAGAATAACTGACCTGACTGGGAACAGAATGAGAACAGGCCGTCTTCAGGCAGTTAGCATGACATACAGTGCTCCAACTAGTTACCTTGCCAGTCACCCAATCGAATGTGGGATTGTGTTCTCTCAGCCAGGGGTATTCAAGAACCAGAGGAACATGGGGAGAAGGCAGAATGAAGAAGGAGATAACATCTGAATGATTCCCTGACAACATCTTAACCGGTTCAGTCCTCATAGTGATACGTGCCAGACTACTGCCGTCCAGAGTGGTTGCTTCAATGGCTTCCGGTAACTTCTCCTTGGAAAGCCCCAGCTGTTCCACCAAGTCGGTATCTATAAAGCTGCCATCTGCACCTGAGTCGATAAATGCGTTAATCGCTAAACTCTGAGTCTTGTTCATGAGTGTAGCAGGAAAAAGGGGTCTAACAGAACTATTGAGAGGTTGAAACTGACTCGCTAAAAGACCTCCCAAACTTAGCGAGCCGAGCAGTTTAACGGGCGCTGGGAACAAGCGGAGCTGTAATGTCCCGAGCTACCACAGTAGAGGCAGCTGTTGGTCTCACGTCTACGTTGGCGCTCCTCCTTGGTTAACCCGTGCCGCCCCACTTGCATGGGTTCAGGATCTGGAAGCAGGACCCCTCCACTCATCCCGTGAGGTGAATAATGATCGACTCGTTCCGGTCCACTTCCTGACCCGAATGGTAACTGAGTAGCTGATTGATGGGACGTGCCCCATTGCTTCTCCCTCCTCGCTTGGATTCTGTTATCCACCCGAATCGCTAATGCTACCAGACTGTCCAGGTCACTAGGCTCAGGATAGGAGATCAACTCGTCCTTGAGTTGCTCCAACAACCCCTGGTAAAAAAACGCTTTCAGTGAATCCTCATTCCACCCAATGTCCTGAATCCAATAACAAATTCTGCCACACTGCATGCTCCTTGGCGAAGAGGGAACAAACGCTTAGCTGCGTTCTTACCTTGGACAGGATGGTCAAAAAGCTTCCTCAGCTCTGCCGTGAACTCCTGGTATGACACCATGCAGGTGTCCTGTCGTTCCCATATGGCTGAAGCCCACTCCAGAGCTCTTCCACGCAGCAGTGCAATAACAAAAGCTATCCTAGCCTTGTCTGTGGCGTAAGAGTGGAGCTGCAGATCAAACACTAACCAACGCTGCATAAGAAACGAACTGCATCTTCCCAAATCCCCTTCGTATTTATCTGGCGTCGGAACCTTGGGCTCACGGAAGGGAACATCTCCAGAAACGACAGGTGAGAGAGGTGAAGTAGGTGGTGGATGATCCGCCGGCAAACTGAGCTGAGCCTGGATACTCGTCAGACTAGCAGAAAAGTTCCGAACCAAAAGCGCGATCTCCTGTAGCACCGTGCTGTGTTGTCCCAACATATTCTCCTGATGGGAAATGGCATGGCGAACAGAGTCCAGGTCCGCTGGGTTCATTTCTGGCCGGATCGTTCTGTCACGATTCTCTAAAGCTGAACCTAGAAGCAGACCAGGACAAGGTGAGTAAAATGAAGGTGAGTATTTATTTACAGTCTTGATGTGAAAATAAATAATCCAGGAGACGGAGCGGCAGCAGAGGTGAGTTGATGAGAGTGAATAGGCAGATCCAATGATGTCACTGAATCCACCGACGGCCAGGCAAGGGAGTTGAATGTTCCGGGAGGCTGACTGTAGACAGAGTAAACGGGGGTGAGTAACCGGCAAAAAGTACAGAACAACAAAACTAACTCTGGAAACATGAGGCTGATACGCTGACACAACATACTGTTCATTGCTAACGATCCGGCAGGGAGTGGATGTCAGGTCAGGGCTTATGAAGAGAAGAGGTGATGATCAGGACCAGGTGTGCTGATGAGATGCAGGTGCGGGTAATCAAGAGTTCTCACGCCTAGCTTTGTCGCCTGGCAACCAGACAGGGTGCATTCAGGAACCTCAGGAAACAGACTCCAAAACAAAAAAACAGTCAGCTCAGGCAGAAAACAGACTCAGGAAGCGGGATTCCTGACAGAAAATGGTTGTCTAGAAATGATCAAAAATCAATTTGACAAAGCTTGAAAAATTTTATAAAGAATAATCGGCAAATGTTGCACAATTCTGGTGTGGAAAACTCTTAGAGCTGTGAGTCTTTATGGGAGTCTCTAAGGGTTCTTCTACAAAGTATTGACTCAAGTGTGTGAATACTTATGAAAATGAGATATTTCTGTATTTCATTTTCAATACATTTTTTAACATTTCTAAAATCATGTTTTCACTTTGTCATTATGGGGTATTGTGTGTAGATGGGTGAGAAAGAAAATCTATTTAATCTGTTTTGAATTCAGGCTGAAACACAATTGGAGTGGTAAAAAGTCTTAACCGTTTAATGGTTGAGTATTTGCCATGTCCTTTGGTCTGTTTTGCCTTGCCCTTTGGTCTGTTTTGCCTTGTACTGGCCCTGCCGAATACCCATACTTGCATTCTAAATAGCAGGCATTTTGGGTATGAGAAAAAATAACGTTTTGCAGCATGCTTTAACCTCATCATGTCCGAGAAACCCAGCTGCATGTCCAGCCCTTATATTTAGCTTCACCTTGAGGTGTTTTACTATTTTCTTTTCAGGATATCCAGGACTAGAAGTAGAACACATAACAATTTCACAGAAACAGTTGAATTCATGAGTTTTATTGACAAATGTCTGTTTGAAACTATGTGAGATTATTATAGTGATTATAAACACTATGTTCTGGGATTTCCCATGATCTTCTAACTAATTATTGTGTGGCTTGGAAGCATCATAGAGAAAAAAATATTACATCTACATGTTTGTGAGAGTCTCAGTTTTTCATAGATGTAGAAAACCATTCGGACTATACAGATGTTTTAGTGAAAAGACCCGACCCCGGAACCCTTCGGAATCTGCCCTTGTCTCACAAAAACTGCTCTAGCTCAGCCACGTTTATCACACAGACTATTGGTATCTTCGGATGCAGAAGAAATAGACGAATCCAATAGTACAACCCAGAAGTCTGAAGCTCAAAACACAATGTTTAAAAGGGGTTAGAAGTCCATAATGCGCCAGCGATACTGTGGGACTCAAGGAGTTAATTGCAAAGATGTCATACTCATTTTGGCTTTTCATCTAGTACAATTCGCTGCATATTGAGGAAGAGAATCGTATTTTGAGACACACGTGTGTTTGACAACAGCTGATAATCAGGGGACGCGCTGTACCAAAATCTACAAATGGCAGGAATCAACACACTGTAAAACCCAGGCATTTATTTGCTTAAATCACTGAACTCAACAGGCACTGGCTTCTATTCTATCGCTCAGTTCAGAAATGCTTCCAAACTGACATTCATTGATTTGCTGTAATATGTAAACACATTAACCTAGCAGCCAACCTGTTTGCACCAATCCCCATCTCCCCTCAATGAATTTACAAGCCCAATCTCCCCCCAATTAATTTAATGAATTCATATATCAATTAATTAATTCATTACAATTACCATAACACGATTACAGTAATGTACTGTAGGCCTACTGTTGTTTTACGGTAATTTACAGGCAGCCAGTTTCTTGTAAGTTATCATAAGAACAACAGGAAATTGTTTACAGTGTACTCAGAGTTCTTTCAGTACTTTCTCTGGTATGTATTCCTCTTGAAACCTAATAAACCGAGGAGCTAAACTAAATGGCGCAAAATAAATAAAATGTCTAAAGGAGTGACTTTTTAATTTATTTTACCAGGCAAGTCAGTTAAGAACAAATTCTTATTTTCAATGATGGATTAGGAACAGTGGGTTAACTGCCTTGTTCAGGGGCAGACTGACAGATTTTCATCTTGTCAGTTCAGGGATTCAATCTTGCAACCTTTCAGTTACTAGTCCAACACTCTAACCACTAGGCTACCTGCCAACTCAATGAAACGAATCAACTAATTCATGTAGGATCGTTATTTATTCTCTGTTTCGTTTATCCTAATCTCTATTCAAACCCAGGCACAGACATGCATGTTATTAGTATAGAGTTTATATCAAAGACATGGGCTAAATTCCCACAGCTGATAAAGGCAGTAGAAAGGATTTCATCTCCAGACAGGGTGCATCCTCTCTGTCTCTCGGCTTGCAATTCCATGACGTGATTAAGAGGAACAGGCGGTCGCAGATCCATTACACCGTAAGGAGCCTTCACAACTAGAGAGGTCGGAATTAGATTCACTGGGAAATAAAGAAATAACTACATGCCGAAAAGCTGAAAAAGCAATAAGACATTGTGGATGTTAATGGTGGCTGATGTTCTTTAAAAACACATTTTAAGATGAACCTCCATATATTTTTCTCTCAATATTATTACATGTTCCTTCATACAAGAAAAAGAGGGTGGTCTATGTACATGTGAATAAGAACCAGTCTGCTTTTGAACAATCAATTTAACATCATCATCAAAGCCTCTGTGATTAGCTAGAACAAAAGCCTTTTTTTTAAAAAACTGTTCCAACCCTTTGGTTTATAACTACTCAGGCCCAGTGGGGGAAAGCATAGACAGACATACACAGAATTGTGTTTCCAACTGTAATCTCATCCAACTGTTCTGGACATGATTCACCTATGGGAGCTGCATTGACTCCTCTCCCACTTAGCTCACAGCCACATCAGAGATGATGCAGCCTGGCTTAATGTGCTCCCCCCCAGAGAAATAAAAGGTCCCTCTTTTACTAGCTGTGGAGAATCCATTTTTGTTTTGATGAGTGAGAAAGGAATGGGCATCCCTGTAGCATCCACTTTTGAACTTTACGTTTACTTTTTGAAGATGTCTGGAGATGTACAAAGTGCTCAAAGAAGATTAAACATCACCAGCTGCAAATGTTATACAGAGGCAATATACTGCTTCCACTTAATCCTCCCTTTTTGAGTAAAATGTATTCATTATGTTGCTTGAATACACAGAGCTGACACAATCGAATCTGTCACAGCATGGAAATTAGTTCAGGGTTTTCCTCATATAAGTTAGAACACACATCTTATTTGATCCACAAGAGTAATGAAACCACTGTTTGATGCACAGTAACAATCAATTAACATAAAACAGCCATATTACTAAACAAGAGCACAGCAGAAATGATTCCCATTCGCCGTTACTGTGTCATGATATGTGCATGAATGCAGCACCCTTCATATCTACGGAATTGGTTAAGTGAGATAATGAACCCTCCTTGTAATTACAGCCTCTGTCACAGCTGAATTCTTATCTCCGGGTTCTACACTCTCATCAGAGTAATTAGGGAGTGCCAGACTAATCTATTACAAACAGAGTCATGGATTAATTAGTATACATTTACCATTTAGCCACCTTTAATAGCTACAAGCAACTTGGGATTCGGCAAGGGGGGCATCCATTGTTTGAATGAATCTTGATTCTGTAATTGTCTTTCAGTCAGCACAAAGACGAGAACAAAAAGAGCTCTCTAACAGTCCTCTCACAGTCAAAGGCTTAGATTGTTCAACGTGTTTTGAATCATGCCTGTCTTGAAAGTATTTGATTTCGATCCAATGTCAGAGAAATGCATACACTTTGTGTTGCTACTGCGTGGAAATCATAACCAAGTACCTCTCCATTGATTTGCAATCAATCTGTTTGAAATGAGAATCTTCGGCTTCATTTGATAAACTGTGTAGAAGACTGCCTTTTCAAGGTCACCTTCTACTTCCTTTTCCCATTCTTCTTCCATTTGCCATTGTCATTATTATGGAAGTGTGTAAAGGGTGTGATTTGATACTCTGGCTGATTTTTATTATGTGCATTGACAACACTCAACAAACATCCGTGACACACATCTCTTACTAAATCCATTTTATTGTATAATTGAATCTCCTCTAGCCTCGTCTAAACCACTGTGTTTTACTCAGGCAAACAGGAACCTATTCCAGCGATTTCCTTCCAATCTGCTGTTGCTACATCCATACACCATCAGAACCCAAAATATAAGCTTGTTTACTCCAATTTTTGTAAACTAAGTAAATTTAAACAAACACTTTAGAGCCTCAAAACATGGTTAAAACTAGAATGTTGATATCATGGATGGGCAGTTCCTCCATAGCTCTGTTAATACATTTGAGAGTGGTTACATTTCTCCAACCCCATCCATCAGCGTTTTACCGAAACAGTTGCAGGGAAATCACTTTGTTATTGTTTCAACTGTTGATTGGCCCTTAAAGTTGATTTCCTCCAGCAATTTATCCTATAGAGTCTGTAGTGCCAACCGCAGCCAGTTAAATTAGTTCTCCTGTCCTGTGTTGTTTATTGACCGCGTCGTTAGCTAACAGACCAAATAACACTGTGCCTCATTGGTCACTAGTCAATGAAAATAACTGCCCAGCACCTTGCTTGATAACTGTTGTTAATGTGCTCTGCTGAACCCATTTAACTTCAGGTGTAAACACTCTGACTTATACTCTTGTTTTTCAGCTACCAACACCACCAGTGTCTAAAAATCTAGAACAATACTTTGCATAATACTTTACTTTTTTCATCTGAGTACGGGAACAGAGGGTATACTGTATAACATACAGCAGACGGTCAGGGGTTCCCAAACTGGACAGGGCATGATATTATAATCTGCTGCCTCTATGCCCATTTTGACTGCATATCTGCACACCTGTAGATGAATTGGTGTTGTCCAATGGCTAGTGGAGTAATGGTGCTGAGTGGTCAAGCTGTGTGGTGGGGGTAGTCCATGGAGCTGAACTGGCTTGTGGTGTGGTGTGGTTGTCCATGGAGCTGAACTGGCTCGTGGTGTGGTTGTCCATGGAGCTGAACTGGCTCGTGGTGTGGTGGGGTTGTCCATGGAGCGGAACTGGCTCGTAGTGTGGTGGGGTAGTCCATGGAGCTGAACGTGGCTCGTGGTGTGGTGGGGGTTGTCCATGGTGCTGAACTGGCTAGTGGTGTGGTGGGGGTTGTCCATGGAGCTGAACTGGCTCGTGGTGTGGTGGGGGTTGTCCATGGTGCTGAACTGGCTAGTGGTGTGGTGGGGGTTGTCCATGGAGCTGAACTGGCTCGTGGTGTGGTGGGGGTTGTCCATGGTGCTGAACTGGCTAGTGGTGTGGTGGGGGTTGTCCATGGTACTGAACTGGCTCGTGGTGTGGTGGGGTTGTCCATGGAGCTGAACTGGCTCGTGGTGTGGTGGGGGTTGTCCATGGAGCTGAACTGGCTAGTGGTGTGGTGGGAAGGTTTATATATAGACTATTCATGTTTAAATCCTCTAATCAGTGTAAAATCCCATTAACTCAATGAATGAATCCATGCCACCCCACCCAATAATAGATACAGTCCATTTTCTTGGTTATTACGTGCTTAAAGGAACACACACCCAGGAAAACCCATGAGCAATAAAAAGCAGCTCCATTCAAAACATATTTGTCATACATTTTGTATTCACTTCACAGAGTTAGGCCTCAATAAATTAGTATGCCTCTTTATTTTGAAATTGTGAAAGCTGGTATTTTCAATTCTTAATCAATTAGGAATGATTTTCATTAAGGCAAAAGTCACTCAACACAGTCAATTTGTGATTTGCCTGGAGCCGTATTCCTGGGCCTGATTGCGGTAGAATCTATTAGCATTTTAAGCCAAAGCATATTGGTTCTACGCAATTAGATGCAACTAAATTCTGAAAACAACATTCATGTTATTTTGAGACACATAACTGCAATCAGTAATATTGGATGTTTCTTTGTGCCAATTGCAGATTTAAAAACCAATGATTTATATATACGCTGTAGAACTCTATTACAGACACCTTAAAGGAAAACTGTCTAAAATTGTAAACTTTATAGTCATCATCTCCAGCACCACCCCAACATCAACGCGTTTCTGTATTTTGTGGAGATAAGTGTTTCCAATGACATCATCGGTGTGCATCATGTGATTTTAAGTAGTAGCCATTGCCTAATTGTTTACTAATTGGTTGATGATGTACCTATTATTATCTTGAGCATTTTTTTGTTACATCCAATAAACAGATACTTCCTAATACAAAGTATGCTTATATACTTCAATATAGCCTCTGAATAGTCTTCCCCATTTTGTTCTGCATTGTTGCTAATATGGCAACGTAGCCACTGCTGTCAGAGAACAACAGTCATTTTTAGCTTGGGAGAAAATAACTTCAGCCCATCTTTAGTAATAAATGAAGACTTGCATTTGGCCTTTCTTAGCCTGATTAGTCCCAGACAGCAGTAGGAACAGTCTGCTCCCCAAATAGGGACAACACAAGTTACTCTAGACACTATTTGTTCCCACTCTCAATATGTTGAGTTTGTTGCATAATGTAGCATTTGGTTTAGTAAACTTTCAATTATTGCAAAACTTTTTGGTGCTGTCCAAAAATGTGTACTTTTATTTTTTATTTCACCTTTATTTAACCAGGTAGGCCAGTTGAGAACAAGTTTTCATTTACAACTGCGACCTGGCCAAGACAAAGCAAAGCAGTGCGACAAAAAACAACAGGATAAACAAAAGTACAGTCAATAACACAATAGAAAAATCTATATACAGTGTGTGCAAATGGAGTAAGGAGGTAAGGCAATAAATAGACCAATAGTAGCAAAGTAATTACAATTTAGCAAATTAACACTGGAGTGATAGATGTGCAGATGATGATGTGCAAGTAGAAATACTGGTGTGCAAAAGAGCAAAAAAAGTAAATAAAAACAATATGGGGATGAGGTAGGTAGTTGGATGGGCTATTTACAGATGGGCTGTGCACAGCTGCAGCGATTGGTAAGCTCCCGTACATTACCGGTAAGTAGTGTTTAACCCAATATTGATTGACATTTATTTTGTATCAAATAAGGACTTTTAATTAATGTTATATTTTCAGGTGACAGTCACATATTGAAAAGGCCACTCTGTACATTACAAGGGGTTCCAAAGAAGAGCTGACATTCTCATTTTAAGACACACATCCAACAGGGAGAAAGAACAAAGCAGATTTGGGGGATATAAGTACATTTAAATCTGATGATGTGGGCTTGAATGAAAACAAGCTAGGGACCAAGAGGACAAGGATGAGAGTGCGAAGAAAAGGATTTTAAAGACCGCATTGATCTGCATTCATCAACATAAAGACAGCTACCCTCATTCTGATCTTTGGCGGTGTGAACAAACACCCTAAAGTATTTACCTCCAGCCAGCATCAGAAATGTCACCGCCAGAAAAAATAATGTACTGGCAAAACTACGTATTTTGTTTCATATGTTTCATATACAGTATACACTGAGTGCACAAAACATTAGGACCACCTTCCAAATATGGAGTTGCAACTCCTTTTGCCCTGAGAACGGGGAGGCAGGTAGCCTAGTGGCTAGCAATAACCAAAAGGTTGCTAGATCCAATCCCAGAGCTGACAAGGTAAAAATCTGTCGTTCTGCCCCTGAAAAAGGCAGTTAACCCACTGTTCCTAGGCCGTCATTGTAAATAAGAATTTGTTCCTAACTGACTTGCCTAGTTAAATAAAATAAAAGAACAGCCTCAATTCGTCAGGGCATGGACTCCACAAGGTGTTGAAAGCATTCCACAGGGATGGTCCATCTTGACTCCAAAGCTTCCCACAGTTGTGTCAAGTTGTCTGGATGTCCTTTGGGTGGTGGACCATTCTTGATACACACAGGAAACTGTTGAGCATGAAAAAAACAAAGACGATCGCAGTTGTTGACACAGTCAAATTGATGCGCCTGGCATTTACTACCATACGTTCAAATGCACTTAAATATTTTGTTTTGCCCATTCACCCTCTGAATGGCACACATACGCAATCCATTCATCAATTGCTCAAGGCTTAAAAATCCATCTTTAACCTGTCTCATTGCCTTCATATACAATGATTGAAGAAGATTTTACAGGTGACCTTGTCACGTCCTGACCAGTAAAGGGGTTATTTGTTATTGTAGTTTGGTCAGGACGTGGCAGGGGGTGTTTGTTTTATGTGTTTCAGGGTTTTTTGGTTAATGTTCTATGTTAGTATATTTCTATGTTCTTTCTAGTTTTTCTATTTCTATGTTTAGTTTATTGGGTTGACCTTCAATTGGAGGCAGCTGTTCCTCGTTGCCTCTAATTGAAGGTCCTATTTAGTAGGGGTGTTTTTCCATGGGTTTTTGTGGGTAGTTGTTCCGTATGTAAGCTGTGTGCCTTACAGGACTGTTTTCCGTCGTTGTTTTTGTTTAAGTGTTTATTTTGGTTTTCTTCATAATAAAGAAGATGAGTATACACATTCCCGCTGCGTTTTGGTCCCATCCTTAAGACGAACGTGACAGACCTCAATAAGGGATCCTTGCTTTCACCTAGATTCACCTGGTCAACTATGTCATGGAAAGAGCAGGTGTTCCTAATGTTTTGTAAACTCAGTGTACACTACCTTTCAAAAGTTTGGGGTCACTTAGAAATGTCCTTGTTTTCCATGAAAACATACATGAAATTAGTTGGAAAATGAATAGGAAATATAGTCAAGACGTATAAATAAATAATGATTTTTAATTGAAATAATAATTGTGTCCTTCAAACTTGACTTCTGTAGCAATTCCAGCCTTGCAGACCTTTGGCATTCTAGTTGTCAATTTGTTGAGGTAATCTGAAGAGATTACACCCCATGCTTCCTGAAGCACCTCCCATAAATTGGATTGGCTTGATGGGCACTTCTTATGTACCATACGGTCAAGCTGCTCCCACAACAGCTCAATAGGGTTGAGATCCGGTGGCTGTGCTGGCCACTCCATTATAGACAGAATACCAGCTGACTGCTTCTTCCCTAAACAGTTCTTGCATAGTTTGTAGCTGTGCTTTGGGTCATTGTCCTGTTGTAGGAGGAAATTGGCTCAAATTAAGCCCCGTCCACAGGGTACGGCATGGCGTTGCAAAATGGAGTGATAGCCTTCCTCCTTCAATATCCCTTTTACCCTGTACAAATCTCCCACTTTACCACCACCAAAGCATCCCCAGATCGTCACATTGCTTCCACCATGCTTGACAGATGGGGTCAAACACTCCTCCAGCGTCTTTTCATTTTTTTCTGCATCTCACGAATGTTCTTCTTTGTGATCCGAACACCTCAAACTTAGATTCGTCTGTCCATTTTTCCAATCTTCCTCTGTCCAGTGTCTGTGTTATTTTGCCCATCTTAATCTTTTATTTTATTTGGCCAGTCTGAGATGTGGCTTTTTCTTTGCAACTCTGCCTAGAAGGCCAGAATCCCAGAGTCGCCTCTTCACTGTTGACGTTGAGACTGGTGTTTTGCGGGTACTATTTAATGAAGCTGCCAGTTGAGGACTTGTGAGGCGTCTGTTTCTCAAACTAGAAACTATTGTACTTGTCCTCTTGCTCAGTTGTGCACCGGGGCCTCCCACTCCTCTTTCTATTCTGGTTAGAGCCAGTTTGCGCTGTTCTGTGAAGGGAGTAGTACACAGCATTGTACGAGATCTTCAGTTTCTTGGCAATTTCTCGCATGGAATAGCCTTCATTTCTCAGAACAAGAATAGACTGACGAGTTTCAGAAGAATGTTCTTTGTTTCTGGCCATTTTGAGCCTGTAATCGAACCCACAAATGCTGATGCCCAGATACTCAACCAGTCTAAAGAAAGCCAGTTTTATTGCTTCTTTAATCAGAACAACAGTTTTCAGCTGTGCTAATATAATTGCAAAAGGGTTTTCTAATGATCAATTAGCCTTTTAAAATGATAAACTTGGATTAGCTAACACAACGTGCCATTGGAACACAGGAGTGATAGTTGCTGATAATGGGCCTCTGTATGCCTATGTAGGTATTCCATTAAAAATCAACCGTTTCCAGCTACAATAGTCATTTACAACATTAACAATGTCTGCACTGTATCTCTGATCAATTTTATGTTATTTTACTGGACAAAAATCAGCTTTTCTTTCAAAAACAAGGACATTTCTAAGTGACCCCAAACTTTTGAACGGTAGTGTATATTTGAAATATATGTGCTTGTCTGTGAAAGGATGCTGTGCAAAATATTGAAAGGGGGATGATCCATGCACACATGAAAGGACTCTGGGTTGTCAATGGGATTTCAGCCACTTGCATGCTCAATTTTAATAAAGGAAGATGACAAGGAATCTTTGCTGCCAACCTCAATTATGAAAGACGGTCTTTTATCTCTTTCCTCACTAATTAGGATCAGTCCTTTACTTCGGATCCTGCTTTTAGGCTTGTGGACATATGGTTTTCCCACTGTTGAGATATCATGATGAAAACACACTGGCCGGAAGAGTTTTACCATGAACGAGAGGCGTGGACGTTATACAAATATTTGTGGAGGAATGTGGAGGACGATAAAAGGTGGGATTTGTATTTGGTGGTTGATCTGATGTCTTGATGGCTGGTGGATGTAGTCTCTGAATCTTAAACTTCGAATGGCTTGGTGGCCCACACTCAAGATGTACAGTAAATCCTAATCTTACTTATAAATCCTAACCTTACCAAGGGTAATGATCATCACTGAGTTAACTGTGTTGCTTTGCACGTGCTCCATAATGCTCTAAATTACATTTTGTTGGTTCAATAACATTCATCCAAACCATATTTTTCTGTAATCAGACACAGGTTCACTTTATTGTAGGGTTGTGCAGTCATTTATCTTATGAGCTATTTATTATCAAAGGACATCTTCAAATTGTAATACATTGGGTCGCAGTCAAAAAAATGTCCATTTACTCTGGATCTATGTCACACCGAGCCTGGCGGTTGACAGATGGCTCTCTGGGAGCCCCAATAAATCTTTAACATAAACATTGTGTTAAATCACCTCCCCCCTCGTCCGTCACACTCTACCGATAGGGGACACATCAAGGTGACAGTAAAATGGGATATTGTGTAGGTGGCATTCCAAATGATCCAGCCATGATTTCAATGAATATGACACAGCAGTGAGTTTCTATGGATATGACATAGCAGTGGGTTTCTATGGATATGACACAGCAGTGAGTTTCTATGGATATGACACAGCAGTGAGTTTCTATGGATATGACACAGCAGTGGGTTTCTATGGATATGACACAGCAGTGAGTTTCTATGGATATGACACAGCAGTGAGTTTCTATGGATATGACACAGCAGTGAGTTTCTATGGATATGACACAGCAGTGAGTTTCTATGGATATGACACAGCAGTGAGTTTCTATGGATATGACGCAGCAGTGGGTTTCTCCACAAAGTGCCATTTTTTTTGCTCAACAGCTCAGATGAGACACTGATCCAAATTCTGCTTTTTGTCTTTTGGATTTCAGTATATTAAAACGTGAAAATGCACGGTGCCACTTTACATTTCAGCGTGATAATAACTGGGAAATAAGATGGTAATAACTATGCATTTACTAGTTAATTAGATAGTAATTAAAATTAGTTACCGTTAGGTGTTACCATGTTGTTTCCCCCCAATCCTTTCCTGACATCCCAACCAGCCCATGGTTGTTACCTGGAAACAGAGACGGTAGTTTCTATGTAATAACACAGAATCCTTGCTGGAAAATACATTATTACCTGTTTCTCTTTAGTTAGCACCTTTTTTTCTAAGAGTGTATATCTAGAACCTTAAAGGGTTCTTCGGCTGTCTCCATAGGAGAACCCTTTGAATATTTTTTTTTTGTTGCTTCATGTAGAACTCTTTTGGGTTCCATATGGAATCATTTCCACAAAGGGTTCTACATGGAACCCAAAAGGGTTCTACCTAAAGCCAAAAAGGATTCTACCTGGACAGCCAAATAACCCGCTTGGAACAGTTATATCCCTTCCCCTTAACAAACATAAACTTAAAGTGACACTAAATTGCTATAACATGACAAACAAAGCCCAGTTCACAATCAGGTTCTTTATTGACAAAAAATAAATGCACACGTTATGACAAAATATGATGGATATGGGCAATTCCATGGCAACAGAGTGATGCTGAGGCTCAGATGTATGTCAAACAAAAATCATGATTGCAAAGTTAAACAAACCACACAAATCTATGCACAAGGACTACTTTTAACAATTTCCACGGAAGAGTTTACAAAAACAGATTTACTTGAAGAACAGTGAAGATGCAAAGTTTGTTAAAA
The DNA here is from genome assembly GCF_901001165.1 of Salmo trutta. Lineage (NCBI taxonomy): Eukaryota > Metazoa > Chordata > Actinopteri > Salmoniformes > Salmonidae > Salmo > Salmo trutta. The sequence goes on from NC_042979.1 coordinate 13,134,485, forward strand.
GAATGACACACATTCATTTTCTTGATAAAGAAACACAAAATGTATCAATTCACCATAAATGTACAAAGAGTTAAAAACAAAAATGTAAGAAGCGTTAAAGGGGCAATTAGCAGTTGAAACAAAAACAAAGCAAACTCCTCGTCCATTTCGGTAAAAAGCTGATGGTTGGGGAAATTGAACCACTCAAAATCATAGACAGAACTATGGATGCAACTATTATGGTTTTAACCATGTTTTGAGGCTATAAAATAATTGTTTACATTTATTTTGTTTACAAACATTGAAGTAGAACAAGCTTTAATTTTGTGTTCTGATGGAGTGCTACAGTTGAATTAAACTGATGTGGCATTTATGAGTTATATTCTTCAGGAATCAATGGGTACATTTTATTAATTTAGAAGCAAAAACATGGATGTAGCAAATGCAGATTGCCCCTTTAAGAAAGCTACTGTTTCCTTTCTGACTCCTTATAACCTAGAAAAATGTTAGCAGTATCAAACACTGTCAGTTAGGCTACTATGTAAGCTCATTCTTTTCATTTAATTTGGGGCTGTAAGTTTCAAGAAATGGCAGTTACAGATATTTAAAAAATGCTAAATACATCTACAGCTTGAGCTTCCACTCTCCCCGTTCTTACACAAAACAGTCATTGGACGAAGGCGTCTTCTGTACAGGGGAGTTTTGTTAAGAGCCCCGACGCTCAGTCTGAACATTAACACGCATCTCTTGCAGTATGGTTTTGGAAGCATAAGGACCTTATCTTAAATAATAAATATAAAAAAAGGTTAATCTGATACATATCTTTATAGGGTTAGGGTTAGTGTCCCACATGGCCATATCTCTATGTAACAGAGCATGTTTACGGAAGACAAACGGAACACAGAGAGACCACCTATGCTTATTAGCTACAGTATCTAGCATGCTCTGAACACCTGTGTGTAACGGAAGAAGGCCGCCAAAAATGTGTTGTCACTGAAAAATACTGTCGGCTGCAACTGTGATAAAGCCAGATAAAACAGTATACAGTAAGTGTATATTTTGCATTAGTGAAATGAGTTTGATGTGATATGAAAGTAAAGGCCTTTATGTTCATAGAGCCGTATTGCAACTGAGAATCGATTTACATTTAGATGGAGTATTTGGCTGTTTTGGTTGTCAGAGCCAGTCTACCTCTGAAAATAACAAATAAGGCCCTTGGACCTTAACCTTTTCACACGTAAATATCTCTAACCATTGCCCCTGCGTGAGTTTTTCCATGCGTGGGATGTCAGGATGCTCTCACTGTTCCAAAATGTGATTGTTAAGCAACAGGACAGTTACCTGCGCTGCCCTCAAACCAAGGCACGCTGCCTGCTAATTATCTATAGGCTAGGTTTAAACTTGTCAATTTCAAATGATTTCCTAACAAATGTTATTTTCTAACAACAGTTTGAATTGAGGTGTGTTCCGCCTCGTCGTTAATTCGCATAAGTATTAGCCCAGTTCACTGTTGCGGACTATTTATGTTTACGGAGCCGGACAAACTTCTCTCTTCAACGAGAGCCCAAGCAGTTCTCTAGTGTTTTCCCAGATCAAGTATGAAGACACTGCATATCTCTGGTCAGAACAGGCCTTGCAAAAACATTTTCCACCAGCACATTTTCTGGCTGGCACCCACATTGCCATCATGGTTGTTTTCTTTACAAATTGGATGTTGGATATGTGTGTGTTACCGATTTGTGTTTTTTGGTTTGTTTATCTGCGTTGTTTAGAACTTACTTTTTTACTCTTTTTGTACATAATGTTGCCGCTACCGTCTCTTATGACCAAAAATAACTTCTAGACATCAGGACTGCGATTACTCACCACGGACTAGCAGAATCCTTTTTCTTCTTTCACGACTCTGACGAGCTCGAGGTGGAGGATATACGGCTCCCTTGGGAACAGGCCCTGACCCCAGTGATCTGAGTGAAGAGGAGGCGTAGAAAGAGAGGCCGGAGGGAGGGCTGCCTTCTGAGAAGTCGGAGGTGATTGAATAGACCCCCACTCCCCTCAATTCCGTTAGCAAACATGCAATCTTTGGACAATAAAATGGATGAGTTATTGGGAAGATTAAACTACCAACGGGACATTAAAAACTAACATCTTATGCTTCACAGAGTCGTGGCTGAACGACAACAATATCAACATACAGCTGGCTGGTTATACGATGTACCGGCAGGATAGAACAGCGGCGTCTGGTAAGGCAAGGGGCGGTGGTCTATGTATTTTTGTAAACAACAGCAGGTGCACGATATCTAAGGAAGTCTCGAGCTATTGCTCGCCTGAAGTAGAGTTTCTCATAATAAGCTGCAGACCACATTACCTACCGAGAGAGTTCATCTATATTCATTGTAGCTGCTTACATACCACCACAGTCAGAGGCTGGCACTAAGATAGCATTGCGTGAGCTGTATTCCGCCATAAGCAAACAAGAAAACACTCCTAGTAGCCGGGGACTTTAATGCAGGGAAACTTAAATCAGTTTTACCAAATTTCTATCAGCATGTTAAATGTGCAACCAGAGGGAAAATAACTCTGGACCACCTATACTCCACACACAGAGATGCATACAATGCTCTCCCTCGCCCTCCATTTGGCAAATCTGACATAATTCCATCCTCCTGATTCCTGCTTACAAGAAAAAAATGTAAGCAGGAAGCACCAGTGACGTGATCAACAAAAAAGTGGTCAGATGAAGCAGATGCTAAGCTACAGGACTGTTTTGCTAGCACAGGAATATGTTCCGGGATTCTTCCGATGGCATTGAGGAGTACATCACATCTGTCATTGGCTTCATCAATAAGTGCATCAATGACGTCGTCCCCACAGTGACCGTACGTACATACTCAAACCAGAAGCCATGGATTGCAGGCAGCATCCACACTGAGCTAAAGGCTAGAGCTGCTACTTTTGAGGAGCGGGACTCTAACCCGGAAGCTTATAAGCAATCCTGCTATTCCCTCTGACGAACCATCAAACAGGCAAAGCATCAATACAGGACTAAGATCGAGTCGTAATACACCGGATTTGACGCTCGTCGGATGTGGCAGGGCCTGCAAACCATTACAGACTACAAAGGGAAGCACAGCTGAGAGCTGCCCAGTGACACAAGCCTACCAGACGAGCTAAACTACTTCTGTGCTCGCTTCGAGGCAAGTAACACTGAACATGCATGAGAGCACAAGCTGTACCGGAAGAGTGTGTGATCATGCTCTCTGCAGCCGATGTGAGTAAGACCTTTAGATGGGTCAACATTCACAAGGCTGCAGGGCCAGCCGGATTACCAGGACGTGTACTACGAGCATGCGCTGACCAGCTAGCAAGTGTCTTCACTGACATTTTCAACCTCTCTCTGTCCGAGTCTGTAATACCAACATGTTTAAAGCAGACCACCATAGTCCCTGTGCCCAAGAACACTAAGGTAACCTTCCTAAATGACTACCGACCCGTAGCACTCATGTCTGTAGCCATGAAGTTCTTTGAAAGGCTGGTCATGGCTCACATCAACACCATCACCATCAGAACCCTAGACCCACTCCAATTTGCATACTGCCCCAACAGATCCACAGATGATGCAGTCTCTATTGCACTCCACACTGCCCGTTCCCACCTGGACAAAAGGAACACCTATGTGTGAACGCTATTCATTGACTACAGCTCAGCGTTCAACACCATAGTGCCCTCAAAGCTCATCACTAAGCTAAGGACCCTGGGACTAAACACCTCCCTCTGCAACTGGATCCTGGACTTACTGATGGGCCGCCCCCAGGAGGTAAGGGTAGGTAACAACACATCAGCCACGCTGATCCTCAACACAGAGGCCCCTCAGGGGTGCGTGCTCAGCCCCCTCCTGTACTCCTTGTTCACTCATGACTGCACGGCCAGGCACGACTCCAACAACATCATTCAATTTGCCGATGACACAACAGTGGTAGGCCTGATCACCTACAACAATGAGACAGCCTATAGGGAGGAGGTCAGAGACCTGGTCGTGTGGTGCCAGGACAACAACCTCTCCCTCAACTTGATCAAGACAAAGGAGATTGTGGACTACAGGAAAAAGAGGACCGAGCATGCCCCCATTCTCATCGACGGGGCTGCAATGGAGCAGGTTGAGAGCTTCAAGTTCATTGGTGTCCACATCACCAACAAACTAACATGGTCCAAGCACACCATGACAGTCGTGAAGCGGGCACGACAAAACCTATTCCCCCTCAGGAGACAGAAAATAATTGACATGGGTCCTCAGATCCTCAAAAGGTTCTACAGCTGCACCATCGAGAGCATCCTGACTGGTTGGTATGGCAACTGCTCGGCCTCCGACCGCGAGGAATAAAGTTTAAGACGTTTATTTTCCATCAGTACAAAAAAATATTTGGATGCTGTTCAGACAACAATGCTGTTTAGACGCATTTGTTGCGTCATACGTTCTGTTGCTACTGTTCCAATCACATATGTGCCTGATTCAGGAAACTAGGCATATGTCACAAGTCACGACTTCACAGGAGAGCAGTTTGAACGTAAAAAATATTTTTGGATCAAAACACGTTTTTTGGCAGAAATGGCTTCTCGAACATGTGCATTTTCATGTCTTAATAACAAACTTGTATGCCATTTGTAAATACAAATACAATTGTTAAATTACGAGCCTTGGTAAACAATGACCCTAGCTAGGTAAACAACGTTTAAGATCACACACGTCACTTAACGTTAGCTAGTTAAAACGCAATGAACAATGTGATAACAATGCCACAGTGCTGGGAGCTAACCAACCAGGTCCAATGTTAGCTAGCTAACATTAGGTTCTAATTAGAAAAGCAAACGGCTCTGGGAAACAAATAATAACGTTAGCTAGGGAGCCAGCCAGCTAACATTAGCTAACTAACAGTACACTTTAATTTGACATGCAGTTTTACGACGCAATATATTTTTTTCAAAAGACGCGTTCGACACGATTACCTAGACATACTGACCAGCTCCAATAGACAGACGCGTGCTATATGGCAGACCAATCCAAACTCATCTCTTGGCATGTCCAGCCCACTCATTATCTCAGCCAATCATGGCTAGTGGGAAGGTTGCGCACTTTTTCTGTGGCTAAACCAACTAGGCTCATAATTTAACTATTTTATTCATATTTATTCATATTTACAGATGGCTTACAAGTTTGATATTAAGGCACTCGAAAGTTCACATGTTCGAGAAGACATTTCTGACAAAAAAAACGCATTTTGATTAAAACATTTGTTTTATGTTCAAACAGCTCCCCTGTGAAGTCATGACTTGCGACATATGCCTAGATTCCTGAATCGGGTCACATTTAAGGACTCCCACATCACTGTAGTCGGCTGCTACAAACCGGCCTCGGCTTCAGGAAATGCACTTAACTCTTTCTGATGTCCTGCCCAAGCTAAATTACTCTGAATTCATTATTTTAGGAGATTTGAACTGGGACATGCTTACATCTGTATCGGACTCTTTTAAAGAACTGTGTGACTCTCTGAATCTCGCACAATTAATTAATGCGCCTACAAGACCAAATCCCAGAGCACCTAACAAATCAACGCCATTGGACATTCTTCTAAGAATGCCCCTCACTGGGATATTCTGTAATGATGTCAGAGATCACTGTGATATTGCTTGTGTTAAAAATACAAAAATGACCAAAGCCAAACCCCGTTATATTTTTTAAATACATTTTAGACATTTTAATGAGAAAGCGTTCTTACATGATCTGTACCATAATATTGACCGAGTAAGTTTGATTCCCGAAGTTGACACTGCCTGGGACTATTTTTATATGAAATTTGTGTCCATTTGTGATAAGCATGCCCCTGTGAAGACATTTAGAATCAGTGGAAGGGACAATCCCTGGTTTTCAGATAACTTGGCAGAATTAATTAGAAAGAGAAATGTATTTTGGGCTCAAGCTATAGATACAAATGCTCCTGTTGACTGGGCCTCCTTCAGAGCGCTAAGAAACAAATGCACAGGATTGATCAGTAAGTCCAAATCAGATTTATATCTAAATGCAGTCACAGAGAACCTAAACAACCCTACCAAGTTCTGGAAGCTAATCAAATCAAAGCCAGGTTCTAATCTATCCCCTGGCCTTCCTGACCATTTAATGATGGATTCTAATGAAGTGAAGGATAAAGCCAATATTATAGGGGTTTAAACAAGCACTTCATATCTGCTGATTCCGTTTTTGATAATGATGGGGCCCAGGCCTCTAATGAACCTGTTTCTTATGCTGAGGTCTATAAAGGACTAAAGGCAATAGACACAAAAAATCCTACAGGTCCAGATAACCTGGATCCCTACCTCTTAAATGTAGCAGCTGGTATTATTACTGAACCTGTGGCTCACATTTTCAACTTCAGTCTCTTGACCAATTCCACACCCTGCATTTGGAAATCAGCTTATGTCCTCCCACTGCTAAAGGGTGGAGATCCCTCAGATGCTACCAACTATCTCCAAACTCCCTATCCTGGTGAACTCCCTACTGAACTAACAGTTAAAAATCTTCTTAATTGAAAATAATTCACTCTCACTTTAGATCGGGGCACAGCACCACAACCTTTTTATTTTTGCACAGCACCACAACTGCAGCTATGGTAGTGGCTGCTCTGTTTGTTGATTTATCAAAGGCATTTGATTCAGTTGACCATGAAATGTTGCTAGCTAGACTCAGTAACATTGGTCTCAGTGAAGGGGCAGTAAATTGGTTTAGGAACTTTCTGACAGAATACAATGTGTACAGTTGAAGTCGGAAGTTTACATACACCTTAGCCAAATACATTTAAACTCAGTTTTTCACAATTCCTGACATTTAATCCAAGTAGAAATTCCCTGTCTTAGGTCAGTTAGGATCACCACTTTATTTTAAGAATGTGAAATGTCAGAATAATAGTAGAGAGAATGATTTACTTCAGCTTTTATTTCTTTCATCACATTCCCAGTGGGTCAGAAGTTTACATACACTCAATTAGTATTTGGTAGCATTACCTTAAAATTGTTTAACTTGGGTCAAACGTTTTGGGTAGCCTTCCACAAGCTTCCCACAATAAGTTGGGTGAATGTTGGCCCATTCCTCCTGACAGAGCTGGTGTAACTGAGTCAGGTTTGAAGGCCTCCTTGCTCGCACACACTTTTTCAGTTCTGCCCACAAAGTTTTGATGGGATTGAGGTCAGGGCTTTGTGATGGCCACTCCAATACCTTGACTTTGTTGTCCTTAAGCCATTTTGCCACAACTTTGGAAGTATGCTTGGGGTCATTGTCCATTTGTAAGACTCATTTGCGACCAAGCTTTAACTTCCTGACTGATGTCTTGAGATGTTGTTTCAATATATCCACATAATTTTCCATCCTCATGATGCCATCTATTTTGTGAAGTGCACCAGTCCCGCCTGCAGAAAAGCAGTTGGGATGGTGTTCTTCGGATTGCAAGCCTCCCCCTTTTTCCTCCAAACATAACGATGGTCTTTATGGCCAAACAGTTCTATTTTTGTTTCATCAGACCAGAGGACATTTCTCCAAAAAGTACGATCTTTGTCCCCATGTGCAGTTGCAAACCATAGACTGGCTTTTTTATGACGGTTTTGGAGCAGTGGCTTCTTCCTTGCTGAGCGGCCTTTCAGGTTATGTCAATATAGGACTCATTTTACTGTGGATATAGATACCTTTGTACCTGTTTCCTCCAGCATCTTCACAAGGTCCTTTGCTGTTGTTCTGGGATTGATTTGCACTTTCACACCAAAGTACGTTAATGCGGAATGCGTCTCCTTCCTGAGCGGTATGACGGCTGCGTGGTCCCATGGTGTTTATACTTCCGTACTATTGTTTGTACAGATGAACGTGGCACCTTCAGGCATTTGGAAATTGCTCCCAAGGATGAACCAGACTTGTGGAGGTCTACAATTTTTTTTCTGAGGTCTTGGCTGATTTCATGCACAAAGTAGATGTCTTAACCGACTTGCCAAAACTATAGTTTGTCAACAAGAAATTTGTGGAGTGGTTGAAAACTAGTTTTAATTACTCCAACCTAACTGTATGTAAACTTCCAACTTCAACTTTATATACTGACAATTACAAGTCTAGCTTTTTTTTCAATAGAGGTTTACACCAGGGTTCCATTTTATCTCCTGTGTTGTTCTCAATTTGTATTAATGATTTGGGAAATGGGATACAACCAGCAATGTTGCATCTATATGCAAATGATACAGTCCTATATTCATATGCTCCTTCTCTGGTTCAGGCTGTTGAAGAGCACCAGACTGCTTTTCAGTCACTGCAGGCCTCCCTTTATAGTCTCAAACTGGTCTTGAATGTACAAAAAACAAAATTCATGACCTTTACCAGAGCTCCCACTCAGCCAGAGAAGGGTAGCATTGTCACATCTGGTGTCTTATCCATTGAAAAGTGTCATCCTACAAATGCCTATATGGTTGGATGACAAGTTGTCCTTTAAAGTTCATATGGATAATCTTGTGAGGAAGCTTACATTGAAATTGGGTTTTTATTTTCGTAATAAAGCTTGCTTCCCACTTATGGCTAGAAAGAAGCTTGTTCAGGCCACTTTTCTCTCTGTAATTGATTATGGTGACTTGTTGTTTATGCATGCAGCCTTCTCTGTCTTACAGAGACTGGACTCTGTTTATCATCCATCCTTGCACTTTATTACAAATGCCAAGTCACTCACCCACCATTGCACCTTGTATCAAATGGTGGGTTGGACCTCACTTTATATGCGCAGAAAGCTACATTTGTATGTGTTCATCTACAAAGCCCTTTTGGGTAAACTCCCTATTTATCTTTGTAGTCTGGTCTCCTTCCCCACCAGCAGTTACCATACCCGGTCTGCTAGGTGATTGCTACTTAAAGTCCCCAGAACATTTACAGTATTAGGCAAGACTGCCTTCTCGTCTTGTGCACCAGAGACATGGAATAGTCTACAATCCATGCTTCATCTAGATATGTTAGTGCCACTGAATGAATATAACATTTTGATGGGAGAATCTGTTACAGAAGAGTGTAAATGCTTTTCTTAGGCTGGATCATGTTGTTGTATTGTTGTAGGTTTTAATTCTGTAATGTATTGATTGTTGCTGCCTTGGCCAGGTCTCCCTTGAAAAATATACTCTGGGTGTCACGCCCTGACCTGAGAGAGTCGTTTTTCTCTGTTTGGTTAGGTCAGGGTGTGACATAGGGTGGGCATTCTATGTGTTGTATGTCTATGTTGTTTTTGTATTTCTTTGTTTTGGGCCGAGTATGGTTCCTAATCAGAGGCAGCTGTCTATCGTTGTCTCTGATTAGGAATCATACTTAGGCAGCCTGTTCCCCACCTGTGTTTGTGGGTTATTGTCATTTCTGTGTGTGTACGGCACAGTGAGTTACGTTTCTTGCTGCGTACCTGTTTATTGCTTTGGTTTCCTTCAATAAAGAATTACCGGCATGCTGCGCCTTGGCTCCTATATGACAGGGAATTTGAAGACAGCACTCGTGACACTGGGTCTCAATGGTCTTTTCCTGGTTAAATAAAGGTTAAATAAAATAAAATAAACGACTTTGAAGTACTACATAAGTTAGTTTTTTTAGGTATCTGTACTTTACTATTTATGTTGTTGACAACTTTTAGTTTTACTCCACTACGAGTTACACCAGGAACGCACAATCCCTCCGCAATAGGCTGAGAGAGGCTGGACTGAAAGCTTGTAGGCCTGTTGTAAGGCAGGTCCACACCAGACATCACAGGCAACAACGTCGCATATGGGCACAAACCCACTGCCGCTGGACCAGACAGGACTGGCAAAAAGTCTCTTCACTAACGAGTCGCGGTTTTGTCTCACCAGGGGTGATGGTCGGATTTGTGTTTATCGTCGAAGAAATGAGCTTTACACCGAGGCCTGTACTCTGGAGTGGGATCGATTTGGAGGTGGAGGGTCCGTCATGGTCTGGGGCGGTGTGTCACAGCGTCATCGGACTGAGCTTGTTGTCATTGCAGGCAATCTCAACGCTGTGGGTTACAGGAAAGATATCCTCCTCCCTCATATGGTACCCTTCCTGCAGGCTCGTCCTGACATGACCCTCCAGCATGACAATGCCACCAGCCATACTGCTCGTTCTGTGCGTGATTTCCTGCAAGACAGGAATGTCAGTGTTCTGCCATGGCCAGTGAAGAACTTGCAGGAGCCTTGGTGGTAGAGTGGGGTGACATCTCACAGCAAGAACTGGCAAATCTGGTGCAGTCCATGAGGAGGAGATGCACTGCAGTACTTAATGCAGCTGGTGGCCACACCAGATACTGATTGTTACTTTGATTTTGACCCCCCCCTCCCTTTGTTCAGGGACACCTTATTCCATTTCTGTTAGTCACATGTCTGTGGAACTTGTTCAGTGTATGTCTCAGTTATTGAATTTTGTTATGTTCATACAAATATTTACACATGTTAATTTTGCTGAAAATAAACGCAGTTGACAGTGAGAGGACGTTTCTTTTTTTGCTGAGTTTACATAAGAAAGTAAGAAACTGAAGAGCTCTACAAGGGTTCCACATGGGAGCAGGGCAGAGCAGAGCTATGCTAAGCAAGCCAAATTAATACACAGGCCTAGGCCATGTCAGCTTCAAAGGATATAACACAAGCTAATACTTCTCTGATGCCATTAGCATTGTTTTACAGAGTTAATAGAAGAATGTAGCTAGCTACAAAAGCACAATTGAAAATAAAACCATAAACATAAAAAAATGAGTACCTCACGTGTCCGTGGTTATGAAACAATACACAGAGAATACATTATGCTCCACAATAGAAACGACATAGCACAATATATAGAAACAATTATGATTGTGTAATAATACCTTACTTTTTTTAACTAGGCAAGTCAGTCACAAACAAATTCTTATTTTCAAATACGGCCTAGGAGCAGTGGGTTTACTGCCTTGTTCAGGGGCAGAACAACTGATTTTTACCTTGTCAGCTCGGGGATTCGATCTGCAACCTTGCGGTTACTAGTCCAATACTTCAACCACTAGGCTACCTGCCACTTTGATAGGAACCCACAGGTTTGGGCAGTTTCTGTTCTGACTGGATATGGTCAAATGTCTGCATACCTGACCTGGGGAAACACTGGGGGAGTGCTCTGGCTCTCATCGAAGAGAGAAGTTTACCAGGCCCATTTAGCTAATACTCGCCTTACATTAGCATAGCATGCCTCAAATGTAAATTGTCCACCACAGTGAAACGGACTACTTCTATGTAAATTAACGACTTTTGCGGAACACACCTCATTTCACACTGTTGCTTGTATAAAGTGACTAGTTGAGACATAGCCTATAGATAATTAGCAGGCAGCGTGTCTTGGTTTGAAGACAGCACAAGTTAACTGTTCTGTTGTGTAGCAGTCCAATTTTGGGACATTGAGGGCATTCTGACATCACACTATGTTTTTCTTCAGGGTAGCTTTAGTGTAGCTTAAGTTCTTCCAGTGTGAAGTAATTGGTATCTTGGTAAACTATATTTTCAGAGTAACTTCCCCAAAACTGGGGAATAATATCTATAGACTAAATCACTTTGTGATTGTACCTAGCCTCTCACTATACCTCTCACAATAAGAAATGAACTAATTTGGAACATCGGAATAAGTTCGCTGACGATGGATGCCATATTCGTCAGTCACATCACAGTACTAAATTCCCCTCTTCATACAGGATAGACCTGTAATACAGACTTTGGTCATTTATTTCTTTTTAGGGTTTGTTTAAGGCTTGTACTAGCCGTCTCATCTCACCTGTTTCCATCTGGAGAAGCATAGAGTGTGGAGGAGTATGTACTCTGTAGAGTGAAGTCTCCTCAGTCATCTCCTGACAGTCTCCGGCAGCATGTGAACTGTTCCATTACGACCTAATGAATCAGCACTTGAAGCTCCTGCCGTTGGTTCCTCTTTCTTCAGCTGTTTATGACATATGTTGGTATATCTAACTCATGACTGGCCTCTGATATAAAGGCCCACTCTGTGGTTAGTGAGGGTTTAATGGTGGCCCATGTGAAAGGCCAATATTTTTTATTTAACCTTTATTTAACTAGGCAAGTCAGTTAAGAACACATTCTTATTTACAATGACAGCCTACCAAAAGGCAAAAGGCCTACTGCGGGGGGATGGTATTTTTTATTTTTTTAAATAAATAAATATAGGACAAAAAAAACGCATCACGACGAGACAACACAACACTACATAAAGATAGACCTAAGACAACATAGCATGGCAGCAACACATGACAACACAACATGGTAGCAACACAACATGGCAGTAACACAACATGGTAGCAGCACAAAACATAGTACAAACATTATTGGGCACAGACAACAGCACAAAGGGCAAGAAGGTAGAGATAACAATACATCACGCAAAGCAGCCACGACTGTTAGTAAGAGAGTCCATGATTGAGTCTTTGAATGAAGAGATTGAGATAAAACTGTCCATATTAATGTGTCTGCAGTCTAGTCTGGGCTCTCCTGGTGAGGAGACACAGAGGCTAATATAATAACAGTGTCCAGCTAATTAGCTCCAAATTCACAGACCTTGTCATGGGTCATGCCCAACTTGACAAAAAATCATAAGGCAGTCTAATTATCTGCTTAGTGGTGAATCCTTGACACACATCAGACCTAGCTTGTACTTTCTGCCTCAGTATTTTTTGGGGATCTCTACAGGTTATTTGCCACATTATTCACATACCATTATCAGAAAAGACCTTGTCAGTATTAGGCCTAGATTTAATCTGTACCCAAACAATTCGAGCTTCTACTTCTAAAAATTCACCTTTCCAGAAACAAGTCTCTCACTGTTGCCGCTTGCTATAGACCTCCCTCTGCCCCAAGCTGTGCCCTCGATACCATAAGTGAATTGATTGCCCCCCATCTATCTTCTGAGCTCGTGCTACTAGGTGACCTAAACTGGGACATGTTTAACACCCCGGCCATCCTACAATCTAAGCTTGATGCCCTCAATCTCACACAAATTATCAATGAACCTACCAGGTACAACCACAAATCCGTAAACACGGGCACCCTCATAGATGTCATCCTAACTAACTCGCCCTCCAAATACACCTCTGCAGTTTTCAATCAAGATCTCAGCGATCACTGCCTCATTGCCTGCATCCGTAATGGGTGTGCGACCAAACGACCACCCCTCATCACTGTCAAATGCTCCCTAAAACACTTCTGCGAGCAGGCCTTTCTAAACGACTTGGCCGGGGTATCCTGGAATGACATTGACCTCATCCCATCAGTAGATGATGCCTGGCTATTCTTTAAAAGTGCCTTCCTCACCATCTTAAATAAGCATGCCCCACTCAAAAATGTAGAACTAGGAATAGATATAGTCCTTGGTTCACTCCAGACCTGTCTTCCCTTGATCAGCACAAAAACATCCTCTGGCGTTCTGCATTAGCATCGAATAGCCCCCGTGATATTGAACTTTTCAGAGAAGTTAGGAACAAATATACACAGGCAGTTAGAAAAGCTAAGGCTAGCTTTTTCAAACAGAAATTTACATCCTGTAGTACTAACTCAAAAAAGTTCTGGGACACTGTAAAGTCCATGGAGAATAAGAGCACCTCCTCCCAGCTGCCCACTGCTCTGAGGCTAGGAAACACGGTTACCACCGATAAATCCACTATAATTGAGAATTTCAATAAGCATTTCTCTACGGCTGGCCATGCTTTCCACCTGGCTACCCCTACCCCGGTCAACTGCCCGGCACCCTCCACAGCAACCCGCCAAAGCCCCCACCATTTCTCCTTCACCCAAATCCAGATAGCTGATGTTCTGAAAGAACTGCAAAATCTGGACCCATACAAATCAGCCGGGCTAGACAATCTGGACCCTCTCTTTCTAAAATTATCTGCTGAAATTGCTGCAACCCCTATTACTAGCCTGTTCAACCTCTTTTTCGTATCGTCTGAGATTTCCAAAGATTGGAAAGCTGCCGCGGTCATCCCCCTTTTCAAAGGGGGTGACACTCAAACTGAGACCCAAACTGTTACAGACCTATATCTATCCTACCCTGTCTTTCTAAGGTCTTCGAAAGCCAAGTAAACAAACAGATTACCGACCATTTCGAATCCCACCGTACCTTCTCCGCTATGCAATATGGTTTCAGAGCTGGTCATGGGTGCACCTCAGCCACGCTCAAGGTCCTAAACAACATCATATCCACCATCAATAAGAGACATTACTGTGCAGCCGTATTCATCGACCTGGCCAAGGCTTTCAACTCTGTCAATCACCACATTCTTGTTGGCAGACTCGACAGCCTTGGTTTCTCAAATGATTGCCTCGCCTGGTTAACCAACTACTTCTCTGAGTTCAGTGTGTCAAATCGGAGGGCCTGTTGTCCGGACCTCTGGCAGTCTCTATGGGTGTGCCACAGGGCTCAATTCTCGGGCCGACTCTCTTCTCTGTATACATCAATGATGTTGCACTTGCTGCTGGTGAGTCTCTGATCCACTTCTTCGCAGACGACACCATTCTGTATACTTCTGGCCCCTCTTTAGACACTGTGTTAACTAACCTCCAGACGAGCTTCAATGCCATACAACTCTCCTTCCGTGGCCTCCAACTGCTCTTAAACGCAGGTAAAACTAAATGCATGCTATTCAATCGATCACTGCCCGCACCTGCTCGCCCGTCCAGCATCACTACTCTGGACGGCTCTGACTTAGAATACGTGGACAACTACAAATACCTGGGTGTCTGGTTAGACTGTAAACTCTCCTTCCAGACTCACATTAAGCATCTCCAATCCAAAATTAAATCTAGAATCGGCTTCCTATATCGCAACAAAGCATCCTTCACTCATGCTGCCAAACACACCCTCGTAAAACTGACCATCCTACCGATCCTCAACTTCAGTGATGTCATCTATAAAATAGCCTCCAACACTCTACTCAACAAACTGGATGCAGTCTATCACAGTGCCATCCGTTTTGTCACCAAAGCCCAATACACTACCCACCATTGCGACCTGTACGTTCTCGTTGGCTGGCCCTCACTACATATTCGTCGCCAAACCCACTGGCTCCAGGTTATCTATAAGTATTTGCTAGGTAAAGCCCTGCCTTATCTCAGCTCACTGGTCACCATAGCAGCACCCACTCGTAGCACGCGCTCCAGCAGGTATATCTCACTGGTCACCCCCAAAGCCATTTCCTCCTTTGGTCGTCTTTCCTTCCAGTTCTCTGCTGCCAAAGACTGGAACGAACTGCAAAAATCTCTGAAGCTGGAGGCTCATATCTCGCTCACTAGCTTTAAGCACCAGCTGTAAGAGCAGCTTACAGATCACAGCACCTGTACATAGCCCATCTGTAAACAGCCCATCTATCTACCTACCTCATCCCCATACCGTATTTATTTATTTATTTATCTTGCTCCTTTGCACCCCAGTATCTCTACTTACACATTCATCTTCTGCACATCTACCATTCCAGTGTTTTAATTGCTATATTGTAATTATTTTGCCACCATGGCCTATTTATTGTCTTAACTTACCTCATTTGCACTCACTGTAATTAGACTTTTTGTTTTCTTTTGTTCTACTGTATTATTGACTATATGTTTTGTTTATTCCATGTGTAACTCTGTGTTGTATGTTTCAAATTGCTACTCTTTATCTTGGCCAGGTCGCAGTTGCAAATGAGAACTTGTTCTCAACTAGCCTACCTGGTTAAATAAAGGTGAAATAAAATACATAAATAAAAAAATCTGATCAAGCGTTAATAACCTCTTATGGCTAGGGGGCAGTATTTTCACGGCTGGATAAAAAACGTACCCGATTTAATCTGATTATTAGTCCTGCCCAGAAACTAGAATATGCATATAATTATTAGCTTTGGAGAGAAAACACTCCAAAGTTTCTAAAACTGTTTGAATGGTGTCTGTGAGTATAACAGAACTCCTATGGCAGGCAAAAACCTGAGAAGGTTATTTTCAGGAAGTACCCTGTCTGACCATTTATTTGCTTTCTTTGACATCTCTTCCAAAAACTAAGGATCTCTGCTGTTACGTCACAATACCCACGTCTCCAATGGGCTCTCAGAGCCCGGGAAAAACAGGAATGACGTAATTCAAAGCCCTGGCTGAAACAAAGGAGAGCAAAAGCTAAGTGGTCTCTCAGTGGGGAAATGCCTACGCTCGCGACATGCCCCGCCCCCGGCTTTCGGTTTTTCCCTCAGTTTACAGACATGCAGATTCCCGGTCGGAATATTATCGCTTTTCTACGAGATAAATTGCATAAAAATTGGTTTTTAACAGCGGTTGACATGCTTCGAAGTACGGTAATGGAATATTTAGAATTTTTTTGTCACTTTCTGCGCCATGCTCGTGACCGTGATATACCATTGGGATAGTGTCTAGAACGCACGAACAAAACGTTGTTGATGGAACATAACGATGGATTATTTGGGACCAAACCAACATTTGTTATTGAACTAGAAGTCCTGGGAGTGCATTCTGACGAAGAACAGGAAAGGTAATAACATTTTTCTTATAGGAAATGTGATTTTGGTGAAGGCTAAACTGGTTGGGTGTCTAAATAGCTAGCCCTGTGATGCCGGGCTATGTACTTAGAATATTGCAAAATGTGCTTCATCCGAAAAGCTATTTTAAAATCGGACATATCGAGTGCATAGAGGAGTTCTGTATCTATAATTCTTAAAATAATTGTTATGCTTTTTGTGAATGTTTATCGTGAGTAATTTAGTAAATTCACCGGAAGTGTTCGGTGGGAATGCTAGTTCTGAACGTCACATGCTAATGTAAAAAGCTGGTTTTTGATATAAATATGAACTTGATTGAACAGACATGCATGTATTGTATAACATAATGTCCTAGGTGTGTCATCTGATGAAGATCATAAAAGGTTAGTGCTGCATTTAGCTGTGGTTTTGTTTTTTGTGACATTATATGCTAGCTTGAAAAATGGGTGTCTGATTATTTCTGGCTGGGTACTCTGCTGACATAATCTAATGTTTTGCTTTCGCTGTAAAGCCTTTTTGAAATCGGACAGTGTGGTTAGATTAACGAGAGTCTTGTCTTTAAATAGCTGTAAAATAGTCATATGTTTGAAAAGTGGAAGTTTTTGGATTTTAGAGGAGTTTGTATTTCGCGCCCCGCCCATCATTGGATATTGGAGCAGACGTTCCTCTAGCGGAACATCTAGATGTAAGAGGTCGGCAATAGCCAACACCCGCAGAGCTGATGTTTTGGCGGTGTCGAAGGTGTAGCTGCATCTGTCAAATCCGTGAGCAGCTGCTCTTTATCATTGTCACGAAGCCACACCTGTCCAACTTGTGTTAGAAGTTCAGAATGTGAAAGTGTAGGCTATAAAGAAATAATGACGCTCAAATTTGAAATAATTTCTATCAGCCTAATCGAGGTGTAGATTACATCTCACATTTTATTGTTTGAATATGTAAACAAGGCTGCATGGAATTTCTCTTAATGCGACTCCGTGCAGCCAATGGCAATGTCTGCATTAGGTACATTATAATGCTAGGAACCGCTTGTGGATTTAACAGCGCTAATGCACCGCCTAAACAATTGCTATGCGGATGTCAGCTAAAGAGAATCTGATTGAATAGAGCCCTTAACCTGTCTGGGCTAGGGGGCAGTATTTTCACGGCCGGATAAAAAGCCATACCCGATTTAAACTGGTTACTACTCTTTCCCAGAAATGAGAATATGCATATTATTAGGAGATTTGGATAGAAAACACTCTGAAGTTTCTAAAACTGTTTGAATGGTGTCTGTGAGTATAACAGAACTCATATGGCAGGCAAAAACCTGAGAAAATTCCAAGCAGGAAGTGGCCTGTCTGACAGTTTGTAGTCATTCTTTTGCTTCTCTATCAAAACTACAGTATCTGAGCTGTTACGTGGCACTTTCTAAGGCTTCCATTGGCTCTCTAAAGCCTTCAGAATGCGGATTGAGGCGTCTCCTGTCTCTGGGCAGAGTATGGTAGCTCAGTTTGTCAGTGGTCTGCCTAGTGACTAAGAGATTGGAGATGCGCGTTCACGAGACGACACTGTTTTTTCTTTCCCTCTTTGAATGAATACACTATTGTCCGGTTGGAATATTATCGCTATTTTACGAGAAAAATACCATAAAAGTTTATTTTAAACAGCGTTTGACATGCTTCTAAGTACGGTAAAGGAACATTTTGAATTTTTTGGTCTCGAAATGCGCTCGCGCGTTACCCTTTGGATAGTGACCTGAACGCACGAACAAAACGGGAGGTATTTGGACATAACTATGGATTATTTGGAACAAAAACAACATTTATTGTGGAAGTAGCAGTCCTTGGAGTGCATTGTGACGAAGATCAGCAAAGGTAATACAATTTTTCTAATAGTAATTCTGAGTTTAGTGAGCCCCGAAGTTGGTGGGTGTCAAAATAGCTAGCCGTGATGGCTGAGCTATGTACTCAGAATATTGCAAAATGTGCTTTCAGCGAAAAGCTATTTTAAAATCTGACATAGTGATTGCATAAAGGAGTTCTGTATCTATAATTCTTAAAATAATTGTTCGGTATTTTGTCAACGTTTATGGTGAGTAATTTAGTAAATTCACCAGAAGTTTTCGGTGGGAATGCATGTTCTGAACATCACATGCCAATGTAAAAAGCTGTTTTTGGATATAAATATGAACTTGATTGAACAAAACATTCATGTATTGTATAACATAATGTCCTAGGAGTGTCATCTGATGAAGATCATCAAAGGTTAGTGCTTCATTTAGCTGTGTTTTGGGTTTATGTGACATACATGCTTGCTTGGAAAATGGCTGTGTGATTATTTGTGGCTATGTACTCTCCTAACATAATCTAATGTTTTGCTTTCGCTGTAAAGCCTTTTTGAAATCGGACAATGTGGTTAGATTAACGGAGTCTTGTCTTTAAAATGGTGTAAAATAGTCGTATGTTTGAAAAATTTAAATTATTGCATTTTTGAGGTTTTGTATTTCGCGCCACGCACTTCCACTGGCTGTTGAATAGAGTGGGACGGTGACGTGCCACCTAGCCCATGGAGGTTAATGATCATATAGAGTATGTTTGTTTTCTTCTTCAAGCAAGAAACAGATCAACAAATCGAGACTCATGATATGCCACTATTATTTTCAGCTTGTCTTCAAGTCCTCTCAACTGGTCTGATTTGACTACATTTATGAAAATGTTTAATAAATGATCATTGAGTTGTTCAATTATCAGTGAAATATTATTTATCAGACAAATGTGGGAATGAAACATATGACCTTTGTTTGTATATCACAAAATCAATTTTGAATAAATAGACAATGTAATCCAACATTAACCCTGCAAACCGAAATTTGTCGTTAGGACGTCCCCAGACCACCACAAAATGGTGGCCTAAAGTGGTCAGGACGTTGTGTCATTGTCCCCTTAAGGTTTGGTATTCCTGGTCTCTCCCAGTTTGTTCCACCTGATGGTTTCAAAGAAACATCACCCCTTCCCCACAAACAAATAAATACACTTCTACCAACCCATTTGTTTTTGTTGCCCACCCATTTTTTCTGTTGCCATCCCATCAAGGCCCTGATTGGTGAACAAATATTGTAATTGGTTAAGGATTTTTACACTATTTTAGCTGAACAGCATACCACTTACCTTAAAACCTGTTAAATATAACTAAATGTAATCTAAACTATAATCTACGTAATCCCCCAAAGTGATTATCATAAGAGGGCCATAAACAATAACTAGTAATGCTTCATACTCATAGAAAGGTTAAAATTTCACCTTTTCTGGTAACAATAGTTACAAATTGTGTGTTCCCTTTTGAGGACACCAAAATATGGTTTATTTACTATTCAACAAAACTGTATGAATAAGGCTTGAAGTTACTTACAGTTGAAGTCGGAAGTTTACATACACTTAGGTTGTAGTCATTAAAACTCATTTTTCAACACTCCACATATTTCTTGTTAACCAACTATAGTTTTGGCAAGTCGGTTAGGACATCTACTTTGTGCATGACACAAATCATTTTTCCAACAATTGTTTACAGACAGATTATTTCACTTATAACTCACTGTATCACAATTCCAGTGGGTCAGAAGTTTACATACACTAAGTTGACTGTGCCTTTAAACAGCTTGGAAAATTCCCGAAAAGGATGTCATGGCTCTAGAAGCTTCTGATGGGCTAATTGACATCATTTCAGTCAATTGGAGGTGTACCTGTGGATGTATTTCAAGGCCTACCTTCAAACTCAGTGCCTCTTTGCTTGACATCATGGAAAATCAAAAGAAATCAGCCAAGACCTCAGAAAAAACATTGTAGACCTCCACAAGTCTGGTTAATCCTTGGGAGCAATTTCCAAACGCCTAAAGGTACCACGTTCATCTGTACAAACAATAGTACGCAAGTATAAACACCATGGGACCACGCAGCCATCATACCGCTCAGGAAGGAGACGCCTTCTGTCTCCTAGAGATGAACGTTCTTTGGTGTGAAAAGTGGAAATCAATCCCAGAACAACAGCAAAGGACCTTGTGTTGGAGGAAACATTTACAAAGGTATCTATATCCACAGTAAAACGAGTCCTTTATCGTCATAACCTGAAAGGCCGCTCAGCAAGGAAGAAGCCACTGCTCCAAAACCGGCATAAAAAAAATCCAGACTACGGTTTGCAACTGCACATGGGGACACAGATCGTACTTTTTGGAGAAATGTCCTCTGGTCTGATGAAACAAAAATAGAACTGTTTGGCCATAATGACCATCGTTATGTTTGGAAGAAAAAGGGGGAGGCTTGCAATCCAAAGAACACCATCCCAACTGTGAAGCACGGGGGTGGCAGCATCATGTTGTGGGGGTGCTTTGCTGCAGGAGGTACTGGTGCACTTCACAAAATAGATGGCATCATGAGGGAGAAAAATTACGTGGATATTATGAAGCAACATCTCAAGACATCAGTCAGGAAGTTAAAGCTTGGTCGCAAATGGGTCTTCCAAATGGACAATGGCCCAAAGCATACTTCCAAAGTTGTGGCAAAATGGCTTAAGGAAAACAAAGTCAAGGTATTGGAGTTGACGTCACAAAGCCCTGACCTCAATCCTATAGAACATTCGTGGGCAGAACTGAAAAAGTGTGTGCGAGCAAGGAGGACTACAAACCTGACTCAGTTACACCAGCTCTGTCAGGAGGAATGGGTCAAAATTCACCCAACTTATTGTGGGAAGCATGTGGAAGGCTACCCGAAACGTTTGACCCAAGTTAAAAAGGCAATGCTACCAAATACTAATTGAGTGTATGTAAACTTCTGACCCACTGGGAATGTGATGAAAGAAATAAAAGCTGAAATAAGCTTCAATTGGTGTCAGATTTCACATCCTACGTCACACAGATGGAAAAGATATATGCAGCGTTCATGTCACGGTAGTCGAAGGGATTAGACCAAGGCGCAGCGGGTTGCGTGCTCATCATTATTTTATTTATAGGTGAACACGAAAAAACAATAAACAAAGAACGACAGTTTCGCAGGCTACACAAAAGCAATGCAAAAAACAACTACCCACAAAGGGACATGTGGAATACAAGCTCCCTAAGTATGACTCTCAATCAGAAACAACGATTTACAGATGTTCCTGATTGAGAGCCACACCAGGCCAACAAAGAAATACACAACATAGAAACCCTAGAATACAAAACAAGAACATAAACCAAAAACCCCGGAACACATAAATCCAACACCCCTCTACATACACACACCCCGAACCCTATAAAACAAATACCCCCTGCCACGTCCTGACCAACCTACAATAACCAATAACCCCTTATACTGGTCAGGACGTGACAGTTCAAAACACCTGGGAACTGGGAACACGGAAATCTATGACTTAATGCAAACCATTTCGATCTACGGTGGCCACAGATCGATTTATTAAAAAATGTCAGTCGGAACCGCACAGGTCCCCTAAATAGGGGCCTTCATATCTAAGAGGTTTTAAAACCCCCCTTACCATTTAATGACTTTACTTGTAATGGTTTGGGACACCAGGAACAATCAGGTGATGTCTTGACTAGCGACGTAGGCAGAAATGTCTGCGTAGCTGGGCATAAGTATAAGTGGCTGGGCCAACATTTTTCAGCAAACATATAGCAAAAATACCTGACATATTTAAGTGCAATCACATTGTATCATTTAACAAATAACACCGGATCAATTTGACCAAAAAAACAAATTTCCATTGACATACAAGCCCGTTATTATTGCCAAGTAGGCAGCGCAAGTGTGCAACTACACAGCCGCTTACAACAACACCGCTGACAAAACAGGCTGACTGAGTCCGACAGTAAACAAACATAATGTAATACACAACATGTCTATCACAGAGAGAGAGCGCAGTGATAACATTTAAAAAAATTATACTCTCACAAAGTATGGATAATGGATGCAATGTTCAGTCCAACCTCATGAAATAATCAACCTCAGATCAGATCGACCAGTCCCACCACTCAAAGAAGTGATCTACAGTGCAGGCACAATAGGTGGATTCAGGACCATGGTCAGCACATCGGCCAGACACCAGCTCGGCACTGGATTGGAACATGCACAAACAGCTTATTGCAAGAAGAATCAAGGAAGGATAGAACGCCCCTGAAAGTTTTTTTTATTAAGCACAAATGTGTACACTTTTTGCAATATGAAAACAGCCACACATAATACAATACAAACACTTTAGGCCTATATGTTGAACTGTACGGAGGGTATGAAATGAATAGCTCACTTTGAACGCTACTGTATAGACATTCAGGCATAAAAACATGAAATCACTATACATAATACCATGGCGGGTATGTTCACTGGAATCAGCAAATGTAAACCTGGCCTACCAAGGCAGGCATGAAAACATGAACTTATCATACATAGCCTAATATCACGGCGGCTACAAATACAATAGCTCACTTTGAATGAAACATATATAGGCCTGGTCTACCAAGGCAGGCATGAAAACATTAGGCTAAATCATAAATAAATAGTATTCCTTTCTGTTTTATTTTTTGCAGTACAAGATGCCTAAGTTCGGTGTTGAAGATGGAGATTATTTCATCATAGTCCAAAAAGTCACTGAGTTCCCTTTCAAAGGACAACAGGGCTAGATTTTTGAGACGTGCAGTCAGCAAGCAAGATGGATGACTTGATACGGCCTATAGCTGAGAAGAGTCTCTCAACAGTACATGAAGTCATAGGAGGGGTGATGATGGTCCTTAGAAGTCTATTGATGTTAGGAAAAATGTCAGTGCTGCAGCTGTCCAAAACTTCAATAAGGGATGGAAATTCCTGACCTCCCCCACTTTCCTATGCAGTTACATGGTTATAATTTTGGTTTGCGCACATGTGTGTGTGTGTGTGTGTGTGCGTGTGTGTGTGTGTGTGTGTGTGCGTGCGTGTGTGTGTGTGTGTGTGTGTGTGTGTGTGTGTGTGTGTGTGTGTGTGTGTGTGTGTGTGTGTGTGTGTGTGTGTGTGTGCGCAAGTAAAAGAAAATGTTGACTCACCCTACTTGTAGAGAAACAGCAATGCCATCCTTCTCTCTTTCATGTCTATCACTCTGTCATACAGTACACGCTTTTATTTTTTGTTGTCTTAGGCTACCTGGCTAAAATGCTTGCTCGCTAGCCTAACTTCCATTCATGGGCAATGTTAGCTAGTTAACATTAGCCTTCTGCATCTAGCTACATATTGATCTTCCATCCTCTCAGGCCAGGGGCACAACAATGTATGAATTAATGGTTGGATCAGAATCGCTGTTATAATCATTGGCCAGTACGGAGAATTAAGTAAAACCGCAAGTCCAAATCCCATCTCCATCCATGGCTAATTTAGGAAAGGGACAATTTTAGCTAGCTAGCTAGCCACGGAGGACAACAAAATGAGATGCAACAATTTAAGTTGTTTCTGTTAAGGACGTATGCTCTCAAAGCGATTTGATAGGAGAGACGCCAAATCCAAGCTGGCTTCCCTTGACACTTTTTTTTCCGCCAGGACCATTCACAGTTGAGTTCGCTCAGTTTAGCTCAGCGCTTATTGGCTAATTGTCAAGGGAAGCCAAATGCTCACTGGCTTCCCTTGCGTTCAATGCTACGGGTGGTAACAATGTCATACTCGTTTGGACCAGACAGCATCAGATAGATGGTCTACATGTAGATAGACAGAGGGGCACTGTTTGGCTCGCTTGGATTCTTTCTCCTATGAGATACATTCAGCCTCTTCCCGAATAAAAAAAAAAAAATGAAACACAGAGAGACAAAATAATTGTTCTAATTTATTTATTTTCTGTACATTTTTTGGAGCAGCCTGGCTTCCCTTGGATCAGCTTGGCGGAGGTATTGTTGCTTACTCTTACCACCTGGGTTCAGACCGACAGGAAGTCCAGGATCCAGTTGCAGAGGGAGGTGTTTAGTCCCAGGGTCCCGAGCTTGGTGACGAACTTGGAGGGCACTATGGTGCTGAATGCTGAGCTGTAGTCGATGAACAGCAAGCATCCTCACATAGGTATTCCTCTTTTCTAGGATGGCGAGGGCAGTGTGGAGTGCAATGGAAATTGAGTCATCTGGGGATCTGTTGGGGCAGTATGCAATAATATATATTGTAATAATAATATATGCCATTTAGCAGACGCTTTTATTCTTTTGTCCTTTTTTCCATTTGATGACTGTGCGGAGATCGTAGTGGGACTTCTTGTCCTGTTTAGCTCATAGCAAAACAATCTCCAGAACCATTTTGACCTGATCACGATTCCTTTCTACAATGAATAGTCCATGTCCTCACGGTTAAGTTGATTGAAAACATTACCCGGGCTTTGATTGCGGTGGCTTGCACGGTAGCCTTCAAATTTATCCAGTGCAAAAGAGGGAGGTTTGCTAGCCTGTTGCTTGAAACATTCCTCGCAAAGGTGCTTCCAATCCTTATCTTTCTCTAACAAATTAGCCTTCCATAGTGGGCTTGAGGAAATTTTACATAGAACAGCGTCCCTTGTCGAACTGTATTCCAGCCAATAAAATTGTCCATACCACTTCCATGAATAACACAGCTATTTTTCCATTGATCACTGTAGTGGAGAACACTCATATTTTTGGTTGTGTTGGTGGTTCGTCAGCTGCAGACAAATCTGCATGTGGACTCATGATGACGAGGCGGGGCCTGGGAATGGTGATAGTGAGTTAGCTGGGCTGTGGAAGTAGTAGTAGTAGCTAATCTCCTCATGGGCTGCCGCTGACATGCTAGCCTCCTCAACATCCTACTGTTGCATTTTTCAACATTTCAAATTAAATTAATTTGTATTTTTTATTTTTATATATTTATATATATATATATATATATATATTTTTTTTTAAGACAGCCTGATTGGGTGGGCCAGTGTTCAATCTGGCCCACCCAGATGATGGTACCAAGGGAACGTTCTTTGGGGGACTTTTTTTTGTATTTCCATGTAAGTTACCAGGACGTCACTGACGACCATGTTAGGACCAGAGAATAGGTCTCTGCCCAGTCCGGCCCTGCTGTGGCTTCGCCTCTGGTCCTAACATGGTCGTCAGTGACGTCCTGGTAACTTACATGGAAATACAAAAAAAAGTCCCCCAAAGAACGTTCCCTTGGTACCATCATGAAGCGTCCCCTTCTGGTGATTCAATGTCCCATGGATAGCTTTCTATCAGAACCAAATGGGAACCTTCTCGTAATGTTACCTAATGGACATCAAAATACCTTATTATAATGTTATACTGCGACCAAACTGGGACCTGTAATCAACGCCCACAAAATACTACAGTATACTGTAGTATAAATACAATACTGGTATAAATACTATAGTAGTGAGTATAATATTTTTGCGGACTTTACTGAAATATTCACTGTAGTGTTTAGTGTAGTATACTGTAGTATTAACAGTTAACTATATTATAAAACTGTAGTCAAAGTAAACCGCAGTATATACTATAATGTAGTATTTTTACAGATTCTATTATACTGCAGTATTCACTGTAGTATTTACTATAGTGTTTTTGTTTCATTATATTTGACATACAAGCACAGGCTTTCTCCTTGAGGAAACCTACTGGAGAAATACTAAAAGAGCAAATTTTCCATAACCTGTAGGTAGGACTGGGGTCTGAACGGATAGTTCAGAGCTTCTGCTCTTTTCTATAACCAGTAGGGAACACAATATATGGTCTATACTTGGCATGTAGGTTGGCATGCCACCAATTGGGATATGGGGAGGGGACTGGGCAGAGTATATGTAAGTTAAATACTGTAGTATTCTACAGTATACTACAACATTCTATGGTAAGTACTACACATGAGCAAGGGATACTACAGTGTGTAGTATAGTATTATACAGTATACTACAGTTTACTAAATAATTCTACAGTAAGTACTGTAGTATTCTAAAGTAAACTGTAGTCTTTTTTCATGTGGGTGTCCTCTTATGGTCCTGATGTTAATGTCATGTTTTAATGTTCCTTGAACATTCTCAGAATGTCAGTGGGATAATGTCTTGCTGAAATCCTTAAAGCAGGGGTGGCCAATAATATTTGTTCGAGGGCCACATTGTGATTAAAACATTCAATGGAGGGTCGTATAGATCTTTTTTCTGAACTTATTGAAAAAGTATAGGACCATTAAAATTTCTACATTCTTTCTATTTAGTTTAGAATTTCTAGAGTGGCCTGGAGTGTTTTTTGTTTTTGTTTTTTTAAGGGGAACTGCACCTGCTGATTCGGCCTCGTCTTTTGGCCTGCTCCCCAAGACATTCTGGCTGCCATGACAGAAGCCAAATGGGAGTTGGCTTGGGGGTGTGTTTAATATTTATTGGGTGTGTCCTTGACACCAACAAGACACACTCATCTGTCAGAACCTTGCCCACAGCTGTTTCCCCCCACTCAATCACAACAATAAAAAACTGATGCAGTTTGAGTTCAATAACTACAGGCAGATGTACTGTATGGTGAAATGCCGGAAGAAGCTTTGAATAGGTCAGTAGCCTACAGAGTAATATGAGAATATGAGAATTGCTAAATTTATGTAGATATTCTTAACTAAGTGTTTTGATAACTTTAAAATGTAGTAACAGGTCCATGTAGAATAAACAACCCTTTACATAATACCATAGAAGCAGTGTCATGCTAATATAACAATGTTGTCACGTCCTGACCAGTAAAGGGGTTATTTGTTATTGTAGTTTGGTCAGGATGTGGCAGGGGGTGTTTGTTTTATGTGGTTCGGGGTTTGTTGGGCTATGTGTTTATATAGAGGGGTGTTTGTTTAGAGTGTTCCGGGGTTTTTGGTTAATGTTCTATGTTAGTATATTTCTATGTTCTAGACTTTCTATTTCTATGTTTAGGGCTTTTGATTGACCTTCAATTGGAGGCAGCTGTTCCTCGTTGCCTCTGATTGAAGGTCCTATGTATAGGGATGTTTTGCTATGGGGGTTTGTGGGTAGTTGTCTCCTGTTTAGTGTCTGAGCACCTGATAGGACTGTTAGTGTCGTTCGTTTGTTTTGTATACGTGATTTGTTTGTTTATCCTTCTTCACATTAAAAAGAAGATGAGTATATACGTTCCCGCTGCGTTTTGGTCTGATCCTTACGACACCCGTTACAAATGTGCACCTTTCATTGTCGTTCCCAGCCGGTACAGACACTGTGCCTACCGGTATTTTGTCTGGTGGTAATGGGGCTACCTTGGTAAAAATAAGTGGTTATACTGTACCTTCCTGTGTGGTGTCCCGTATACAACAGGAGTTCCCTGATCCTGGTGCAGAATAGACAGGGTTTCTCCCTCCCATATTGACTGATACCATTCAATTCAATAATAAAAAAAGACAGTACAAGTAAAAGTTGTGTATAGTAAAAATGTTATGCCGAGTGCCAGGACTCTCTCCCTTTAGAGACGTCAGTATCAAGCCAGTTTGTCGGTCAGGACTCCATCACATAATTTTACAAGTCTCCAAGTGCTTGCTCCCTAGATGCATCTGTGAACACATACAGAGTCACTGTTCTATAACCAATGGCACTAAGGATAGGTGATATCTGACAAACAAACATACTATGTTGAAGTTTGAACAGGTAAGACTAAACCTACCTAATTCTGGTCTTCTCATCGACGACCGTTCGTGAGCAGGCAAGAGGTGAGGCTGGAGGTAAGGTTTTTGCCAGCACCCCATTGATGGGCATGGCAGCGTAGACCAGCTCCTGGCCCCCATCAAAGACACTGGTTGGTCACACACAACACACACACAGAGCACTGATTTACATTATTAATGGTGGTGATGGTTAATATGGTGCAACCAACTTGATCCCTGCATTCACTTTTCTATTTCACTTCAAGTATCATGATATGGAAGTGAAATAGAATTGTAAATGCAGCGGTCAGGCTGGTTCCACAAGGCTAGGTTATAAAGATGAATTGGGACAAAACTCTTAACTGTTTGAGGTTCCCCTTGCTGGTCTTCTCTATGTTGCATGTTCGGTTGCAAACTTATGGTTATGGATGCGCACTGAAAGGAGAGTGCGAGAAGCAGGAATCGGTCTCGCCGGACTGGGGAGATGCACTAAGGGCCGAGTGCTCACAGCAGGCACTGGCTGTACCGGGTTATGGATGCGCACTGAAAGGAGAGTGCAAGGAGCAGGCACAGGACGTACTGGACTATGGAGGCGCACTGGAGGGAGAGTGCGAGGAGCAGGCACAGGATGTACTGGGCCGCGGATGCACACTGGAGGTCTGGAGCGTATGGCTGGCACAACCCGCCCTGGCTGGATGCTCAACTCAGCTCGACAACTGCAGGGTGCGGGCACAGATCTCACTGGCCTGTGAATGCGCCCTGATGACACAGTGCGCATCACCGCACAACACGGTGCCTGCCCCTTCACTTGCTTTCCACAGTAAGCACAGGGAGTTGGCTCAGGTCTCCACCCTGACTCTGCCAAACTTCCCATGCCCCCCCCCCAATTTTTGGGGGGGAATGCCTCTCGTGCTTCCTTCGTTGCCTTGCCTGTTGATCTCGTCGCTGTACTTCCCTCGCTGCTTCCACCTGTTCCCATGGGAGGCGATCCATTCCGGCCTGGATTTCCTCCCACGTCCAGGATCCTTTTCCCTCCAGTATATCCTCCCAAGTCCATTTCTCCTGCTGCTCCATTCCACGCTGCTTGGTCCTTTTATGGTGGGTTATTCTGTCACGGCTGTTCGAAGGAGCGGACCAAAATGCAGCGTGTTCGTAGTACCACATATTTATTAAACGTGAAACTGAATGCAATACACTTAAATACTTGAATTTACAACAACAACAACAACAACAACAACAACAACAACAACAACAACAACAACAACAACCCGTGACGCAGAGCGGACAACACACTACTCAAAAGATAATAACCCACAAACAGGAAGAGAAAAACCTCTACTTAAATGTGATCTCTAATCAGAGGCAATGAGGATCAGCTGCCTCCAATTAGAGATCACCCCAAACAATCGCAACATAGAAATAGACAAACTAGAACTTAAACATAGAAATAGAAAACATAGAACAACCCAAAACACCCCCTGTCACGCCCTGCCCTACTCTACTATAGAAAATGGCATCTTACTAGGGTCAGGATGTGACAGGCATATTGTGTGTAGATTGATGAGGGAAGAAAACAATTTAATCCATGTAACTTAACAAAATGTGTTAAAGTCAAGGGGTCTGAATACTTTCTCGAATGCACTGTATACTGTACCACTTAACATGCGTAGAGCAGTTAACTAATGCATGCAATCATTTGCTTGTTGCATGCAATGTTGAGGTCTTCTCTTCTCTTGGCAGCCTATTCTTAGGCTCAATAAATTGGCTCCTGGCTGTCCCAGCACTTACCATCTGGTCTTGAGTTTGAGAGAGACCAAGCAAACAAACCATTATGGCATAGAGCAGTCTGTGGTCCATCCTTTCACATTTTACAGTATGTGCCTGTGCCTTCATATCTGTATTTTTCTGTCTCCCCCTCTTATTTGTGACTTTCTATCCCAATAAAGATAAAATACTAATGAAAAAATATCTAAAAACAAAAGAGAATTGGATCGCACCGTGTTGTTTGTTTCGTGGTAAATTAAACATGTGACCTACTCTTTTTAACAGTCTAATGTTGTCTCAATGTAATACATCAGGGTTATCTCAGAGTACTGAAAAACACCACAGTGGTTCTAACTCATTATTGTAACTTCCATCCAGGATCCTGTAAGGTTGGAAATCGATCATACTGCCCACTGTTGATAACAGATGAAAAGACAGAGCTACTGCATAAACAGAGCAAAAAAATATGGATTTATACAGCCAGAAAAGACAGCAATTTCATGAGAATATGGTTACTATTTCTGGTTTCAACGTTTCATTTTTGTGCTACTGTAAAAGTGATTAAGCCCCATAAAAAATCTATGAAAATCCATCACACTAAAACAAGAAACAGTATGTGTTAACACACTGAATAGGCTACACGATCAAAATCTGCCTTAAATTCGTTAATTAGGTGATGGTGTGGAAGGCATTACCCTCAAGTTTTCTTTTTGGGATTGTTTATTTCAAACCACTGGGAAACAGATTTTTGGGACAACAACATCCTCTTAAACAATAGTGTAAAAACATGAGTAGGGGCACGAATCAACTAATTTATCTAAACTAGATCCTTTAACAAACAGGATTCATGGCTCACATTAATAATGTTTGACATTTGATTTGGGTGAGACAATGTGTGAGAAAACATTCAGGTTGCAGAAATGTCATAAACAAGCATAAGAGAATACGTTCAATGAAAATAAAGAGAAGATTGATTTAGACTAATTCAGCTTTTCTGCCTGTTTGCATTTATGATGATGAATTATCTACACACAATTTCAACATCATGAGATGGCGATCACATTTTGATCGATCATAATCGTATCTATTATTATCACAAACATACAGTATGGTAGGAAGTGTTACATTTACCAAGTTGTTTGGTCGGTTGATGATCGTGAAAAATAACCACATCTAAAGTCAAATCGAATGTACTTGTCACATGCTTCGTAAACAACAGGTGTAGACTAACAGTGAAATGCTAACTTACAGGTCATTTTCCAACAATGCAGAGTTAAAGATAAAGATGAAGAAAAAAAAAGTGGCACGAGGAATAAATAATAAATAACAATTACAAGTAAAAATAACATGGCTATCTATATACAGTACAGGGAGTAACGGTACTGACTCGATGTGCAGACGTACGAGGTAATAACATGGCTATATAAAATACAGGGAGTAACAGTACTGACTTGATGTGCAGACATACGAGGTAATAACAAGGCCATATACAGTACAGGGAATACCAGTACCAGATCAATGTGCAGGGGTACGAGGTAATTGAGAGCATCTTGACTGGCTGCATCACTGCTTGGTATGGCAATATTACCGCTCTCGATCGCATGGTGCTACGGAGGTTGGTGCGGACAGCCCAGTACATCACTGGGACCGAGCTCCTCTTCATCCAGGACCTTATATCAGACAGTGTGAAAGGAAGGCCCGGAAAATCGTTAAAGACTCCAACCACCCAAGCCATAGACTGTTCTCTCTGCACCGGCGCATCAAGTCACTAACAGTGACACTAACAGGCTCCTGAACAGCTTCTATCCCCATGCCATAAGACTGCTAAATAGCTAACTAAATAGCTAACTAAATAGCTAACAAAATGGCTACACAGACTATCTGAGTTGACCCTTATATTTTATTATT
Organism: Salmo trutta; assembly: GCF_901001165.1. Classification (NCBI taxonomy): domain Eukaryota; kingdom Metazoa; phylum Chordata; class Actinopteri; order Salmoniformes; family Salmonidae; genus Salmo; species Salmo trutta. The sequence goes on from NC_042979.1 coordinate 13,166,319, forward strand.
TTTGCACTGTTGCTATGCACACCCAAAGGGCCCTGCACACTTAGACACACTGACAATCCAACACACATAAACACACTCACTCCATAATTTGCTCACACACACATAATATGCATATATTTATACTGACTCTACACACCTGAACACCCACTTACATAGCCACGGGAAGTAGGGGTGCAGAGGGTGCTGCAGCACAACCAATGGTATTAGAACTGACCCTGTATATAGTATGCAAAACTTGATTGTGTTCTTTGTATTTCTTATTTTTATAACTTTTGTTCTATTTTGTTATTAAATACTCCATTATTGGGTTTAGAGCTTGCAAGATAGACATTTCACTGTACTTGTGCATGTCACATTAAAACTTGAAACTTGAGGTAGCTACACTATATATACAAAAGCGTGTGGACACCCCTTCGATTCAGCGAATTCGGCTATTTCAGGTACACCCGTTGCTGACAGGTGTATAAAATCAAACACAGCCATGCAATCTCCATAGACAAACATTGGCAGTAGAATGGCCTTACGGAACAGTGACTTTCAACGTGGCACCATCATAGGATGCCACCTTCTCAAAAAGTCATTTCGTCAAATTTCTGCCCTACTAGAGCTGCCCCAGTCAACTGTAAGTACTGTTATTGTGAAGTGGAAACGTCAAGGAGCAACAACAAGCACATGGGACGGGATCGCCGAGTGCTGAAGTGCGTAGAGCGTAGAAATCATCTATCCTCGGTTGCAACACTCACTACCGAGTTCCAAACTGCCTCTGGAAGCAACGTCAGCACAATAACTTTTTGTCGGGAGCTTCATGAAATGAGTTTCTATGGCCGAGCAGCCACACACAAGCCTAGGATCACCATGAGCAATGCCAAGCGTCGTCTGGAGTGATGTAAAGCTCGCCGCCATTGGACTCTGGAGCAGTGGAAATGCATTCTCTGGAGTGATGAATCACGCTTCACCATCTCCCAGTCCAACGGATGAATCTGGGTTTTTCATGGTTCGGGCTAGGCCCTTTAGTTCCAGTGAAAAGAAATCAAAGTGCGACAGCATACAATGACATTCTAGACGATTCTGTGCTTCTGATTCTGAAGCATATCAACATATCAACTTTCCCACAGAAAGGTTTGTCAAATGCTGTGCCATTATGCAGAATTTAAAATGTATGTTACTTTGTAGGGATGGACACTCTCAAAAATCTTAATTATAGGCTACCCCGACGTTCCCTGTTTCCTATATCTATCATGTTAAATATTAGCCACTATCAGTATCAACCATCAATCGGCCTATCAACCACACAGGATCATTAGTAACAGTTGATAATTCAAAAAAAGACATGTAGGCTAAATACATTGTAATAGAGCAGAGCACAGACCAACAGTTTGAACCCAACACATGGCGCAATACTTGGCCGTGTCATCACACTGGTCCATAGTTAGGCAGGCAATAGACAAGGGTATAGCCTACTATTGTACACTATTCATTCTATTATAATTCTACAGTGCCTTCAGAAAGTATTTACACTCCTTAACTTTATACACATTTTGTTGTGTTACCGCCTGAATTTAAAAATGATTAAATGTTCAATGTTAAAGTGGAATAATGTCCATAAGTATTCAATTCCTTTCTTGTAGCAAGCCTAAATAAGTTCAGGAGTAACAATGTGCTTAACAAGTCACATAATAAGTTGTATGGACTCCCTCTATGTGCAATAATAGTGTTTATTGAATGAGTACTTCATCTCTGTACCCCACACATACAATTATCTGAAAGGTCCTCAGTCGGGCAGTGAATTTCAAACACAGATTCAACCACAAACCATGGAAGTTTTCCAATGCCTCGCAATGGTAGATGGGTAAAAAAAAAACAGCAGACATTGAATATTCCTTTGAGCACGGTGTTATTAATTACAATTTGGATGGTGTATCAATAGACCCAGTCACTACAAAGATGCAGGTGTCCTTCCTAACTCAGTTGCTAGAGAGGAAGGAAACCGCTCAGGGATTTCACCATTGTTAAGGACGTGGGAGTTTTTCAGGATAAAAAATCTATGGAATGGAGCAAAGACCAGGCAAAATCCTAGAGGAAAACTTGGTTCAGTCTGCTTTCCACCAGACACTGGGAGATTAATTCCCCTTTCAGCAGGACAATAACCTGAAACAGGCCAAATACACACTGGAATTGTTTACCAAGAAGACAGTGAATGTTCTTCAGTGGCCGATTTACACTTTTGACAAATCTACATGAAAATCTATGTCAAGACCTAAAAAATGTTGTCTAGCAATGATCAACAGCCAATTTGACAGAGTTTGAAGAATTTTGAAAAGAATAATGGGACATTTTTGCAGAATCCAGGTGTGGAAAGCTCTTAGAGACTTACCCAGAAAGACTAACAGCTGTAATCGCTGCCAAAGGTGCTTCTACAAAGTATTGACTCAGGGGTGTGAATACTTATGTAAATTAGATATTTATTTATTTCATTTTCAATACATTTGCAAATATTTCTAAAGACATGTTTTCACTTTGTCATTACGTGGTATTGTGTGTAGATGGGTGATAGAAAAACATATTTAATATTCAGGTTGTAACGCAACAAAATGTGGAATAAGTCAAAGGGCATGAATACTTTCTGAAGGCACTGTACAGTTTGTACACTAATCTTCCTACATTACCATGGGTTGAAGAACTAAATGTGGCAATTTTCAGAATGAATCAAACCACCGTTTTTTTTCTTTCATGCATAATCAATCAATCAACCAAATGTATTTATAAAGCCCTTTTTACATCAGCCGATGTCACAAAGTGCTATACAGAAACCCAGCCTAAAACCCCAAACAGCAAGCAATGCAGATGTAGAAGCCCAGTGGCTAGGAAAAACTCCCTAGAAAGGCAGGAGCCTAGGAAGAAACCTCGAGAGGAACCAGGCTCTGAGGGTTGGCCAGTCCTCTTCTGGCTGTGCCAGGTGGAGATTATAACACTACATGGCCAAGATGTTCAAACGTTCATAGATGACCAGCAGGGTCAAATAATAATAATCACAGTGGTTGTAGAGGGTGCAACAGGTCAGCACCTCAGAAGTAAATGTCAGTTGGCTTTTCATAGCCGATCATTCAGAGTTAGAGACAGAGGGTACGTTAGAGAAAGAGAGTGAAAACCAGCAGGTCCAGGACAAGGTAGCACGTCCGGTGAACAGGTCAGGGTTCCATAACCGCAGGCAGAACATTATAAACTGGAGCAGCAGCACGACCAGGTGGACTTGGGACAGCAAGGAGTCATCAGGCCAGGTAGTCCTGAGGCATGCTCCTAGGGCTCAGGTCCTCCGAGAGAAGAGAGAAAGGATAGAAAGAGAGAGCGTTAGAGGGAGAATACTTAAATTCACACAGGACATCGGATAAGACAGGAGAAATACTCCAGAAATAACAGACTGATCCTAGCACCTGACACAAACTATTGTACTATTAATACTGGAGGCTGAGACAGGAGGGGTCGGGAGACACTGTGGTCCCCTCCGACGATACCCCTGGACAGGGCCAACCAGGCAGGATATAACCCCACCCACTTTGCCAAAACACAGCCCCACACCACTGGAGGGATATCTTCAAACCACCAATTTACTACCCTAAGACAAAGCCGAGTATAGCCCACGAAGATCTCCCCCACGGCACGAACCCGAGGGGGTGCCAACCTAGACAGGAAGATCACGTTAGTGACTCAACCCACTCAGTGACGCACACCTCCTAGGGACGACATAAAGGCTCTCCAAACCTGTTTTTATGATTCATAAATACTTTCCTAAACCTAAATAATCTACAAGATCAGAGTATTTTTCAATCTACCAATAGGTACTGAAATGGTGACGAATATGCATATATTTAAATGTATTAATTTCTTTGATCCCTAATATTCGGAACCTGTTCTACCGATATACACAATTCGAAAAAAAATGTGTACCATATTTAAAGGGATGGCTTAAGATAAGTGTACTGAAAACCCTATTGAATGAAAATTCCACAAACAAATCTGTTGGCCAGCAAGTGGGAGGGTTTTCAGCAGTTGAATAGTTCAGAGCTCGCAAGGTAGCCACACCTGTAGAGCGAGTTACGCAACTGAATATGATGAGTCTGAATACCAAATACTGAGAAGTGCATAGGAAAGCCGTGAGTAGGAAAGGTGTACATTTCCTAAAGTCTGAATTATGTGATTATGCAACGGGATAGATAATAGACAGTAGCAGCAGCATTTGGTGTTGTGTGTGTGTGTGTGTGTGTGTGTGTATGTGTGTGTGTGTGTGTGTGTGTGTGTGTGTGTGTGTGTGTGTGTGTGTGTGTGCGTGTGTGTGTGCGTGTGTGTGTGTGATTGTCATGTGTAAATCAAATCAAATGTTATCGGTCACATACACGTGTTTAGCAGACGTTATTGCGGGTGTAGTGAAATGCTTGTGTTTCTATTTTCAACAGTGCAGTAATATCTTTTTTTTATATATATAATAATTTTATTCACAATGAATGAAAGATAAAATGTAAAAACATTGTACATTTTTCCCCTTTTCGTCCCCATTCGACCTCCTCCAGAATGCCTCCAAACACATTTACAAAGAAAGGCTAAGTCATTGAGTTACATATCAGAAAACAAAACAAAATTATACAACAATGTTACTTTAATACAAGCAAAAATGTAATAGCCTAACAATTTCAGGTGATTAGGTGATCCTATAGGCCTATAGCAGTAATCTTAAGGGTGGGGTTGGGGCCAAGAGTACTAATCTGGAGGAAGTGTTTGGAGCTGTTCAAAATAGGATATCATCGGGTCCCAGGTGGAATAAAATGAGTTGGTTTACCCTCGAACGGTATACTTAATAGCCATTTCTGAAATAGCCATTTCTGCACTAGGCTGCAACTTTATATCAAATGCTTCGGAAAGGATTTTAAATATAGTGGACCGATAATCTGCCAGAAAGGGACAGGACCAGAACAAGTCAAGTCCGCCAAGGGGCTTTTACACCTGTCACATATACCATCAATATTTGGGTAGAATTTGGATAATCTGGCCTTGCTGAAATGGATACAGTGAAGTACCTTAAACTGTATAAGGCTCAGCCAGGCACAAGAGGAGCTTCCATTTACCCTAAGTAAGGCACCATTCCAGACTTCATCAGTGATCTCTCCACCAAGCTCCCTTTCCCACTCAGATCAGATTTTATTGGGTGATGGGTTATCAAGGGACATGATTATCTCAAAAATATCGGATATGAGTCCCTTTAGTTAAAAAGGTGTTTTCAAAAGGGCATCCAGACCTGATCCGGGTGATAGAATTGGAAAGGTTTTGAGTGTGAATAAACTGGCAGATTTGGAAATACCTAAATAAACTGTAATGGGGTAGATTAAATTTGATAGCGAGGTCTTCGAAATTGGCAAAGGTGCCATCATTATAAAGGTCATTAAACTTCGTAAGGCCATTCCGCTGCCACAGCCTGAAAGCTGAATCCAGTTTTCCTGGAAGGAAGAGGTGAATTTTACATATAGGATCTTGAATAGAGAAATCACAGAATGTCACGTTCTGACTAGTAAAAGGGGTTACTTGTTATTGTAGTTTGGTCAGGACGTGGCAGGGGTGTGTTTGTTTTGTGTTGTCGGGGTTTTTGGGTATTGTTCTATGTTTTGTATTTCTATGTTCGTATTTCTAGTATTTATATTTCTATGTTAGTTTTGGGAACGACCTCCAATTAGAAGCAGCTGGTTGTCGTTGCTTCTAATTGGAGGCCATATTTATATGGGTTTATTTTCTCTTTTGTTTGTGGGTGATTGTTTCATGTATAGGCAAGGTTACCTTACAGGACTGATGTGTGTTCTTGTTTTGTTTCAGTGTTCACGTATGAATAAAAATATAAGTATGGACACTTACCACGCTGCGTATTGGTCTGATATTGCTTACTCTTCATCAGAAGACGAAACATATGACACATAATTTAAATTGTTGACTGAATTGAGCCCAAATTGTAAGGATGTTGACAACAATTGGATTGGATGTGTAGCGCGAAGCTGAAAGAGGGAGATTGGAGGAGAAACAGGAGTTGGCTTCTGTTTGACAGCAGTCAGTTTCTAGGGTGCAAAGCCAGTAAACAATCTTTTGTATATTCACTGCCCAGCAATAATACATAAAGTTAGGAAGGGCTAGTCCTCCGTGGATTCTACCTCTATGGAGGAATGCTTTATGTATTCTTGGATTCCCACCGCCCCATAGAAAAAAAAATATAACCTTATCCACTGAAGTGAAATAAGACTTTGGTAAAAAAAAAAAAAAAAGTGGGAGACCAGATAAATTAAAATGAGAATACTGCATCTCTGAAAGTCATGTTTAAGTTTGTTAATCAGGGGAGTAAAGTTCTCATCATGGAGGGAAGACAAGGTACGGGTGATATTGATTGCTAAATATTTAAAGCCGGATTTGGACATACGAAATGGAATAGTATCCTGTGGAATTTGTATTGCTAATTCATTAATAGGAAAACATTAACTTTTTGAGAAATTAAATTTATAACCCGATAACAAACCAAACATACAGTTGAAGTCGGAAGTTTACATACACTTAGGTTGGAGTCATTAAAACTCGTTTTTCAACCACTCCACAAATGTCTTGTTAACAAACTATAGTTTTGGCAAGTGGGTTAGGACATCTACTTTGTGCATGACACAAGTAATTTATCCAACAATTGTTTACAGACAGATTATTCCACTTAAAATTCACTGTATCACAATTCCAGTGGGTCAGAAGTTTACATACACCAAGTTGACTATGGCTCTAAACAGATTAGAAAATTCCCGAAAATTATGTCATGGCTTTAGAAGCTTCTGATAAGCTAATTGACATAATTTGAGTCAATTGGAGGTGTACCTGTGGATGTATTTCAAGGCCTACCTTCAAACTCAGTGCCTCTTTGCTTGACATCATGGAAAAATCTAAAGAAATCAGCCAAGACCTCAGAAATTTTTATAATTGTAGAACTCCACAAGTCTGGTTCATCCTTGGGATCAATTTCCAAACATCTGAAGGTACCACGTTCATCTGTACAAACAATGGAATGCAAGTATAAACACCATGGGACCACGCAGCTGTCATACCGCTCAGGAAGCAGACGCGTTCTGTCTCCTAGAGATGACCGTACTTTGGTGTGAAAAGTGCAAATCAATCCCAGAACAACAGCAAAGGACCTTGTGAAGATGCTAGAGGAAACAGGTACAAAATGATCTATATCCACAGTAAAACGAGTACTATATTGACATAACCTGAAAGGCCGCTCAGCAAGGAAGAAGCCACTGCTCCAAAACCGGCATAAAAAAGACAGACTACGGTTTGCAACTGCACATGGGGACAAAGATCGTACTTTTTGGAGAAATGTCCTCTGGTCTGATGAAACAAAAATAGAACTGTTTGGCCATAATGACCATCGTTATGTTTGGAGAAAAAAGGTGGGCGCTTGCAATCCGAAGAACACCATCCCAACCGTAAAGCACGGAGGTGGCAGCATCATGTTGTGGGGGTGCTTTGCTGCAGGAGGTACTGTTGCACTTCACAAAATAGATGGTTTCATGAGGAAGAAAAATTATGTGGATATATTGAGCAACATCTCAAGACATCAGTCAGGAAGTTAAAGCTTGGTCGCAAATGGGTCTTCCAAATGGACAATGACCCAAAGCATACTTCCAAAGTTGTGGCAAAATGGCTTAAGGACAACAAAGTCAAGGTATTGGAGTGGCCATCACAAAGCCCTGACCTCAATCCTATAGAATTTGTGGGCAGAACTGAAAAAGCGTGTGCGAGCAAGGAGGCCTACAAACCTGACTCAGTTACACCATCCCTGTCAAAATTCACCCAACTTATTGTGGGAAGCTTGTGGAAGGCTACCCGAAACGTTTGACCCAAGTTAAACAATTTAAAGGCAATGCTACTAAATACTAATTGAGTGTATGTAAACTTCTGACCTACTGGGAATGTGATGAAAGAAATAAAAGCTGTAAATCATTCTCTCTACTATTATTCTGACATTTCACTGTCTTAAAATAAAGTGGTGTTCCTAACTGACCTAAGACAGGGAATTTTTACTCGGATTAAATGTCAGGAATTGTGAAAAACTGAGTTTAGATGTATTTGGCTAAGGTGTATGTAAACTTCCGACTTTAACTGTATGTAGTACATGCACTACCTCAGGGACACACGCTTCAGGGTCTGAGATATATAATAGCAAATCATCTGCATTCAAGGAAACGTTGTGTTCCAATTCCCATCTGTAGATACCATGTATTGAGGGTGCGGCCTTAAGCAAAATAGAAAGGGTTCCTATCGCCAGGGCAAACAACAGAGGGGACATTGGACATCCCTTGAGTGTGGCTCTTGATAATGGGAAATACTGTGAATGAAGTTTGTTTGTAAGTACTGATGCATTGGGTGATGAGTACAACAGTCGGACCCAGGAAATTAAGTTTGCACCAAAGACTAATTTTCCCACTACAGAGAATACATTTTCCCATTCCACCCTGTCAAATGCCTTCTCCGCATCTAAAGAGAAACCACTTCAGGAACGTCCGAAATCACAGGAGAGTGTATGACACTTAGCAGACGTCGAATGTTAGAAAAAGAGTGGCGACCCTTAATGAACCCTGTCTGATCCGTCAATATAATGTATGTCATAGTGGATTCTACTTGAGAGGCAAGCAATTTCGCAAATGTTTTTACATCTGCTTTTCTTTGAGATCGGTCCATTATGAGCCACACTCAGATGCATCTTTGTCGGGTTTTAACAAAAGTGTGATCGACACCTCTGTCAGGGTTTGGGGTAAAACATCATGGTCCTTGGCGTTTTCAAACATTCCAAGCAGGAGGGGGGCCAGTTTGCCAGAAAAAGTATTGTAGAATTCGATTGGGTAGCCATCTGGGCCAGGGTATTTCCCACTTTGCATTGCTGAAACTGAATGAATAATCTCCTCTAACTGCAAAGGTTGATCAATTTCCTCTTCTCTGTACTAATGATAGGAGTTTCCAAATTGTCAAGAAAATCATTCATAATTGAATTGATTCTGACGTGTAAAGATCTGAATACATTTTTTAAGGTATTATTGATTTCAGTAGGACTAACTGTTAAGACACCCGAGGTATTGTGAATTTGAGGGATCAGCTGTGCGACAGATTTGCACTTGAGTTGATGAGCTGGAAGTCGACCAGCCTTTTCTCCATGTTCGTAAATAAAGTAGCTGCTGCTCAGCCTTATCTGTGGATAGTAAATTGTACTTTGAAGACTCAGCCTTCCTTTGTAAATTTCTGGGGATGGCGATGCAGAGTATTTTTGGTCTAATTCCAGAATTGCTTCGATCAGCTGTTCTTGTTTAATTTTCCATTGTTTATTGAGAAGAGAGGAATAGGAAATTATTTCGCCTCTAAGAACAACTTGAAGTGTTTCCCAAAGTGTAGATAAAGAGGTCGGTTCTATCTTATTTGTCTCAATAAAGACATCAATTGCATTTCATAGATTGGTGCAGAATTAATTGTTTGAAAGTAAAGATAAGTTAAGTCTCCATGGGGAGCGATCTGTATAGTTCAATGAGAATGAGATGTCAAGCGACAGAGGAGCATGGTCACTAATAACAGTACGGCAGTATTCTACTTTCTTAACAGAGGGGAGACGGGTTTTATCTATGAAAAAGTTGTCTATTCTAGAATAGGAGTGGTGTACATGTGAAAGAAAGAGAATTCTTTGTAACTGGGAAAAGGAATCTCCATGGCTCTGCACATCCTGACTGGCTCATAAATGCAGACAAAGCGCTGGACATTTTTGAAGGAGATAATGATCTAGTGTTTGAGCGGTCCAAGACAGGGTGGATCACACAATTCAAGTCCCCTCCAAAAATTAGATAGCGTGAGTTGAGAATGGGCAACAAAGAAATAAGGTTGTTAATAAAATCAACATCATCCCAATTTGGAGCATAAACATTTACAAGCAAAACAGAGGTGTGAAAGAGAGAACCAGATACCATAACAAAACGCCCCTGTGGATCCGAGATGATGTCAGCAGCAGTAAATTGTACTTACTTATGAATAAGTATTGCTGTTCCCCTTGCCTTAGCATTGAATTTTGAATGGAATATTTGTCCTACTCAAGCTTTACGGAGTCTACCATGATGTGCTGGACACAGGTGTGTTTCTTGTAAGAATGCTATATCAGTTTTAAAATTCTTAAGATGAGCAAATACTCTAGCCCGTTTAACCGGGCCGTTCATTGCCTTGGCGCTCCAGCTTGTAAACCGAACAGCTGACTCCCCAACTCCCACTCCAATATCTGAATTGTCATTAAAAGTTGAGAGTACTAAATTAAAACTGGAATAGACATGAAAACTCTATATAAGACCACTTGTGACAAAAGAAAAAGCATGTATCGAAATGTTAGGCAAAATACTGTTGAATTAGAATATGTAACAATCAATGAAGGCAAACAACTTTCCCCCACCTCCCTGACATAAAACCCTCAAAAAAGCACAACAAAATAAACACAGTACAAAATAACACTGTCCTATGCTCGTCTCTAAGGCGGACCGCAGGCTTCCCCAAATAGGCTCAAACCCCCAGTTAAAAATCTGTCACTTAACTTACCCTACACAAGAGGGCTCCCAATTATTAACAGAATTATTTACCATGCCAGTTTTAGAATGTTTAAACTCAGATATTAACAGCGTTACTCAATAGTTGATCAGTTACATCCTCCATTGTCTTTAACAAATGCAAATAGCCAAATAAAATCCTTCTGTTGGTCAAGACTTCGGCCCATGGGTTGTGTTAGGGGAGCTTTCCACGTCACGCTCCTGCAGCCACACCACGCATCCACAGGCAGTAAAATATGATACTCATGCGCAGCATGACCACAAAGACTATAGCAGGGAATGGACCCCACAAACACAAATACCTAAATATTCCAACGTCAATGAATCTCTGATGAGGTGAAAGCTAAATATATCCAAACACCCACTCTGTCAAGGCTCAGGAGAAGACCAGATGCAGACAGTTTCGAAGTAACAAATGTTTATTACAAAAACAGGGGGGCAGACAAACGACAGGTCAAGGGCAGGCAGAGGTCAGTAATCCAGGGTGGTGTGACAAGGTACAGAACGGCAGGCAGGCTCAGGGTCAGGGCAGGCCGGGAAAACTAGAAAACAGGAACTAGAGAAAACAGGAGCACGGGGAAAACCCCAGGAGGCTTGATGAAACAAAACAAACTGGCAACAAACAAACAGAGAACACAGGTATAAATAGACTGTTGCGCCTACTTCACCACACTGTCTGTGTGGGGGGACCATTTCAGTTTGTCAGTGATGTGTATGCCAAGGAACTTGAAGCTTTCCCACCTTCTCCACTGCGGTCCCGTTGATGTGGATAGGGGGGTTTATGTGTCAGAGTGAGTGTGTGAGTGTTATGGAACCCTGACCTATTCACCGGACGTGCTACCTTGTCCCGGATCTGCTGGTTTTCGACTCTCTACCGCACCTACTGTCTCTAACTCTGAACGATCGGCTATGAAAAGCCAACTGACATTTACTCCTGAGGTGCTGACCTGTTGCACCCTCTACAACCACTGTGGTTATTATTATTTGACCATGCTGGTCATCTATGAACATTTGAACATCTTGGACATGTACTGTTATAATCTCCACCCAGCACAGCCAGAAGAGGACTGGCCACCCCTCAGAGCCTGGTTCCTCTCAAGGTTTCTTCCTAGGCTCCTGCCTTTCTAGGGAGTTTTTCCTAGCCACCGTGCTTCTGCATCTGCATTGCTTGCTGTTTGGGGTTTTAGGCTGGGTTTCTGCTGATGAGCTGATGTAAAAAGGGCTTTATAAATAATTTGATTGATTGATTTGGGTAGAGTCCAGTGTGTGTGCATAGAGTCAGTGCAAGACAGTTAGTGCAAAAAAGGGTCAATGCAGGTAGTCCGGGTAGCCTTTTTGATTAGCCGTGTGTGTTTCACACTCAGGCTAAATGATGCTGTGTATATCATCATCATCATTAGAGTAAATGCGAGGACCTTATGTGAACACATTTGCTCCAATAAATGATTGCTTTAATTTACCACACTCAATGTCACCCGTTGTCAACAGTCAGCTCAACTACCCCCGTACGACTGTTGAATTGGGGAGACCAGTGGCTACTCTCAGCAGCCAAATTATCCTCACAGATGTAAAGTAATGGTGGATCTTTACTTGACAAGCCTTAATGGATTATGGGTACCAACATAGGAGGTCTCTTCCACATAGTGCTCAATACATTCTTTTTTAAACTACATGTTTTTAAAATGTCTATCTTTTGATAAACCTTGGTTTGATCATTGGTATGTTCAAAGCTCAGATTGCTTAGTTTGGTTGTCGCCAATAGACAGCTCTTATGATCCACATTTTCAAGCAAGCATACTGTCAATCTACTGTATATACAGACCTAGACACTTCAACACATATTAATTAAACTTAGTGCACATGTCACACAATGTGCTACATGTTGGCATGGGACTGGCACTGAGCTGGAGTTTCATTTTATGTGCAAACTAGACTACAAAATGGATATTGCCATCCTCCCCTGCCTCCCTACCCAATTTGTATTCCTAAATGTCAGGATTTCTGAACGTTGCCAGGAGGGACACTGCCTCTGCCAGCAGCATTGATAATGCCTATAGTCTTCTTGTGAGAGCGGTCTCACTGGTACTGGTAGTCTACTCTGCAGCCAGGTCTAAGAAGCATTCCAACCCATCTCCTCTTTGAGTGCACAATCTCAAAGGAGTTAATGGGTCTTGAACCTTGGTTCGGGATAGAATGTTGTCCTAAGGCTACCTGTTGAAGACGTGGCACTAGTAAACTACTGACACATGAAAAGTAAAGTTGGATATGCAGCACTGAGTGTTAAGACGTAAAGGAGGAGTGGAGAGGGAGCAGTAAGAGTGCTCTGTCTATAGGATTGAGCAACTTTGTGCTAACCAGAAAGCCATGGTATGGCACGGCGCATAATGACTTCTTTAACCTGGGCCATGGGTGTCCTGGAGAGCATGACGAGCAAGGCAGGCAGAAGCGACATAGGCGTTTGCTTTGGTTGTGTATCAGCAGTTTTCCTTTTGTCAGTCACTGACAGTCACTGACAGTCACTCAATTAGTCCATGACAGCTAACATTTTTTAGATTGATAAGTTAGTCTACCTAACTATCTAAACTTGCAGTATTTATGGCCCAAATTCATTTTTATTATTTTACTAGGCAAGTCAGTTAAGAAATTGTTATTTACAATGACAGCCTACCCCAGCCAAACCCTAACCTGGATGATGCTGGTCCAATTGTGCATTGCCCTATGCAACTCCCAATCACAGCTGGATGTGATACTGCCTGGAATTGAACCAGGGTCTGTAGTGATGTCTCTAACGCAGAGATGCAGTGCCTTAGAACGCTGTGCCACCCGGGAGCCCCAAATTACCAACCGGGCACAAAGGGCATGTGCAGACTTGCAGTCGCTCACTTAGATATCACTTAATTTAAAAAATGATGTATTTTCACACTATGAGGTTGAAATAAACACTCAGAATTGTATGATAATGCCCTTTTTGTGTAAAAGCTGTTTGAAATGTTTTATCGAATTTCAGGCTGTTCAGGTGGGATGGAACGTTTTGCCTACATCATGACATCACAATGTGATATGATTGTAACAGACCAATGACTGTTAATCTGGCTAAGGGGGTGAGCTCTGGACATCCTATCAGGGCTGTGTATGTAAATATCTTCAAATGTGTTTCCTAACGCCCACACGATCAGACTGAGCATTTCAAGGGCCAAAAGAGGCCCAGGGAAATAAATGACAGAAAATATACACTGAGTGTATATTAGGAATACCATCCTAATTTTGAGTTGCACCCCCATTTCCCCCCAGAACAGCCTTCATTTGTCTGGGCATGGACTCTATAAGGTGTCGAAAGCATTCCACAGGGATGCTGGCCCATGTTGACTCAGTTGTGTCAAGTTGGCTGGATGTCCTTTGGGTGGTGGAACATTCCTGATACACAAGGGAAACTGTTGAGAGTGAAAAACACAGCAGCATTGCAGTTCTTAACTCAAACTGGTGTGCCTGATATCTACTAGCATACCCCATTCAAAAGAAGTTAAATATTTAGTCTTGCCCATTCACGCTCTGAATGGCACAGATACACCATCCATGTCTCAATAGTCTCAAGGCTGAAAAATCATTCTTTAACCTGTCTCTTCCCCTTCATCTACACTGATTGAAGTGTATTTAACAGGTGACATCAATAAGGGATCATAGCTTTCACCTGGATTCACCTGGTCAGTCTATGCCACTCTGTATTCTGGAGTTATTTTTATTGAATAAACACAGTGATTTATTAGACATACAATGATGAAATAAAAATTATATTACAAAGACTGCATGGGGGTTATAGCATGGCATAAGTCATGGCAAAATGTGTAGAATATCAGGAAATTACATTTTTGCAGTTTTCTCCACCCCATGGCAAAATGGGTTGAATTGTAGGAAATTAGCTGTAAAACTGCAAATGTTTCTCTCTGCCCCAAGGCAAAATGAGTAGCATTGTATTCAATTAATTATACAATTGCAAAATGTTCTCTACGCCCCATGGCAAAGGTGTTGAATTGCTGGAAATGAACTTTAAAACTTAAAAAGTTTATCTTCGTCGTCAGGAAGGGGGCCACTAAAATGTTTGCCTGCGAGGTGGGAGGGGCAATCAAATCTCACCTAGGGCCCCCAAAAGGCCAGGGTCGACCCGATTATAAGATATCATTATTCAGCCAGAGGAGCAGAGAATGCAGACGTCCAGGTGGGCCAGCGGGGGGACGGGGGACGGGGGGGACGGGTTCTGCCTTTCCAACAATGAATCATTCAGTGAGTCATAAAAAATAACGATTGCATTGTGCATGAGGAGAACGCCTGGCTGTCTGCAACTTCACAATTCAAGGCAGCTTTATTGGCTCATGACATGATTACAATGAATGTGAAGGCAGACACAGCGAGGTGCTTCTGTTAAACATTGGGAGTTTGGCTCTCAGCTCAGCGGTATGTAAAATGTTTCATTCTGTCTGTACTCTGTACATACAGTGCCTTTGGAAAGTATTCAGACCCCTTTACTTTTTCCACATTTTGTTATGTTGCATCCTTATTCTAAAATGTATTAAATAAATACAAATCATCAGCAATCTACACACAATACCCCAAAATGACGAAGCAAAAACAGGTTTTAGAAATGTTTGTAAATGTATAAAACCGAAAAACATTAATACCTTATTTACTTAAGTATTTAGACCCTTTGCAGTGAGACTGGGAATTGAGCCCAGATGCATCTTTTTCCATTGATCATCATTGAGATGTATCTACAACTTGATTGGAGTCCACCTGTGGTAAATTCAATTGATTGGACATGATTTGGAAAGGCACACACCTGTCTATATAAGGTTCCATAGTTGACAGTGCATGTCAGAGCAAAAACCAAGCCATGAGGTGGAATAACTTGTCCGTAGAGCTCAGAGACAGGATTGTGTCAAGGCACAGATCTAGGGAAGGGTACCAAAACATTTCTGCGGCATTGAAGGTCCCCAAGTACACAATGACCTCTATCATTCTTAAATGGAAGAGGTTTGGAACCACCAAGACTCCTCCTAGAGCTGGCTGCCAGGCCAAACTGAACAATCGGGGGTGAAGGGCCTTGGTCAGGGAGATGACCAATAACCCGATGGTCACTCTGACAGAGCTCTAAAGTTCCTCTGTGGAGACGGGAGAACCTTCCAGAAGGACCACCATCTCTGCAGTACTCCACCAATCAGGCCTTTATGGGGAAGTGGCCAGACAGAAGCCACTCCTCAGTAAAAGTCACATGACAGCCCGCTTGGAGTTTGCCAAAAGGCACCTAAAGACTCTCAGACCATAAGAATCAAGATTCTCTGGTCTGATGAAACCAAGATTGAACTCTTTGGTCTGAATGCTAAGCGTCACGTCTGGAGGAAACCTGGCACATCATGCTGTGGGGATGTTATTCAGAGGCAGGGACTTGGAGGCTAGTCAGGATCGAGGGAAAGTTGAATGGAGCAAAGTACAGAGAGATCCTTGATGAAAACCTGCTCCAGAGTGCTCAGAATACCAGACTGGGGTGAAGGTTCACCTTCCAACAGGACAATTGCCCTAAGCACAGAGCCAAACCAACGCAGGAGTGGCTTTGGGACAAGTCTCTGAATGTCCTTGAGTGGCCCAGCCAGATTCTGGACTTGAACCCGATCAAACATCTCTGGAAAGACCTGAAAATAGCTGTGCAGCGACGCTCCCCATCCAACTTGACCATGCTTGATAGGATCTGCAGATAAGAATGGGAGAAACTCCCCAAATACATGTGTACCAAGCTTGCACCCAAGAGGACTCGAGGCTGTAATCGCTGCCAAAGGTGCTTCAACAAAGTACTGAGTAAAGGGTCTGAATACATATGTAAATGTGATATTTCAGTTGTTTCTTTTTTTGAAATTTGCAAACATTTCTAAAAGCCTGTTTTTGCTTTGTAATAATGGGTTATTGTGTGTAGATTGACAAGGGAAAAAACGATTTAATCAATTTTAGAATAAGGCTGTAACGTAACAGAATTAGGAAAAAGTCAAGGAGTCTGAATACTTTCTGAAGACACTGTATAACCAAGGTTGACGAAGATTTAAAGCTGGAACTGTATCTGTATCTAAGAGCATTTGTGTTAGATCCGTCTTAGATCTAACTTTTGTTTTATTTTTGAACGCCATTGGGGGGTGATGAGTTCTGACTCCTAAACTTGAAATATTGAGTGCCATAATCTGGTTTCTACACCAGAAGTTAATGGTTATCTGTAGGAGGAATGTATACGCTGGAGGCAATTAAGCTTGGAATATATTGAGTAAAGGAAAGGCAATCACATGGTTGCAGTCACTGATAAGGGTGGAGAGATATTGTTTAGTGAGGAATGGGGGGCCGAGGTCAGGTCAGGTCACATTAAGGGAGAAGGAACAGTTTATTGCTCGCATCACTTAACTTCCTGCCTAGCAATAAAGATGTAATGTTTAGAGAGAAGGAGCATACTCCTCCCAAATTGTGGTCTATATACTACCACTGGTGGAAACACAGTCCCGTGTGGCTCAGTTGGTAGAGCATGGTGTTTGCAACGCCAGGGTTGTGGGTTCGATTCCCACGGGGGACCAGTACGGGGAAAAAAATGTATGAAATGTATGAAATGAAATCTATGCATTCACTACTGTAAGTCGTTCTGGATAAGAGTGTCTGCTAAATGACAAAAACGAAACATGTCTTTGTCTTATGCAGTTGTATGACCCAGTGGGTGAATAAACTTGGTTTGAGCTTTACTAAGCGTCCGTGAGTTTTAGTCGGTTAATTTAGAACCTAACAGGGGGAATAATTTATCTCAGATCTGGATTTTTTATTAATTAAATCCGGTGGTCTGATTGACACCAGACAATTGCTTATGTAGCACTCGGTTGCAAAGCACATTTCACAAAGATGCCACTCATTGTTTTCTTCCTTTTTTGTAAGTATGGTATTGGAGCCCTGAGGACATCTCTGTCCTACAGGGAGAGGCTATGGAGCAGCCTGCACCAACACAACTTCATGATGCCGTTATTGCATTGACTTAATGTGGTTTCAGAGTGCCTGTAATCTTATTAGCGTGCCTCTCACAGGAACAACTCTCATAAGCCACCTCACACTTCCAAATCTGATTGCATCACTGCTCACACCAATGATTCTATATCTTCATTGGTGGCATCATGGAACATGTGTTTCTAGCTGTGATACTTTTCTCTATGTTTATGTATTGAACATTTTTCCTAACAACGCAAACTGCAAAACTGTTTTTGAATACTACGTTAAAGATGTTTTTACACATGACTTAAAGGTTAACGTGATGCACAACAACAGTCTCTAAACAATGTATGTCACATATTGGTCTTAGTCATGCATGTGCCTCGAAGCACGACACAAGGTGTTCAGTAAGGTTTCAATATGTCATGCTTCATAACACATTTATGAAGTAAATAGAACATAGCTGTTAACTCAAACACGCCAACAGCATAGTAAAAATGGACTTGCTTTTAAGCTAATACCAGCCTGGACTCGCTTCAATATTGTATTGACATTGAACACTTGACAGCTTCTATTGTTCTTTGCAATAATGATTGAAGTGGAACAAATAGGAACGGTAGGGTACTTCTCTCCTCTACAGTGCGCACACACACACACACACACACGCAGTTCTGCATGGCCTTGCTTCCTGGATCCGTGTAATGAGGCGACAGTTGGACAGTTCACGCTTGGCTTGCGACACAACCTTAGGAGCTGCTTGTTGTTCTTTAGGCTTCCGCTAGCCATGGGTGGAGATTTAACCTTGAAATCCATTTGACTTATTTACAAAAAATGCTGATATTTAATACTTGATTTTTAGAGTTGGATGGAGATGCAAAGCTTTCAATAATTATTTTTAAGAATTCTGAACTGTATTTTACAGTAAGAGGATAGTGTTCCAGCCCAGGAAATTAGATCCTTTCTATTTACGTCATATGTTTTATTTATCTGTTTGAGAGAAACAATGTCATATATAATTGTTTCAAGGGAACAATGTTTCATATTCGTCTACACCAAATATATTTTAGCAGCAGCAGTAATGTAGGCTACACCACCACTTCCATCCATCTGAACAGGGTGTGGTCTCTGCCTGCAATAATAAGCCTGCGGTTGCGGTGGCTAAACTCCAGAGTTATACCTTATCAAATATTAATGTTCATACTCAAGTTAACATGAAATCATTACTTGTGTTGTCACACACGGTACAGTACAGGGTGACCAGATGGACGTGGTGCTCTAACTCTTGAGTAGCTTGAATATTTAATCCAGGGCACCCTAGAACGTGCAAGGTACCAATGCTACAAATCACGGTCATGTATGCATCGGAAGGTGCATGCACAGCAAATTTGCGGATGGTGTTGAGGTAAAAAGTGTTGTGAGTGTTACTGTATATCTGAGTGTTGAGTCTAGTGGGGTTAACACCAGTGGGATTGAAACGGACACCGCCTGCTGTGAATATATGAAGTGTTAACCAGGTGTTGTTGTTGTTACTTGACTGTGTTCAGTTAATTTCCGTTAACTCTCAGAATGAAAAAGACATGGGAGGGGCCTCATTATTGTATTTCCCAGCATGATTTGTTGCAGGTTGCTTTTTAGAATAGTTTACTTTAATATCTGTTTCTGCATACACATTGATTGATTTAATTGATCTTATACTACACAAAGATAAATAACATACATTTTTTCTAAACTAATCCAATCTGTAAGTGGTTGGACTTTCACCCATTATTGAGATGGTTGTTCCAGTTTAGACGATTTAGGTAGTCTCATTAATACATGTCCCTACCTTGGCAATCATTCTTACTGCAGATCGCAGGTGATTTTAGAAGTTCCAATTATTGGCTATCGTAACTCTGGTCAGATTCCATTAGGAATGATGTAACACTTTGCAAGCCAGCATAATAACTAGCCATGGCCTGCAACCCAGGAGTTTCAGACTACTACAGTATGTTAGGGTAAACTAGGCTATCAAAGTATGGTATTGTCAAAAAAAGTTATTTATTGTCATAAATAATAGATTTTTTATGATAAAAATATTTACTTAGGCACTCACTTGGTGAAGGCTACAGGAGTGAAAGCCATTGAATGCACCGATCATGTCTCTGTCACTAGCCAACACAGTAATGGGTGGTACAGGTACCTTTAAAATTCAAGCGAAAAGAACCCTGGGAAATAAATATGCAAATAAGGCTTTACACCCTACAGTGTTAAAACAACTCCCCCAAAATAGTTCCTCTAACACCGCAGATGTTAATTGCCTAACACTGAGAAAGTGTAACTGCATCAGCTCTAATATAAGGTTAGGGACCCAACACTCTTGGGATGTTAGTTTATCAACACTTTGAATAGTGTTAGTTTAACACTATTTCGGTTGTTCACATATACACACTAAGAAGGGTTACATTTAACACTGTGGGTGTTAACATTCTGATCTCAAATTTTCTGTGATGGAATGGCATACTTTGAGCGTTACTGAGAAGTGCATGTGCATGTGCAAAATTAGTCAAAAGTGCACACATTAGGCCTATGGACATTTTTTTATCAACACGAATACGATTGAGCTATAAAAGCCCCACTCGTGGTCTTCTTAAATTAAACTTTTTTTTTGACAGTATGTGGAGCACAATATCACGGAGAAGTTCAGAAGGGAGGAACTCCCCCTCAAACTTGTATTCCATAGGCTGCGATCCACACTCTGCAGCTGTTGCAAGATCACATTTTTTACTGGCTGTGCACTGGTCGCAAAAACAATGATTGATAGGCAGCTTGAACTTCTTCAATTCAACCATTATTGGGTTAAAATACACATTTACATTTGTGAACAGCCATCAACAACAACCACAATCCGTAAGGCGCAAATAGCTAAATGACAGAGCAGCAGTGGGATTCACATCATTGCGATATGTAGGCCTAGATATCAATAATAAGTGATATCAAATCAAATGAAATTGTACTGGTTGCGTACACATATTTAGCAGATGTTATAGCGGGTGCTTATGAGGGTGCTTATGCGAAAAGCTTATGTTCCTAGATCCAACAGTGCAGAAATACCTAACAATACAAAACAATACATACAAATCCTAAAAATAAAAAGAAAGGAATTTAGAAGTTTAGAAATATTAGTACGAGCTATGTCAGAGTCCGGAATATAAATATATATGATGGGATGTATAGACAGTATGGACAGTAAATGAATAGAAAAGGGGTGTACAGTAGTATTTAAATAGTATAGGCCTTGACTAGAATACAGTATATACATATGAAGTGGGTAAAACAGTATGTAAACATTATTAAAGTGACCAGTGTTCTATGACTTTGTACATAGGGCAGCTATCTCTAAGGTGCAGGGTTGAGTACCAGGTGGTAGCCGGCTAGTAACAGTGACTAAAGTTCACTGCAGGGTACTGGGCAGAGGCTGGCTAGTGCTGACTATTTAACTCTGATGTCCTGGAGACAGAAGCTGTTTTTTAGTCTCTTGGTCCCAGCTTTGATGCACCTCTACTGTCTTCGCCTTTGAGATGGTAGCAGGGTGAACAGTCCGTGGCTCGGGTGGCTGAGGTCCTTGATGATCTTCTTGGCCTTCCTGTGACACCAGATGCTGTAGATGTCCGGGCAGGCAGTGTACCCCTGGTGATGCGTTGGGCTGACTACACCACCTGCTGGAAAGCCCTACGGTTGCGGATGGGAAACAAACAATAAAGATTGCTTTTATGCAAATTGCTCGTAGGCTACACCACTGCTGTTGTCCTTAACTCTGTTTATTCAAATTGGATGTATAATCTTTGTATGTCAACAGCAGTCTAACCATTGGAAAACAGCATCCCACTTCTGGGTTGCTTCTGAAGCTAAGCAGGGTTGGTCCTGGATGGGAGACCAGATGCTGCTGGAAGTGATGTTGGAGTGCCAGTAGGACACACCTTTTCCAATGATCTAACAATTATACTAATGCCCCAGGGTAGTGACATTGCCCTGTGTAGGGTGCTGTCTTTTGGATGGGATGTTAAACGGGTGTCCTGACTCTCTGTGGTCTATGAAGATTCCATGGCACTTATTGTAAGAGTACGGGTGTTAACCCTGGTGTCCTGGCTAAATTCCCAATCTGGCCCTCATATCATCACAGTCACCTAATCATCCCTAGTTTACAATTGGCTCATTCATCCCCTCTCCTCTCCCCTGTAACTATTCCCCAGGTTGTTGCTGTAAATGAGAATATGTTCTCAGTCCACTTACCTGGTAAAAAAATAAAAACATATCTTGGACTGTAGCCTGTTCCTGCTCTTTTCCTGCGATCCATCAAACACATTTGGTGTGTCATCATAGTGGTCTCTGACTTGTGGTCAGACTCGGTCAGGGGGAACAAACTTAAACGTGCACCTTTTTGCTGATTGGAATGTCATTGAGAAAACAGCAAGGTTTCATAAAGAAATATTGTGCAAACATTTAAAAAAACATTCTGAATTTAAAGGTAATCCAAGAAGTAATCATCTACTTTTGGAAACGTAACGGATTACAGTTACATTTTTTTTGTTACTTCCCAACCCTGCATTTCAGAGAGAGACAAAGACTGTCTATCTGTCTGCAGTCTATAGTTCAAGAAGGTCTAAACAGGAAAAAGGTAGGCTACATGATTAGAGGGCCATTTGCGCACTCCTTAGACTAACATGTGGTCAATCAGGAGGACTTGGCAGAAACAGGCTTTCAAGACCATTTCATCTCCTATGTGCATCTTCATAGCGCTTATCAGACACGGTCTAATTCCCCTAACCCTGTGTGTCCTTTGACAAGACATCTAAGAGGAGAGATAATGGCTCATCCATATGGGGGGAAATGAATTGCGTAAAAGCAATCTTTATTGTTTGTGTTCCATTGATTATATTCTAATGCATCATGCACCTGACAATCTCAATGAGGTGAGAAAGCAACATTCAAAATGAACATTGCATGAGGTAAGAGAATTAAAAGACATCCTGAATGTTCTGTAGATGCCACAGAAGGTGCAGCAGTATTTTTAACATTATGTCCCTCTGATATAATGCCTACTAAACGGTATGTATCCTTTGGATTTTCTGTCTCGTAAAGGCACGGTAAAGCCTGTGAGCTCTCTTTGAAGAAATTAGACCTGCCTTAAAAAGCCATGGCATGGTTACTTATTGTACATTTGACTGAAGTATTGCTTATCCATGAATTATAAATCTCTTAAAATCCCTGGAGTCACCAAATCTGTACACCTCTGGCTATTTCATTCTGGCCGTATTGAAAAACCATGTATTATCATGTCATGTCATGGCTTTTGGTTCTCAAGCATGACAGGAGATTACTTAACCCCTGATCTTGGCATTTTTGGAGCAAAGTTTGATCTCACGCAACCTCTACTGTTTAGAATAGGATCATATTGACCTTGTATTGTAAAGGTTATTCATGTGAGGTATACCTCTGATGTCACCTGACATTGCAACTGACATTGCATGTACCTGATCCTGTGTTCAGTGTTAATTTCATCAACAATAACTATGACTAAAAATACTCTGCAATTATCTGTTTTGTTCAAGCCTAAGCATGCAAGCAGAATATTTTATGTAATCCTCTCATTGGCAGAATTGACAGTTTTCTGTTCCAAGGTCTGATTGAGCTGATCTGCCTGGCTTTCCCACACAGGTTGTGACCATTGAGCAAGTTGAGGAAGCTAAACTCCTAGGTATAACATTGGACGGTCAATTATCATGTTCAAGTCATATTGACAAAGTTGTTGTGAAGATGGGGAGAGGTGTGTCTGTTATAAAAAGATGTTCTGTATTTTTTACACACAGATCAACTGTACTAGTTGTTCAGGCTCTGGTCTTGTCCCATCTTGATTACTGTCTGATAATATGGTCAAGTGCAGCAAAGAAAGATCTAGCAAAGCTTCAGCTGGCTCAGAACAGAGCAGCACGTCTTGCCCTTAACTGCACACACAAAACTAACATCAACAACATGAATGCCAGTCTTTCCTGGTTGAGGGTTAGATGAGAGAAGTTTTGTAGATTTATGAGAAATATTACAGTTATGAAAATTCCAGATGGTCTGCCTAATCAAATAACATTCAGCTCGGATACCCATACATACCCCACAAGAAATAACATTCAGCTCAGTCACCCGTACATACATACCACCAGGGGTCTCTTCACAGTCCCCAAGTCCAAAACAAATTCACGGCAACGCACAGTATTATACAGAGCCATAATCACATGGAACTCCCTTCCATCTCCAATGAATCTAGCAAACAGCAAAATTAGCTTTAGAAAACAGATTAAACAACATGAAATGTAACGGCTGGGACTATGAGGGGACACACACACAAACACACGCACACACAGACACATTAACAATCACCATTGTTTTGTTGTATTTTTTATATTATTTTTGTTGTTGTATTGTTTGCATGTCATTGTATTTTAAATTTGTGTGACTGTCCTTGTCTATCAGTGTATCAGTGTTTTGTTACTTGTCATGTTTTGTGTTTTTTTGTGGACCCCAGGAAGAGTAGCTGCTGCTTTTGCTAAAGCTAATGAGGATCCAAATGAACAAATAAATAAACAGCTCCAAGGCAGTTACTTCAGTCACTCATCCATCTTTTGAACTGATGCGAACCCACTTGTAACTAGCCATAACTAGAAACAATGTTTAGTCCATCTCTTACTTTCATGTAGGCTATTTTTGCGTTGATCACATCAGAATCACTATTTTCCCATGTGCGCTGTTATTCATTCATCTGTGTTGCAGTTCTTGCTGCGCGGACTGCAAATGCAAGTTGGGAAAAACAAATGCTATTTGTTGAATATTAGGAGTACAGTAATTCTTCTATGTCACGGTTGTCGTCGGTGAAGGAGGACCAAAACGCAGCAGGTATGTGTATGGTCATCTTGGGATTTTTTAACTTCCAAAAATGAACGTACAAAATAACAAAACAAAAGAACGAACGAACAACTACAAACAGTCTGGCCAAGCAAAGCTCAACACAGAACAATCACCCACAAATACCAAACACAAACACACCCTACTATATGGGACTCTCAATCAAAGGCAGATAGACAACACCTGCCTTCAACTGAGAGTCCCAACCCCAATTAACCAAACATAGACATACACTCACTAGACTCCACATAGAAATACCTAAACATAAACCAAAACCCGGAATTACTAAATCAAACACCCTTTTAACAAAACACACCACCCTGAACCACATAAAACAAATACCCTCTGCCACGTCCTGACCAAACTACAAAACAATTAACCTTATACTGGCCAGGACGTGACATTCTAGCATTTTTGTAAAGCTCAAATTCTCCCCTTTTCAAGGAAAACGCTGTTATTTTACCCTCCTTCACAGTTATAATGGGGGAAAATTTCAGCTGTAAATTCTTTAACCTGTAGCCAAGTTATAGGTTATAGCCTATATGGTTAATTATTGCTGGCATTGGTTACACTCTGCCACAATATCAATGCTGCCAGCTAAGGTATACAAGGGGATAGCAGGCCTAGTTGGACAAGGCTATTTTTTATTTAACTAGGCAAGTCAGTTAAGAACAAATTCTTATTTACAATGACAGCCTAGGAACAGTGAGTTAACTGCCTTATTCAGGGGCAGAAAGACAGATGTTTACCTTGTCAGCTCGGGGACTCAATCCGCCAACCTTTCGGTTACTGGCCCAATGCTCAAACCACTAGGCTACCTGCCGCCCCCTATCTGAATGTGCACATGATGGAAGTTAGAGGTAGCCTAAATTGAGTACCACAGTATGAGTCATAATACCCATAAAACCTAGCTGTAAAACCCAGAAATGGTTCCAATCGTTTTTCAACCATTCATTTTTCTGTAGGGGATTTTACATCTACTTCATATAAGGTCTGTAATTAATGTAGGCTTATCCTGGCATGATGTTTTTGTAACCACACAAATCTCTTCAGGCAAAGTAACATTTATCAAAATATATGCATGTAATTACCCCCCAAAAATGAAACGCAAATTAACAGCTAATGTGACTATCATACAGAACTACACACCCTGTTGCAAGCTTTGACGTAATCGCTCAAGGTCATTGCCCAAAATCCTTATGTTCCATCTATACGTCCGTCCCTTTCAGATGATTCCCTTACCAATGTTGGTCCTCCTCAGTGACCTCACGGCTGAGGGTTTTAATTCTCCTTTTGAGAATTAGAATCATAAGTACAGCTGTATAGCTCATCGCAATACTTCACCTCTTCGAGTATATAGTACCCTAGACTGTCCTGATCATCTGGTTGAGCGTTCCAGATAATTCCTCCATTCCAGCAGAAATGTCCCATCTGCATAGTAGGATTTTACTGTTACTATAGTCAAGTCTGTGGGTTATAGTATTGAATATAGAGGTTACCATTTTAGTAATCAACCTAGCTAGCTAGTAAAATGAACTTTTTTGTTGGTCTTTCAGAAAGGGTGGACCGGAAACCCAGTGACAACACTCAGGTCTGCAGCTGCCATTTTCCTGTGGGAAAGAGAAATGGTCCTGTATTTACCAGAAAAGGTAGCACATCCACCATGGCAGAAGAGGAAGATCCAGACACATCCACCATGTCAGACAATAACGGCCCAGGCTCCTCTGCCACTGAAGAATGTAGGAGGCTGCTCTCTGCATAGTCACAAAATGTTCTCACTGAGGTGCATTTTGAGGAAACGGCGCAACTGAAGGTTCTACAGGAGAATCAACTGTATACCCGTAACAGTTATTCAGCATCACAGCTGTCTCATAAAGTAGTTAGGATGGAAATAGGACTTCCAGACAACGACATGTTCGACATTGTTGTTGATTACTTGGAACATTACAAGGACTGCGTTGTCTAATTTTCCAAGTGGAGGGTCGAGATGCTATAATTTGAGGATCAATTGGTTACGGCGCTTATGAAGTTGCGTCACAGCTACACCGACTTGCACCTGGCAATGTTGCCATCACTTTTTTTTCACGTGATCCACAAGTTTTTTATCATTAGCGATTGTTCCAAGTCGGGAGAAGAAACGAACGTGCATTCCTGCGTCTTTCAGGGGTCCAGCAGAAACTGCAGGATGGTCATTGACAACCACAGAAGGTTCACAGAGAGTGAGATACATCTCACAAAAGACATAGCGAGAAACAGAATCCATGTTGAAAGGGTAAATACTCAACCAAAAGATTTCAAAATCGTGAGATTCACCCCACCTCATCTGCGTTGTTATAGTAATGTGCTGGAGCAGACTTGCTGTGCAATTGTACACCTCCAAGACCCATTCATCAGAGAAGTAGCTGTTGATTGGGAAACAAGACCAAACAATGAGGCATGTCGATTGGGTGTTGAGGGACCACTTGTCACATTGTCCAAGGTGTGTTTGTGTTACGATAAACAATGTGTTTTCTGTCCAGATAAAGACGATGATAGAGCATTGAAGAAGATCTACCACTGACCAAATGTCTCTTTGTTTTCCAGTCCAACAGAAGTGCATCCTTCAGACCATCCGGTGAATGGACATCCTGTGCCAGTGTGGAGACTACAGTTGGGTCTCCAGTTGTGGAGACTACAGCACATCGAGCCTGTGGACGGACAGGTCAGTAACTCATCAAATATGATACAATATTGTGAAAAACAATGAATTTGTAGATGCATCACCATCTTTACTTTATGTCCCCTTTTCCCCATGTTTTAGACGAGGCGTGACATGCGGAACATCAGGCTCACCCCACGATAAGCAGTGCATGATCAACGCCACCCTCAGCAAGGAAACATGCTGAAAATGATTTCTCTCCCATCCTTAGATGTACTCTCTCTCTCTCTCTCTCTCTCTCTCTCTCTCTCTCTCTCTCTCCTCTCTCTCTCTCTCTCTCTCTCTCTCTAGTTAAGCAGTCCAGATGATTTTTGTAGGGTGTGTCCAATCCAACTCTACTTACTTCTTATTTTTATTTAATTAGGCAAGTCAGTTAAGAACAAATTCTTATTCACAATGATGGCCTACCAAAAGGCGGGGGGGACGGGGGCTGGGATTAAATATAAAACATATCACGACAAGAGAGACAACACTACATAAAGAGAGACCTACAACATAGCATGGCAGCAACACATGACAACACAGCATGGTAGCAACACAACATGACAACAACATGGTAGCAACATAACATGGCAGCAGGTCAACATGGTAACAGCACAAAACATGGTACAAACATTACTGGGCACAGAGAACAGCACAAAAGGCAAGAAGGTAGAGACCAACAATACATCACGCGAAGCAGCCACAGCTGTCAGTAAGTGTCCATGTTTGAGTCTTTGAATGAAGAGATGGAGATAAAACTGTCCAGTTTGAGTGTTTGTTGCAGCGAACTGAAAAGAGGAGCGACTCAGGGATGTGTGCTTTGGGGACCTTTAACAGAATGTGACTGGCAGAACGGGTATTGTATGAGTAGGATGAGGGCTGTAGTAGGTAAGATGCTGGGATGCCAGTAGGTAAGATGCCAGATGCAGGGATAGCACATAGCCCTTTGCTTTGATGTTGCTTTGCTTTGATGTTGGCAGTTAATTTGAAATATTGTCAGTTAATCATTCCACTTAAACTGTCTGGCTAGTTAGCTGACAAACAACCATGCTGTGCAGATATATCTACAAATTGACCTGGCTAATCGATAGTTTTAGGAGGAGTGTGTCACGACTTCCGCCGAAGTCGGTCCCTCTCCTCGTTCCGGCGATCCACTTTTCATTTTCCATTTGTTCTGTCTTTGTCTTTCACACCTGGCTTCACTCAACCAATTACTTGTTTATTATTTAACCTTCTGTTCCCCATGTTTTGTTTGTGAGTGATTGTTCTTTGTACATCGGTCCGTTTTTGTTGGCTCGCTATGTTACTTTGTATTTTTGTAATTTTGAGTAAAGTATGTTGATTACTCCTATCTGCTGTCCTGCGCCTGACTCTCTACACCACTACACCCAGGACCTTTACAGAGTGACATGATGCTGTGCTGTTACATTTGTAAATGACCTGATAGAACAGCAAAATGAGCTAAATGGAAACATCTGCTAACTACATTAATGGTTGCATTATTTCAAGTACTCAGCTGCTGCCATTTTCCACTGGGAAATAAAAATGGCACTGCATTTACCAGAAAAAGAAGCTCAGCACAATGAAGGGGGAAAGAAATGATTTAAACATCACAGATATACATTCCCGCTGTGCCCGTGATAAAATGCAATTTGAATTGGGTCGTACCACTGAGTGAAACTGTGAGGAGATGCAATCAGGCCGGCCTTTGTGATTGAACCTCCGTTATCCTCCGCAAATCTTGTATGCAATATAACCTACTCTGAGAGCCTAGTGTGTATGTATGAACTATGTGGACAGGAGGCGCAACAAGAACGCTCATCCAATGCCCCCCCCCCCCCCCCCCCCCAATAAAAATAACACTAATTGGAATAAAACCTCAAGGTAGGAACAAAAACTGATTTGTATGCAAAAACTATTTACAATATATTTGCATATGTTCACTGTTGCAGTGCCAATTTTGGGAGCATGTGGTCCTTGGAAAACTCTACTCCAGCAATAGGAGTCTGCCAGAGGTCGTCACGCTGGTGATGGAGACTTTGGTGGTCCACACAATGAAGAAGCAAGTCTCCCTTCCAGTGATGTGGAGCTGCCCTTGGACCTGGTGCCAGTGGGGATGGTCTTCACAGAGGCGGTAAGACCCTGCCCCTTCCTGGATATAGAAATCCTTCGACTTCACTGCCTCTTCAATGGTAAGGTCCTTTGCACCATAGGGACACTTGACCTCCAACACTGCCGTGATGCCCACTAGACTATCCAGTTGGGCATCCAGGATCCCAGACCCTGTGACCGAAAGCCCTGACTGCTGCACATCAATCCCTCTAGCCATTTTGAATGGCTTGATGCGCTCTCCTTGGTTATCGGGCCGACTCTTTTCTCTGTATTTCAACGATGTCGCTCTTGCAGCGGGTGATTCCCTGATCAACCTCTACACAGACGATACCATTCTGTATACATCTGGCCATTCTTTGGACACTGTGTTAACAAACCTCCAAACAAGCTTCAATGCCATACAACACTCCTTCCGTGGCCTCCAACTGCTCTTAAACGCTAGTAAAACTAAATGCATGCTCTTCAACCGTTCGCTGCCCGCACCCGCCCACCCGACTAGCATCACTACTCTGTACGGTTCCGACTTAGAATATGTGGAGAACTACAAATGCCTAGGTGTCTGGCTAGACTGTAAACTCTCCTTACAGACTCATATTAAGCATCTCCAATCCAAAATTAAATCTAGAATGGGCTTCCTAATTTGCAACAAAGCCTCCTTCACTCATGCTGCCAAACATTCCCTCGTAAAACTGACTATCCTACCGATCCTTGACATTGGCGATGTCATCTACAAAATAGCCTCCAACACTCTACTCTGCATGCAATCTATCACAGTGCCATCCGTTTTGTCACCAAAGCCCCATACACCACCCACCACTGCGACCTGTATGCTCTCGTCGGCTGGGCCTCGCTACATATTCGTTAACCAGACCCGCTGGCTCCAGGTCATCTATAAGTCTTTGCTAGGTAAAGCTCAGCTCACTGGTCACGATAACAACACCCACCCGTAGCACGCACTCCAGCAGGTATATCTCACTGGTCATCCCCAAAGCCAACACCTAGTTTGGCCTCCTTTCCTTCCAGTTCTCTGCTGCCAATGACTGGAATGAATTGCAAAATCGCTAGTTGACTGTATGCTTGTTTATTCCATTCCTCTGTGTTGTTGTTTGTGTAGCACTGCTTTGCTTTATCTTGGCCAGGTCGCAGTTGTAAATGAGAACTTGTTCTCAGCTAGCCTACCTGGTTAAATAAAGGTGAAATAAAAAATAAATAAAATACCTGTGCCCCACTTTACAGACAACATCCCATCCAATGACTGTGATCTGAGGACCCTTTTTAGCAGCGACGGAGTAATGTGCTTGGCCCTAACCTGGCCGTCAACCTCTCTCTCCTCATGGTGTGCCAGTTGGGGGTGGTGCCCTGTCCAACTGTTGACTGTTGTATAGCCTCCTGCTGCTCCACCGGCAGCGCCATGACAGCCAGGATGCCTGCATGGGGATGACAGAGAGGATAGCAGTTGTTCTGGCTCAGGTTCAAGGAGCCGTGTCATTCCACTGAACCTCCCCGGAGACGGTTCCTTAGCCACTGAAGATCCTTCTCTGTGGGCTCTCGGGACAGAGGGTTGTAGTCTTTGACCGGGTACAGGTCCTCCACTGACTGCACCTGGTCGGGCATGGCTGGCTTCCTCCACTCGCATTCCACGTCTGTACAGACAATATTGTGAATCACAAAAACAGCTGCATAGCTACACTTATGAGCTGCACGGGGTCATCTGCATGTGGTAGAGACCTGCCAAGAGGAAGGATGCTAAATGCCACGTCTTTCAATACATGAGTTTGAACATCTTGAAATGCACTTGTTGTAAGAAATGTGCATTATGAATAAAGTTTGATTTGATTGATGCCATTAGAGGTGTAGAATATTTAATAAACTGTAATTTTACATGAGGACAAGTGCATTTTTTTTCATAAACTTTATCACTTGACATATCAATCATACAGTGTGAAGGATCCCATAAATCAAGACTGTGTGAATGCATGTACCACAGAATAAATATACTGAACAAAAATACAAACACAACATGCAACAATTTCAAAGATTTTAGTGAGTTACAGTTCATATAAGGAAATCAGTCAATTGAAATAAATGAATTATGCCCTAATCTATGGATTTCACAAAATAGGGACATGGATCAGAAAACCAGTCAGTATCTGGTGTGACCACCTTTTGCCTCATGCTGCCTTGACTAATCTTCTTCGCATAGAGTTGATCAGGCTGTTGATTGTGGCCTGTGTAATGTTGTCCCACTCCTCTTCAATGGCTGTGCGAAGTTGCTGGATGTTGGCGGGAACTGGAACACACTATTGTACACGTCGATCCAGAGCATCCCAAACATGGTCAATGGGTGACATATATGGTGAGTATGCAGGCCATGGAAGAACTGGGACATTGGGCCTGCATTATCATGCTGAAACATGAGGTGATGGCAGCAGATGAATGGCACGACAATGGGCCTCAGGATCTCGTCATGGCCTCTCTGTGCATTCATATTTCCATTGATAAAATGCAATTGTGCTCGTTGTCTGTAGCTTATGCCTGCAAATACCATAACCCCACCACCACCATGGGGTGCTCTTTTCACAATGTTAACATCAGCTAACCGCTCGCCCACACGATGTCTGCGGCTGTGAAGCCAGTTGGACGTACTGCCAAATTGTCTAAAACGATGTTGGAGTCAGCTTATGGTAAGGAAATTAACATTCAATTATCTGGCAACAGCTCTGGTGGGCATTCCTGCAGTCAACACGCGAATTGCACACTCCCTCAAAACTTGAGACATCTGTGGGATTGTGTTGTGTGACAAAACTGCACAATTTAGAGTGTCCCTTTATTGACCCCAGCACAAGATGCAGCTGTTTAATGATCATGCTGTTTAATCAGCTTCTTGATATGCCACACCTGTCAGGTGGATGAATTATCTTGGCAAAGGAGAAATCCTCACTAACAGGGATGTCAAATGTGTGCGCAAAATTACTAAGCTATATGGAATTGTTTTAAGAAGTCATACCAAGGATCATTTTGCTATTTGATTAAACATTTTAAGACCCCTTGAAGTATCAAAAATATATTAAAAAAATATTTTATGACATTTTTTATTTGGCCTTAATGCTATTAGCTCATACAAAAGCATTGAATAACGTATTCACTACATGGAACAACACAATCTAAAGGATATTTGTTTTGAAGTGTCTGTCCTATGTCTGAGAGATATAGGAAAGATCAGGTGAACACAATCGTTTGTGAGAGTCTCATCTTTCCATAGAGGGGTCATAATAGTTTGGACGCTACAGATGATTTTGTGAGAAGACCGATTTTAGAGATGTCTCATGGTCTGACAAACACTGCTCTAGCTCTGTCACCTTTCACCACAAATGCGGGAGTGGGACATTGGTGGATGCGGTTGATTGAGATGCATCTAATGAAAAACAGATATCTCTAGCATAAACTGACGTATTTTTATGGGTATTTTTGTATTATGCTAATTTAGTTACATAGTAATAAGGGCAACATAATGTGGATGTGTAATAACGTATTCCTTGTTCCAATAACTCATAGCGCTAGAACCTTATTATCATGTAATTACATAGTAACATCTATGTAACTACTAAAGGAAAGGGAAAGGGGGATACCTAGTCAGTTGTACATCTGAATCCATTCAACTGAAATGTGTCTTCCACATTCAACCTAACCCCTCTGCATCAGAGAGGTGGGGGGGCTGCCTTAAACGACATCCACGTCATAGGCGCCAGGGGAACAGCGGTTTAACTGCCTTGCTCGGGGGCAGGACAATTGATTTTTACCTTGTCAGCTCAGGGTTTCGGTCGTACCCGCCAGGCTACCTGCCGTACCTGCCGCTACAATTACTACTGTGGAGTTACATAGTGATAAGGGCAACATAATGTAACGCATTACTGAAAATGTGTTTCGGTAATGCATTGCATTATACAGAAAGTGTATTTTTGCCATGATTTCCAATGTCAAAATATGTCGTTGCTTTTAGGGTTAAAAACAGACATTTTCTTCTATCTAAGCACTCAGACTAGGCTGTATATATACAGTACATTACCAGCTCCCACAGACTTCAAAATGACCTCTACACAATGTTCTCCTCATTGCCTGATGAGGACAATTCACAGTTTTTGTGAAAATAGATCATTTGTCTCAATCAAGACTATGCTCCTGGCACAAAGATATACTGTACAAATAAAGTAAATATTGAATGAGTCATGTCAATCGATTAAACAGGGATCTGTGAAATACCAGATAGAGCATACCACAGAGGCCCAGTTAGTCTTAAGACTAAGGGGCTGATGCTAATTACCCTCGTGTTTCTTTCTCTCTTTCTCGTGGCCTTGTTAAGAAGGACAAGGTGTTTCTTATTCAGTCCCACCTGGGGACCTTCTATTTTCCAGCTGTGCTAGCTGAGCCTCACACTGCTCAAAAGAAGAGAGCGAGAGAGAGCAGTGTCACACAGTCCTCCTCCACATGAACCTGGCCATGAAAACAACTACAAGGATTGAAGCATTGAAGATGTGAACACAAAGCCACAGCCAGCCTTCACAGGAAATAAAATGTTACTTATTCTATGAAAGACGTACAGTTGAAGTCGGAATTTTACATACACTTAGGTTGGAGTCATTAAAACTTGTTTTTCAACCACTCCACAAATTTCTTGTTAACAAACTGTAGTTTTGGCAAGTCGGTTAAGACATCTACTTTGTCCATGACACAAGTAATTTTTCCAACAATTGTTTACAGACAGATTATTTCACTTATAATTCACTGTATCACAATTCCAGTGGGTCAGAAGTTTACATACATTAAGTTGACTGTGCCTTTAAATAGCTTGAAAAAATCCAGAAAATGATGCCATGGCTTTAGAAGCTTCTGATAGGCTAATTGACATAATTTGAGTCAATTGGAGGTGTACCTGTTGATTTATTTCAAGGCCTACCTTCAAACTCAGTGCCTCTTTGCTTGACATCACGGGAAAATGAAAAGAAATCAGCCAAAATTGTAGACCTCCACAAGTCTGGGTCATCCTTGGGAGCAATTTCCAAATGCCTGATGATACCACGTTCATCTGTACGAACAATATTACGCAAGTATAAACACCATGGGACCACGCAGCCGTCATACCGCTCAGGAAGGACACGCTACTGTCTCCTAGAGATGAAAGTACTTTGGTGCAAAAAGTGCAAATCAATCCCAGAACAACAGCAAAGGGCCTTGTGAAGATGCTGGAGGAAACAGGTACAAAGTATCTATATCCACAGTAAAACGAGCCCTATATCGACATAACCTGAAAGGCCGCTCAGCAAGCAAGAAGCCACTGCTCCAAAACCTCATAAAAAAGCCAGACTACGGTTTGCCAATGCACATGGGGACAAAGATCATACTTTTTATACAAATGTCCTCCGGTCTGAGGAAACAAAAATAGAACTGTTTGGCCATAATGACCATCATGATGTTTGGAGGAAAAAGGAGAATGCTTGCAAAGCCGAAGAACACCATCCCAAACATGAATCACGGGGGTGGCAGCATCATGTTGTGGGGGTGCTTTGCTGCAGGAGGGACTGGTGCACTTCACAAAATAGATGGCATCATGAGGAAGAACAATGATGTGGATATATTGAAGCAACATCTCAAGACAACAGTCAGGAAGTTAAAGCTTGGTCGCAAATGGGTCTTCCAAATGGACAATGACCCCAAGCATACTTCCAAAGTTGTGGCAAATGGCTTACGGACAACAAAGTCAAGGTATTGGAGTGGCCATCACAAAGCCCTGACCTCAATACCCCAAAAAAGTTGTGGGCAGAACTGAAAAAGCGTGTGCGAGCAAGGAGGCCTACAAACCTGACTCAGATACACCAGCTCTGTCAGGAGGAATGGGCCATACTTCACACAACTTATTGTGGGAAGCTTGTGGAAGGCTACCCAAAATGTTTGACCCAAGTTAAACAATTTGAAGGCAATGCTACCAAATACTAATTGAGTGTATGTAAACTTATGACCCACTGGGAATGTGATGAAAGAAATTAAAGCTGAAATAAATCATTCTCTCTGCTATTATTCTGACATTTCACATTCTTAAAATAAAGTGGTGATCCTAACTGGCCTAAGACAGGGAATTTTTACTTGGATTAAATGTCAGGAATTTGCGAAAAACTGAGTTTAGATGTATTTGTCTAAGGTGTATGTAAACTTCCGACTTCAACTGTATGTGTTATGTAACATTAGTAAGACATTACAGGGTTACATAGGAAAACGTGTGATTTCTTTAAAAGGTGTGGAGGCATGATATTTCCTCTTTTCAACTTTGCAAAAGTAGTGGAGCAATTTTGGCAGATAGACCCCCTCCCCCCAGGGCTCGAGGCGAGTTTTGTCTGAAACACTATCTGCGAGGTTCGAGGAAAATACAATACTTGTGAAATCCTTGTTGGAATCTTGCGATGAGAATAGGATCTATTTCAGGTCAAAGCTTAGTGCAGGGGTAAGGAGGTCCTGCCTTGGGTTATGCCTTATGCTATATAAGGCATAACCCAAGGCAGGACCTCCTTACCCCTGCACTAAGCTTTGACCTGAAATAGATCCTATTCTCATCGCAAGATTCCAACAAGGATTTCACAAGTATTGTATTTTCCTCGAACCTCGCAGATAGTGTTTCAGACAAAACTCGCCTCGAGCCCTGGCAAGTGCAGCAAGATACAATGCCATAAGTAATTCCTTACCTTTGAGTTTGGGCACCAGATAGAGGTTGGTCGCCCTGTCCCCTTCAGTGAGAATACATTAAAAAGGAATTGCTTCAACGCTTGTGGTCTGGAAGCCTATAACGGCACCCCTAGCGTGAAAAATGCCACAGCATGACATTTTGAATGCTTTTATTTCTTGAAGAGAAGGCTGCTGGAAGCCCCATGAGTGGAATCCAGTGAGGCTCTTCCTCTTCTGCTCCTACTCCTGCCCTTGAGGTGAGTCACAGTGGCTCTGGTGCTGAGAGGGTTGGAGAAGTCAATGATGAATGAGGATGCTGCAATTAAATGACAATAAATATAGAATTAACAGCCCTTTCCTTTCTTAGTGGTAAAACTTCAGTGTATGTTTTTGTTAGGAATAAAAAAACGTTGTACTTCCTCTAACAAATGTTGCTGTAATAGCTTACATTCAATAATGGGCTGAAAAATGACTTGGTAACAAGAATGCTTACCAAGACTTGAAGATTCTGTGAGGAGGATTAATCGGAAGTTGTATAAAACGTGTACATGTATTCTCATTCTCTAACAATTGTTTTGTTGGTTTTCATACTATAGTATGTTGGACCATCTAACATGGTTCTTCTCACACCTGGATTTTGCTGTGAAGTTCCACTGGAAACTACTGTAGTAGGTTTCTGAATGCAATTAGCGCTGTTACATAATTGACACTGCTCTCTGTCTCTCCCCAGCAGAATGGTTCTGAGCGCTGTTTGAACTCTCTGATTAAAATGAATTTCCTAATCAAAGGCTTCACTTCTTAAGTGAGGAATGTGTCATCTGTTTCCCTCAGTTTCATTCTCATATTGACCATTAACTTTAACCATTATTTGTTATCTTTAGACCATGTTCGAGAAGCAATGAAGTTAAGAGTAATTTCACAAGGAAACTTTGCAAGTTTCAAAGTCTTCCAAATATGTGGACCATATGTCTCTGTTGTTGTCACGGTTGTCGTCGGTGAAGGAGGACCAAAACGCAGCAGGTATGTGTATGCTCATTTTGATGATTTATTAACTTCAAAAAATGAATACAAAAATAACAAACACGAGAAACGAACGAACGAACGACAACAAACAGTCTGGCAAAGCCTAAGCTCAACACAGAACATAGAAACACACTCACCAGACTAGACATAGAAATACATAAACATAGACTATAAACCAAAACCCCGGAAATACTAAATCAAACACCCTTTAACCAAACACACCACCCTGAACCACATAAAACAAATACCCTCTGTCACGTCCTGACCAAACTACAATACTAATTAACCCTTATACTGGCCAGGACGTGACAGTTGTCTAATATTAATGTTTATAATTACACAGTAGGATATGAACTGAAACATATATGAGACACATTTAAGCAACATCTGTAGTGCCAGTAACACAACTATAGTAAAAGTCTTGTCAAAGCTAAGTTTGAACTTTACAACAAATTATTCACAGGTTTTCTACTTTAATATTACGATTTCACTGTAATAACATTTTATCCTAGAGCATATAGAGCATAACAAAGAGAGAGTACTTGAGTTGAAAGGTTATGCTGAGATTAATGGACTGGGGCAGAAGTCAAGTTTCAAAATAGATCCTCTATGGAGCAGGACTAACCGCGTTACTTTATTCCATTAAAAGTCAGAAAGTCAGAAAAACAAAGGAGAGAAAAGTCCCTCAGCTTGAAAAGTTGGCATGTTAGTATTAATACATGACAGGCTAGGCACAAAGCAGTCATCTTAGTGAGACGAGATAACTTCTGCAAGGTTTCATGTTGTTCTGAATATTGAATGGGTGAGAGATTGTGGCAAGCCGGTCATGTTAAAAATCTGTACGGCATTATATCAACAAAAACCAGTCAGATGCGTTATTCAAAGACATCTAGCAGCAGGTAATTAGAGGGGGGAAAAACATATTATGATATAAGCAATGCATGGTTGTGGAAAAGTTCCTGTGTGAACAGACCACCTGCAGACAAGGCCATCAGGCCCTAACAAAGATTCTTATCCTGTACGTACTCACTGCGGTTTTACAACGGTTTTTACCCTGTACATACTCACTACTGGTTTACACAGGCTCTTATCCTCTACATGGCTGGTGCGTCCAGAGATGCATCCTCTCTTACTCAATGCCTAGGTTTACCTCCACTGTACCCGCACCCTACCATACCACTGTCTGTACATTATGCCCTGAATCTATCCTACCACACCCAGAAATCTGCTCCTTTTATTCTCTGTCCCCAACACACTAGATGACCAGTTTTGCTAGCCTTTAGCCGTACCCTCATCCTACTCCTCCTCTGTTCCTCGGGTGATGTGGAGGTTAACCCAGGCCCTGCTTGTCCCTAGGCGCTCTCATTTGTTGACTTCTGTAACCGTAAAAGCTTTGGTTTCATGCATGTTAACATCAGAAGCCTCCTCCCTAAGTTTGTTTTTTTCACTGCTTTAGCACACTCCGCCAACCCTGATGTCCTAGCCGTGTCTGAATCCTGGTTTAGGAAGGCCACCAAAAATTATGAGATTTTCATCCCCAACTACAACATTTTCCATCAAGATAGAACTGCCAAAGGGGGAGGAGTTGCAATCTACTGCAGAGATAGCATGCAAAGTTCTGTCATACTTTCCAGATCTATGCCCAAACAGTTCGATCTTCTAATTTTAAAAATGAATCTCTCCAGAAATAAGTCTCTTACTGTTGCCACCTGTTATAGACCCCCCTCAGCTCCCAGCTGTGCCCTGGAAACCATATGTGAATTGATTGCCCCCATCTATCTTCAGAGTTCGTTCTGTTAGGTGACCTAAACTGGGATGTGCTTAACACCCCGGCAGTCCTACAATCTAAGCTAGATACCCTGAATCTCACACAAATTATCAAGGAACCCACCAGGTACAACCCTAAATCTGTAAACATGGGCACCCTCATAGATATTAGCTGCCCACTACACTGAGGATAGGAAACTCTGTCACCACCGATAAATCCACTATAATTGAGAATTTCAAGAAGCATTTCTCTACGGCTGGCCATGCTTTCCACCTGGCTACCCCTACCATGGTCAACAACACTGCACACCCCACAGCTACTTGCCCAAGCCTTCCCCATTTCTTCTTCTCCCAAATCCAGATAGCTGGTGTTCTGAAAGAGCTGCAAAATCTGGACCCCTACAAATCAGCCGGGCTAGACAATCTGGACCCTTTC
Organism: Salmo trutta; assembly: GCF_901001165.1. NCBI lineage: Eukaryota > Metazoa > Chordata > Actinopteri > Salmoniformes > Salmonidae > Salmo > Salmo trutta. The sequence goes on from NC_042979.1 coordinate 13,205,614, forward strand.
TTTCTAAAATTATCTGCCAAAATTGTTGCAACCCCTATTACTAGCCTGTTCAACCTTTCTTCTATTGTCTGAGATTCCCAAAGATTGGAAAGCAGCTGCGGTCATCCCCCTCTTCAAAGGGGGGGGACACTCTTGACCCAAACTGCTGCAGACCTATATCTGTCCTACCCTGCCTTTCCAAGGTCTTCGAAAGCCACGTCAACAAACAGATTTCCGACCATTTCGAATTCCACCGCACCTTCTCCGCTATGCAATCTGGTTTCAGAGCTGGTCATGGGTGCACCTCAGCCACGCTCAAGGTCCTAAACGATATCGTAACTGCCATCGATAAGGAACAATACTGTGCAGCCGTTTTCATTGACCTGGCCATGGCTTTCGACTCTGTCAATCACCACATCCTCATCGGCAGACTCAATAGCCTTGGTTTCTCAAATGATTGCCTCGCCTGGTTCACCAACTACTTCTCTGATAGAGTTCAATGTGTCAAATCAGATGGCCTGTTGTCCGGGCCTCTGGCAGTCTCTATGGGGGTGCCACAAGGTTCAATTCTTGGGCCAACTCTTTTCTCTGTATACATCAATGATGTCGTTCTTGCTGCTGGTGAGTCTCTGATCCACCTCTAAGCAGACGACACCATTCTGTATACTTCTGACCCTTCTTTGGACACTGTGTTAACAACCCTCCAGACGAGCTTCAATGCCATACAACTCTCCTTCCGTGGCCTCCAACTGCTCTTAAATACAAGTAAAACTAAATGCATGCTCTTCAACCGATCGCTGCCTGCACCTGTCCGCCCGTCCAGCATCACTACTCTGGACGGTTCTGACTTAGAATATGTGGACAACTACAAATACCTAGGTGTCTGGCTAGACTGTAAACTCTCCTTCCAGACTCACATCAAACATCTCCAATCCAAAGTTAAATCTACAATCGGCTTCCTATTTCGCAAACAAAGCATCCTTCACTCACGCTGCCAAACATACCCTCGTAAAACTGACCATCCTACCGATCCTCAGCTTTGGTGATGTCATTTACAAAATAGCCTCCAATACTCTACTCAATAAATTGGATGTAGTCTATCACAGTGCCATCCGTTTTGTCACCAAAGCCCCATATACTACCCACCACTGCGACCTGTACGCTCTCGTCGGCTGGCCCTCGCTTCATACTCGTCGCCAAACCCACTGGCTCCAGGTCATCTACAAGACCCTGCTAGGTAAAGTCCCCCCTTATCTCAGCTCACTGGTCACGATAGCAGCACCTGTAGCACGCGCTCCAGCAGGTATATCTCTCTGGTCACCCCCAAAGCCAATTCCTCCTTTGGTCACCTCTCCTTCCAGTTCTCTGATGCCATTGACTGGAACGAACTACAAAAATCTCTGAAAGTGGAAACACTTATCTCCCTCACTAGCTTTAAGCACCAGCTGTCAGAGCAGCTCACAGATCACCGCACCTGTACATAGCCCATCTATAATTTAGCCCAAACAACTACCTCTTTCCCTACTGTATTTATTTATTTATTTTGCTCCTTTGCACCCCATTATTTCTATTTCTACTTTGCACTTTCTTCCACTGCAAATCTACCATTCCAGTGTTTTACTTGCTATATTGTATTTACTTTGCCACCATGGCTTTTTTTGCCTTTACCTCCCTTATCTCACCTCATTTGCTCACATTGTATATAGACTTATTTTTCTACTGTATTATTGACTGTATGTTTGTTTTACTCCATGTGTAACTCTGTGTTGTTGTATGTGTCAAACTGCTTTGGTTTATCTTGGCCAGGTCGCAATTGTAAATTTGAACTTTTTATCAACTTGCCTAGCTGGTTAAATAAAGGTGAAATAAATATTATCCTGACCAACTTGCCCTCCAAATACACCTCTGCTGTTTTCTATCAGGATCTCAGCAATCACTGCCTCATTGCCTAAATCCGCTATGGGTCCGCAGTCAGACGACCACCCCTCATCACTGTCAAACGCTCCCTAAAACACTTCAGCGAGCTGGCCTTTCTAATCGACCTGGCCCGGGTATCCTGGAAGGATATTGACCTCATCCCGTCAGTAGAGGATGCCTGGTTATTCTTTAAAAGTAAATTCCTCACCATCTTAAATAAGCATGCCCCTTTCAAAAAATGTAGAACTAAAAACAGATGTAGCCCTTGGTTCACTCCAGACCTGACTGCCCTCGATCAGAACAAACACATCCTGTGGCGGACTGCACTAGCATCGAATAGTCCCCGTAATATGCAACTTTTCAGGAAAGTCAGGAACCAATACACGCAGTCAGTTAGGAAAGCAAAGGCTAGCTTTTTCAAACAGAAATTTGCATCCTGTAGCTCTAACTCCAAAAAGTTTTGGGATACTGTAAAGTCCATGGAGAATAAGAGCACCTCCTCCCAGCTGCCCACTGCACTGAGGCTAGGAAACAGTGTCACCACCGATAAATCAACGATAATCAAGAATTTCAATAAGCATTTCTCTACGGCTGGCCATGCTTTCCTCCTGGCTACCCCAACCCCGGTCAACAGCTCCGCACCCCCCGCAGCTACTTGCCCAAGCCTCCCCGCTTCTCCTTCACCAAAATCCAGATAGCAGATGTTCTGAAAAAGCTGCAAAACCTGGACCCATACAAATCAGCTGGGCTAGACAATCTGAACCCTCTCTTTCTAAAATTATCCGCCGCCATTGTTGCAACCCCTATTACCAGTCTGTTTCGTATCATTCGAGATCCCTAAAGATTGGAAAGCTGCCGCGGTCATCCCTCTCTTCAAAGGGGGTGACACTCTAGACCCAAACTGTTTTAGACCTATATCCATCCTGCCCTGCCTTTCTATAGTCTTCGAAAGCCAAGTTAATAAACAAATCACTGACCATTTTGAATCCCACCGTACCTTCTCCGCTGTGCAGTCCGTTTTCCAAGCTGGTCACGGGTGCACCTCAGCCACTCTCAAGGTCCAAAACAATATCATAACTGCCATCGATAAAAGACAGTACTGTGCAGACGTCTTTATCAACCTGGCCAAGGCTTTCGACTCTGTCAATCACCGTATTCTTATCGGCAGACTCAACAGCCTTAGTTTCTCAAATGACTGCCTCTCCTGGTTCACCAACTACTTCTCAGATAGAGTTCAGTGTGTCAAATCGGAGGGCCTGTTGTCCAGACCTCTGGCAGTCTCTATGGGGGTACAACAGCGTTCAATTCTCGGGCTGACTCTTTTCTCTGTATATATCAACGATGTCGCTCTTGCTGCTGGTGATTCCCTGATCCACCTCTACGCAGACAGCACCATTCTGTATACATCTGGTCCTTCTTTGGACACTGTGTTAACAAACCTCCAAACGAGCTTCAGTGCCATACAACACTTCTTCCGTGGCCTCCAACTGCTCTTAAACGCTAGTAAAACTAAATGCATGCTCTTCAACCGATCGCTGCCTGCACCTGCCCACCCATCCAGCATCACTACTCTGGACGGTTCTGACTTAGAATATGTGGACAACTACAAATACCTAGGTGTCTGGCTAGACTGTAAACTCTCCTTCCAGACTCATATTAGACATCTCCAATCCAAAATTAAATCTAGAATCGGCTTCCTATTTCGCAACAAAGCCTCCTTCACTCACGTTGCCAAACATACCCTCGTAAAACTGACTATCCTACCGATCCTCGACTTCAGCAATGTCATTTACAAAATAGCCTCCAACACTCTACTCAGCAAACTGGATGCAGTCTATCACAGTGCCATCCGGTTTGTCACCAAAGCCCCATACACCACCCACCACTGCGACCTGTATGCTCTCGTCGGCTGGCCATTGCTACATATTCGTCGCCAGACCCACTGGCTCCAGGTCATCTATAAGTCTTTGCTAGGTAAAGCTCCGCCTTATCTCAGCTCACTGGTCACGATAACAACACCCACCCGTAGCACGCGCTCCAGCAGGTATATCTCACTGGTCCCAAAGCCAACACCTCCTTTGGCCACATTTCCTTCCAGTTCTCTGCTGCCAATGACTGGAACGAATTGCAAAAATCGCTGAAGTTGGAGACTTATATCTCCCTCACTAACTTTAAGCATCAGCTATCTGAGCAGCTTACCGATCGCTGCAGGTGTACACAGCCCATCTGTAAATAGCCCATTCAATCTACCTACCTCATCCCCATATTGTTTTTAATTTACTTTTTTGCTCTTTTGCACACCAGTATTTCTACTTGCACATCATCATCTGCACATCTATCACTCCAGTGTTAATTTGTTCAATCGTAATTACTTCGCTACCATGGCCTATTTATTGCCTTACCTCCTCACGCCATTTGCACACACTGTATATAGACTTTTTCTATTGTGTTATTGACTGTACATTTTTTATGTGTAACTCTGTGTTGTTGTTTGTGTCGCACTACTTTGCTTTATCTTGGCCAGGTCGCAGTTGTAAATGAGATCTTGTTCTCAACTGGCCTACCTGGTTAAATAAAAGTGAGGAAAAAAAATTATAAATCAACATACTCACTGAAGTTTTTGCAAAGGTTCTTATCCTCTACATAGTCACTGCATTTTCTTTTGGCGACGTAAATTAGACTCCAGAGGAGAGAAATGCTTCATTTTCATGGATTGACAAATGATAGCCTCTAACTCATTATTGGAATAATTATTTGCAGTACACTAATGCGTTTTTAACAACCCCAGTGGACAATATGATCACTAGTTTGTGTGGCCTATCATCATTTCAGGCCAAGTGACCTAACAGTGAATGAATTGATATGGATGAAGAATGTGTTGCCCTTGGTGATACATATCCCGCTTCTGTTAATTGAAATGTATGACACTATTACTGCAGTGCCAGGCCTCTTTGTTTCAAGAACACTAGGACCAAACATTCTGTTCCCTGCATATTCCTGTCCCCAAACAGGAAGTGAATGATTATACCCATGAACATGAATATTATCTAATGTTCATGTTTGACTAATGGCAGTGATTGGGAGGCTAGATGATCCAGCTAGATCATCAATGCTCTACAGTGAGGACCTTGTCAATAAAGGGGTCAGACATCTGGTCATAGTCATAGTCTTTTTAAATGTCATTTCACACCTTGAGAACATTGAAAATGCACTGACAGCTATAATAGTAGATGATTGATTGTAAGTGTTCAGATGATTTACAGTGTACCTCATGGTGGTTTAATTATTATTTGAGCCATTGCAGTACAGTTGTGATAGCTGAAGAGATGGTGAGGAGTAACCCATCTAAAACCCACTTGGGATTCACTTGTACACTGTATTTCTGAAGCTATTCCCATAAGAATGTGCATGTCTTACTTATACTTGGGAGTATACTATTCATCCCTGGTGTCCTTAACCTTCGAGAAGGTACACATCTTTGTTGTATTTCAACTTGTACCCCCACTTTAGCCTTTAGAATAGCCTCAATTCGTCAGGGCATGGACTCGAGAAGGTGTCGAAAGCGTTTCACAGGGAAACTGGCCCATGTTTTATCTTATATTGATTATTGTCCAGTCATATGGTCAGGTGCTGAATATAATGACCTAGAAAGGCTGCAGATGGCCCAGAACAGAGCAGCACATTTTGCTCTTCTCTGTAATCTGAGGGCTAATATCAATACTATGCATGCCAGTCTTTCTTGGCTAACAGTTTATGAGAGACAGACTGCATCACTTCTTGTTTTTAAAAGAAACATTCATTTCAAATTGTTTGCATAGTCAACTTACTTACATCGCTGACACACACACTTACCCCACCAGACATGCCATCAAGGGTCTTTGCACAGTACCCAGGTCAGGAACAAATTGGAACAGCAAACCTGGTTTCAAAAAACGAATAAAGCAACACCTCATGGCACATCGCCTCTCCCACACAATCTCTAATACACACTCTACACATCCAACACATTATTATTCTTTGGTAGTATTGTTTCTTTTGTTAAATTTGTGTAAATTTGTGTAAATTTCTGTGTCTTTAGTTGTAGTTTTTTTAACTTCTTATGGGCCAGGTGGGACGGTAGCGTCCCACCTGGCCAACATCTTGTGAAATTGCACAGCGCGGAATTCAAACTACAGAATTATAAATATTTAACTTTCATAAAATCACAAGTGTAATACATCAAAATAAAGCTTAACCTCTTGTTAATCCAGCCACTGTGTCAGATTTCAAAAAGGCTTTACGGCGAAAGCACACCATACGATTATCTGAGGACAGCATATTTCAACCAGGCAGGTGCTCCACGCCTTACCTTTGATGATCAGCTTCTGTTGGCACTCCAAAAGGTCCCAGACACATCACAAATGGTCCTTTTGTTTGATAATGTCCTTCTTTATATCCATAAAACTCAGTTTAGCTGGCGCACTTCAGTCAATAATCCACCCAGTTTCCCTCCATCAAAATGCATACAAAATGAATCCCAAACGTTACTAATAAACTTTTCCAAACAAGTCAAACAACGTTTATAATCATACCTTAGGTACCCTAATACGTAAATAATTGATAAAATTTAAGACAGAGAATCGTTATTGTCTTTACCGGAGAAAAATACCACAGAACGCGCTCTCTTCCATGCGCTTGGAAACACTACAGCCAAAATGGGAGCCACCTAGAAAAACTACAATTTCTGGCTCATTTTTCCAAAAACCAACATGAAACTCTTTCTAAAGACTGTTGAAATCTAGTGGAAACCCTAGGAACTGCAATCTGGGAGGATTTCACCTTATAATAAAAGTGACAGCCATTGAAAACAGTAGTAGGCTGAACATTGTTTTGGGGGATGGTTTGTCTCGGGGTTTCGCCTGCCATATGAGTTCTGCTATACTCACTGACATAATTTTAACAGTTTTAGAAGCTTTAGAGTGTTTTCTATCCAAATCTACCATATACATATACTACTATATACATATACTAGCTTCTGGGCTTGAGTAACAGGCAGTTTACTTTGGGCATGCTTTTCATCCAGACTTGAAAATACTGCCCCCTACCCAAGAGAGGTTAATTTAAGCCTGTAATGTCGGTTAATGTTTTTAAATGTATATAAATTGTAAAGTCCAAGCTGTAGACGTTGGCTTTGGCTATAAAATCAATCAAAAATTGTGCTCTGACTTTCGCTGTACTTTTTTACAATTTGTATCATGTTAAATATTAGCCACTATCAGTAGCCACCGTCAATTGTACCCAGATGCATTTATCACTGTCACATTAGTGTCCATTTTCTTACATTTTTCATCATTCCATTACATAGTTAGTTTACCTTTCTTTCCTCTGTCATGTTTGTGTGGTTGTTCCTGAGGATTGCTAGCAATAGTGGGTCATATTAAGCTAACTTATTATAAGTTGTGTAATCATTTGGGACATGTAGCCTATTTGAATCATTATGGAACGCAGACCATAGGTATCAGTGTAAACCTGGAGCCTGACGCATGGTTCATGACGACTGGACCCTTGTCATCACAGTTCCATGATTAATGAGGATTATTAGGGTACATTTATAGGACTATTGTTGAACCCCTACTGTACACTTTTCTCACCTTCCAATATTTCATTGTTTGAACAATTGGATATGGCATCTTTCAGGATGAATCAAACCACTGTATTTTTTTAATTCACCAATATATTTTGAGCGTGAAGACTCTCCAAAATATATATTTTTTATTATTCATGAATGACCCTAAATAATAGAAAAGATCAGAGTATTTTTAAATCAAAGAATTGTTGCTAAAAGTAGACGAATATGTGTATACTTAGGTCTACATGGCTGTCTTTCCTTGACCTCTAACTGTTCTCTCCATATATTCTAAAGTCTAATTAAAGGTACACCCAATTAAAGGGAAGGCTTTAGATAAATGTTCAGAAAACCCTATTGAATGAAAACTCCACGAGAAATCTGTTGGCCAGCAAGTGGGAGGGTTTTCAGCAGTTGAATTACATTTATTCAACGCAAGCAAGTAAGGCGTGCATAAGAAAGGCGTAAATGTCCTAAGTCTGAATCGGGCCCTAAATGAGTATATTATTTATTCATATATTATATATGATTATTTTTCCTTTTTGCTTTGAACTGATAACCGGTTTTGAAGTTTGTCTTGTTGAATGAATGATGGAACGAATTAGTAATTAGAAGGCCGAAATTTCATTTAAATTAAAAGACTTTCAAATTCGTATTGTCAGTCCAATTTGTTGCTACATTTCAAACAAATTTTATTTAATCCCATCATTCACAGTAGTAATAATAAGGATAAGAATAAAATAATATGTTTTATTGTCACATACACCACATAGATGCAGTGAAATGTGTTGTTTTACAGGGTCAGCCAGAGTAGTATGGCGCCCCTGGTGAAAATTAGGGCCTGTACAGTCTAAAGGCGTCAGCATGCTTCAGTTCGGCTGTCGCCTAGCCAAACTCGGCTAACCTAACTGAACGAGTGTGCTCGGATACTCCCTTGAAAAATAGAAAAATCATTAATAGTACTGTTTGTCCATTTTGAGATGCCGTAGCCAGTCTACTATACTATATGGATTTAATTTAAGAAGGTCATATCATTTAGCTATTTGATTTTGAATTTTAAGACTCCTTGAAGTATCAAAAAATATATACGAAAATTATTATGTTGAAATGTTTTATTTGGCCTTACTGTTATTAGCCTATACAAACGCATTGAATAACCGATTCACCAACATAAGTCCCAAAAAATAAATAAAAAGGAAGTTTGTTCTGAAGTGTCTGTCCTGTGTTTGAGAGATATAAGAAAGATCTGGAAACATTTTCATTAATTGTTTTTACACCTATTTAACTAACCCCTTATATTGACACTAAACAGTCTCCATATTTACATCCATAAATTTTTTTCAACTGGTACCGGGGGACCTTCAGACGAGATCAAAACAACTGACATGTATGTGTTCGTTAGAGTGTCACCTTACGATAGAGAGGTCATAATGTAGGCCAAACCGTTCGGACGCTACAGATGATTTTGTGAGAAGACCGATTTTCAGGATGTCTCATGGTCTGACAAACACCGCTCTAGCTTTATCACCTCTCACTGCAGACGTGGAAGTACGACATCGGTGGATGCAGTGGATAGACACGCAATAAATGCAAAAAACAGATATATCTCGCTTAAACTGACAGATTGTTATGGGGATTTTTTTTGTTTTAAGCTAATTACATTTCTGACAGGATGCTCTCAATGGTGCATCTGTAAAAGTTTGTGAGGGTCTTAGGGGCCAATTGAAAATTATGGACTATGCTTCGCTCTCTGTGTGTGAAACACTCATTTTACTTGACCAAGATAGACGAGCTGCAGTAATCAATCGTTCCTATTTGCCACCATTCATATCTAGCTTCTGTCAGTGACTCAAGCACAATCAAAGGCATTTATCGAAACAAAAAGTCAAAGTGGAACAGAAGAGAAGTGTTGTAATTTATCAGGAGTTGGCATCCGCAAACTATCGAGCAGGTCTCTTTTGAGTAATGCCAATAAAACCCAAGCGTCTATGATAGGGTCCTGTGATGTTGCCTTGGGCCCTTACAGTATCGATCCTGAGCATGTTTGTGTTCCTGAATGATTCATGTGTTATGGAAATTGCCTATGGAATACAAATGGGATCAATGCTTAAATACTGAGATACAAGTACTAGTGCTCGTTATACAAGTATTAACAACCATTTTACTCATAAAAGATTAGTCCATGAGGTCCAGTGGAAATATTTTTTCTGGTTAAATATTGAATTTATGAAATATTCCTATTAGAAAGTTAACCTTGAATGACTGTATGATTGACTGGAAAAACTATTGTCTTGTAAAAAAATGTATATTTCTCCAAAACAATGATTGGCATTGTACTTTTACCTACTGTACATTATGCCAATAAATGTGTGGAGGAATCTAAAAGACCATTTCCCCTGAAAGATAAGTCAATGATAGTTTGGATGATACTATTTGGAAAGGAACTCTGTGCAGGAGGCACATTTCCCATTACATTACTGCCTTTCGTTGCAATGGGCTGACAGACGCCTTAAGCATATAATGCAAATTCCCATAGGTTCAATGCTGCCTAGAAACTGTCAAAAGAGGACTGCAACAAATTCCTTCAGTAAAACAGCAGAATGTAAATTAGAATTTTCACTATTGAAGTGATTCTGTTATGCACATCTATTGCTATTATATCATTCATATTTTCTTTACAAAGTATCGTGTAATTGCTTTTACAGTACATTTGGAAAGTATTCAGACCCCTTGACTTTTTCCATATTTTGTTACGTTTCAGCCTTATTCTAAAATGGATTGAATTGTTTTTTCCCCCTCAACAATCTACACAAAATACCCCACAATGACGAAGCAAAAACATGTATTTAGATTTTTCTGCACATTTTTTTTATTTAAAATAATGAAATATTTAATTTACATACAGTACCAGTCCAAAGTTTTGACACCATTTTCTACATTGTAGAATAATAGTGAAGATGTCAAAACTATGTAATAACACATATGGAATCATGTAATGTAGTAACCAAAAAAGTGTTAAACAAATATATTTTATATTTGAGTTTCTTCAAAGTAGCCAACCTTTGCCTTGATGACAGCTTTGCACACTCTTGGCATTCTCTCAATCTGCTTCATGAGGAATACTTTTCCAACAGTCTTGAATGAGTTCCCACATATGCTGAGCACTTGTTGGCTGCTTTTCCTTCACTCTGTGGTCCATCTCATCCCAAAACATCTCAATTAGGTTGAGGTCGGGTGATTGTGGAGGCCAGGTCATCTGATGCAACACTCCATCACTCTCCTTCTTGGTCAAATAGCCCTTACACAGCCTGGAGGTGTGTTGGGTCATTGTCCAGTTGAAAAACAAATGATAGTCCCACTAAGCGCAAACCAGATGGGATGGTGTATCGCTGCAGAATGCTGTTGTAGCCATGCTGGTTAAGTGTGCCTTGAATTCTAAATGAATCACAAACAGTGTCACCAGCAAATAACCCCCACACCGTCACACCTCCTCCTCCATGCTTTACGGTGGGAACCACACATGCACAGATCATCCGTTCACCTACTCTGCATGTCACAAAGATATGGCGGTTGTAACCAAAAATCTCAAATTTCGAGTCATCAGACTCATCAGACAAAAGGACAGATTTCCACCGGTCTAATGTCCATTGCTGCTGTTTCTTGGCCCAAGAAAGTCTCTTCTTATTATTTGTGTTCTTTAGTAGTGGTTTCTTTGCAGCAATTCAACCATGAAGGCATAATTCACGCAGTCTCCTCTGAACAGTTGATGTTGAGATGTGTCTGTTACTTGAACTCTGTGAAGCATTTATTTGGCCTGTAATCTGAGGTGAAGTTAACTCTGATGAACTTATCCTCTGCAGCAGAGTTAACTCTCGGTCTTCCTTCCCTGTGGTGGTCCTCATGAGAGCCAGTTTTATAGTAGCGCTTGATGTTTTTTGCGACTGCACTTGAATAAACTTCTTGAAATATTCCGGAATGACTGACCTTCACGACTAAAAGCTTATTTGAGCTGTTCTTGCCATGATATGGATTTGGTCTTTTACCAAATAGGGCTATCTTATTACTCATGAAGCTGGTTGAGAGAATGCCAAGACTGTGCAAGGCAAAGGGTGGCTACCTTGAAAAATCTCAAATTTAAAATATATTTAGATTTGTTAAACACTTTTTTGGTTACTACATGATTCCATATGTGTTATTTCATATTTTGTATGTCTTCAGTGTTATTCTATAACGTAGAAAATAGTAAAAATAAAGAAAAACCCTTGAATGAGTAGGTGTGTCCAAACTTTTGACTGGTACTGTAAGTATTCAGATCCTTTACTCAGTACTTTGTTGAAGCACCTTTGGCAGCGATTACAGCCGCAAGTCTTCTTGGGTATGTCGCTAAAAGCTTGGCACACCTGTATTTGGAGAGTTACTCCCATTCTCTCACCAGATCCTCTCAAGCACTGTCAGGTTGGATGTGGAGCGTCACTTCACAGCTATTTTCAGGTCTCTCCAGAGATATTCGATTGGGTTCAAGTCCATTCTGAAGTCCTGAGCATTCTGGAGCAGGTTTCATCAAGGATCTCTCTGTACTTTGCTCCGTTCATCTTTCTCTTTCTCTCGATCCTGACTAGTCTCCCAGTCCCTGCCACTGCAAAACTTCCCCACAGCATGATGCTTCCACCACCATGCTTAACCGTAGGTTCCCTCCAAACGTGATGCTTGGCATTCAGGTCAGAGAGTTCAATCATGGTTTCATCAGACCAGGGAATCTTGTTTATCATGGTCTGAGAGTCTTTTAGATGTCTTTTGGCAAACTCCAAGGTGGATTTCATGTGTCTTTTACTGTGGAGTGGCTTCTGTCTGGCCACTCTACAATAAAGGCCTGATTGGTGGAGTACTGCAGAGAGATGGTTGCCCTTCTGGCAGGTTCTCCCATCTCCACAGAGGAACTCTGGGGCTCTGCCAGAGTGACCATCGGGTTCTTGCTCACCTCCCTGAGCAAGGCCCTTCACCCTCCGATTGCTCAGTTTTGCCTGGCTGCCAGCTCTAGGAAGAGTCTTGGTGGTTCCAGACTTCTTCCATTTAAGAATGATGGAGGCCACTGTGTACTTGGGGACCTTCAATGCTGGAGAAATGTTTTGGTACCCTTCCCCACATCTGTGCCTCAACACAATCCTGTTTCGGAGCTCTACGGACAATTCCTTCTACCTCATGGCTTGGTTTTTGCTCTGACATGCACTGTCAACTGTGGGACCTTATATAGACAGGTGTGCCTTTCCAAATTATGTCCAATCAATTGAATTGGTGACAGGATGCACATGAGCTCAATTCTGAGTGTCATACTTATGTAAATAAGGTATTTCTGTTTATTTTTTTTATAAATTAGCAAAAATGTTGAAAAACCTGTTTTCGGTATGTCATTATGGTGTATATTTCCGAATGCACTGTATATTGGCTAGTACTACTGGGAGTGGTGGGATTCAATTAAATTAGTTTGAAATCCCGCAACAATTGGACGAACAATATGAATTTGAACGTCTTTTCATTTAAATGAAAGGAGTCAGTCACACCCTTCTATGACCTATTAGATATTCAGTGGCAGGAAAGCATTATTACACTTAATAAATTGCCAATATCCCTCCGATTGGCCTTGAATTCACAGGGTGGCGGTGCATCGGCAACCCCACATTGATTTATGTCTGTTTCAATGTTGTTTTCAGCAGGTCTCCACTCTTGGGTTTCGCAATAATTACATCTTCATGATACATTCCAGCGCAATCAAGAAAAAATTGTGGTTTCTCAGGAGGTTAAACATGGTATTTATCCAAATAGAAAATGTTATTACGTTACTAAGCTGCCAGAGACAAGACAATCACTATTGACAATGCTTTCCTCTCTGTGACTTGATAACCAGCAACAGAGGCTATTTTTCCTACTCATACAAAGCAAGCTGGTGATTAACTATACATTATTCATTTGCTTGAATAGATAACATAACAAATGTAAGAAAGAGAATACTTTATTTGTAATATATTTATACTTTTACACAAGTAAAATCAAATGCATATGAATGAATAGAGAATAATTAGACAGCATTCTTTTGAGAATGCTAACTGTAACCACAGCGTGACAAGAAAACAAAACATAGAAATATCAAGGTCTCGATTCAATCTGTAGTGCTGAATATCAGCATAACAACCTGTTTGAAACTTAAAGGCAATGTTCCTACGTTCGAGGAGACTGCATTCACGGTAAACGCTGCATATGTCAGCTCAATCTTGCTAAGGCTGAACTTCGGCGAGACGGATTGAATCGAGACCAAAGCGTTTGTGCGTTTACACTTATAAACATAAAAATAGCATTTAAATCAATGTTTCACTCTAAAAAAAAGCTTAACAAAAATACATGGAGTCAGAAGATCTGTCACATCTTTGGGGTTGTTATGAAGGAAACCTCAAAAGGTTCTTGATTTTAAACAGTAGTGCTGTTTCATTGTCTTTGTAATAACCAGTCACCACCATTGGCAGAGTAAGCTTAGAGATGATAGGACCTCCCAGAAGAAGTCATTTTCATAGCTGAGCAAAACATACAGTATCAACTGGGCACAAATCCACGAAATATATACATTTGGAATTGACATACTGTAGAAAGGCATCCATTTGTTGATGTGTGTTTTTTTAGCTCTTCCATTTCTCTTCTCGGATTCATATCTTTAGATCTGTGAAAGATTTTCCCCTTCCCACCCCTGGCACTTAGCAGGGCCTCCTGTACTGGCCTTACACTGGCCCATATTATCCCTCTGTGATTGTCATTACTAACAGAAGTCTAAGGACAGCCAAAACACAGGAAGAATGATAAGCCTCCATGCTCCGATTGTAGATCCGTGGGACTTGAGACACAGAGAGTCTGACATGTTATCCTTTGTACACATTTTCTTTTTTTCAGGGTCATTGGAGGGATCTAGATCCTCTGATGAATGGTCCAGATTGTTAGATAACGTTCCTCCTGGCCCATCATTCAGACTCTCTTTGTTCTGGGGTTCGTTGGGGTCAGCTTCCATAAGCTTCGTTTTGGAGATGTTTTCCTTCTCCTTTAGAGGATTGTTGGTGATTTGTCTGCTGTTGTAGGAGGACTGATCTGGAAGACCCTTACTGGAGATGATGGAGGACTTGTCGTTGTCTGAGAGGCAGCACCTAGGAATACCAGCCCTAAGTGGACTCTCCGTCGTGAGTTTTCCAGAGCGCGTCTTAGAACTGAACACACTGATCCAAGTATGTTGAGAGCTCTCATAACAACCCTCCAGGTCAGGGCTCTTTAGCCGTTTCAGGTCTTTCCCAGCCAGTCTAGCTGGAACATGGCACTCAAGCTCTGAGCTAGAGCCTTTGAAGCCCTTGAACCAGTCCCACAGGGTCCTGGCCCTGCAGTCACAGATCCACTGGTTCCCATTCAGACGCAGGTACTGGAGGGACACCAATGGGTCCATGGTCTCCCCTGTCAACACTGTTAAATTATTGAAGAACAGAAACAAAGTGGTCAGCTTGCGCAGGTCATGAAATGCCTTGCGCTGGACAAAGGTCACTAGATTCTGATGGAGAAGCAAGCGATCCAGGCTTACCAAGCCGCGCAGCATGTGATCCGTCACAGTCTTTATCTTGTTGTTGTGGAGGAACAGGTAGGTCAGGTTAGCCAGGTCCAGAAACGTATCGTCATGGAGAGTCAGTAAACTGTTGTCCTGGAGATAGAGGTGCTGCAGGGAAAAGAGTCCCCTAAACACACCCACAGGCAGCTCAGACAAGCCACACCTGTGCAGATGCAGGGTGTGCAGTCTGGAGAGGCCTCTGAAAGCTGTGGGGCTGATGATCCTTAGATCATTGTCCCCTATGTCCAGCTCCTCCAGCCTCTCCAGACCGTAAAAGGCCCCGGCCTCAATGTGGCTGATGTTGTTGGAGTAGAGCCAGAGGACGGTGAGGTTCCTGCAGGGGCTGAAGCTGGTGGAGCGCACCACGGTTAGCTTGTTGTTCTGGAGGAAGATTCGCTGGCTGTGGACAGGGATCTCTGTGGGGATGGAGTAGAGGCCCTGCTGCTGGCAGGCCAGGGTGGGCCGTGGCTCGCTGTGGCATATGCATGGCGCTGGGCAGCCCTCCACTCGACCCTCTATCGGAGGCACCAATTGAAGCCAGAGGATCAGAATGTAGAGTTCGCCAACTGTAAATGAGAAAGACACAAGTGGGTAATGAGAGTTTGTTGGGGTTCACAGAAAAAAAAACAATCTGCTGTAAATCATCCAAAATAAATAAGGTGCTATCATTTAGCATACTGTAGCACATTTAAACAGTCCCTTAAAATTACTCACAGTTGCAATATAGCTATAAAAGCTAGAACCTAAAAATAATACAAGTAGAAGTGTGGAATTAATTTTATGCGAGAATATTTTAATTTTACATATTCAAATGTAGTGTTCTTTAGATTTTATGACTTTCTGGAATGAGGCAGCAACACACTACCTTCTATAAAATGGCCTTGGCCATATTTGCAAACCTTGAAATAAATCAGTTTTGCAATTCTTAACAGAGTAGAAGATCCTGGTTTAGTTTTCGCTGGCTGTGCCACAACATCTCATCTCTGTTCAGACATCTAACTGCATAAGAACGGTGACATTCTCTTTTCTTCATGTATTTTAATGAAAAACTGAATTCAAAGACATCAGGGCAAATGCCAAGGGGATTATACAGCCCCACGGAAACCAATATTTATTAAGTGAAATGGATATAATGCACTTATGACACTCAGTCAATTCACATCAAAAACTCTGTATTTCCCCCTATGAGTAAAGCACACTTTACTAATCTAAAAGTGGAGAGCAGCTGGATTACACATCAGCTGGAGATTTATCTCAAATTGGGTAGCTTTTTACCAGTTCAATTTCAATCCTCTTCTGGAAGCACAGACCAGAGAGAGGAAGAGGAAGGAAAAGGATGGAGGGAGGAAACGAGAGAGTGGGGGTGGGGGTTGGACTATTTCACAAATTAATAAAACATTGGTGGGTTGAGCAAAAAATCCTCCACACTAACAGAGCAAATGGAACTAATCACATATGAGGACACCTGGGAATTGCCACTCGGCCTGTTCTAGAGATCTCAGAGTGGATTTGCATGCTTGAAAGGGCAATTGACACAGGTCTCTCATGCCAGTGCTGACAGCACATGTAACCTTGTGGAGTGCCTACTGCAGATGAGATCAGACAGAACTCGTCTCCAGTGCAGGATGTGCTTTCCTCCTACGATTACTACACTGTAAGTCTCTCTTATCGTAAAAGGATACCCCAATTTGATAGAAACAACATATTTGCTTTCATTGCCTATAGAACGTGCCATTATGCTCAAAGGTTTTACATTGCATTACTATGTGCTTCACCAACACATTATATGGACTACAGGTATTTGCCTGTTGATATGTGCAGTTAATTCATGGAAACAAGAGGAATATAATATGGTTGTAATAATGGCTATGAGCAATTTAGAATTTGTGAGTCTTGTGAAGGTTGTCAGAGCGGCAACAGTGAGACTGGAGTCTAATAGGGCACAGTTTATAAAAAAACAGGAGTGATAATTTGTAGAGACAAAGCATCTTCAAACCAGATGGCTTATAAATAACAGAGGAATTATGACTCCAAAGCCAAAGAACCAACAACTGAATGACACATAGACGAATAGAGAGAGAGCGAGAGAATGATGCTTGTGAACAAAACAATAGATAACGCGAATTCACAGAATATAATCTATTTGTATTCCAGTCATTTCATCAGAGCAATTCCAACTAGACAGTCATATTATTAGCATTGCCCGATATGTTCTGGGATGTGGGCATTGCCCACCGGACTCAGAAGCAGGCCTTAGTCACCTAAATTAAATAATCCCCTGGCACAGATGCTAGTTTTGGGACTATTAGACCTCTCCAAAGAAATGCTCACAGTTCCAGCATTATTTTCTCTATCATAAAAGTCCCCAAGGCTAATTATTATGTAAATTAAGCCATCATAATTTCAGGCACTGAACGGTGGTTCCCAAATGAATACTGTATTTGGACACTGTAAGAACTAAACAGAATGTGTGCATTTTCCGACCATAAATTGAAAGCTAAAACTGTACAATGCACTCAAAGATGTAGGTAAGTATTGACATAAGAGTCATTTTATGTCATTTCAGCAAGCCATGACAACCACCATCTCAGATTGTTCTGAAATCGTTTCTGTAGTTAGAAACAGGTAAGATTGGCATTCCTGATTTCTGAGAAATTAAGATATTGAGTGCACCCAAATTGGCAATTTTAAATGTAATTGATAGGATTTAGACAATATTCAATAAATATTCTGTAGTACCCAACATCCGATCTGGACAAAACATCTTCCTACCAATGAGTAAGACATTAGGAATAAAAAAGGCCAAAAGCCACCCACAGACCCCCCATACCACACAACAATCCCATCCCAACAACCAGTATACTGTATAAATTATTTTTGTTTATGTAGTATAAGCGGTTTGGAGCATTGCTTCGTCAAACTATGTAATGTATTCCCTGTGAATCTGGTGATGTTTTTTCCCCCCTGTTCAGAGAAATTAGTCATTGAAGTGGCTTGTATAGACTACCATCAAGTAGTGTAGAAGTACCAGATTTGGAGCACTAGCTGCTGCTGTTCCTGCTATACCGCCTCACTATTTTCTCCATTTTGCTTGTCTCTTGTGTTTATTAAATAGATCACAACATTTCCTTTGCAACTTTGGAAAGAAAACCAATAGATTTTGCTCATGATGAAAACATGAGTATGGCAGGTAGCCTAGTGGTTAGAGTGTTGGACTAGTAATTGAAAGGTTGCAGGATCAAATCCCTGAGCTGACAATCTGTTGTTCTGCCCCTGAACAAGGCAGTTAACTAACCCACTGTTCCTAGGCTGTCATTGAAAATAAGAATGTATTCTTAACTGACTTGCCTAGTAAAATAAAGATTAAATAGAAATTGTGTGGTCATCCTCATAGTTCAAGCCAGTCCTCCATGAAAGCAATTCAGTTTGTCCTTCCCTTAGAAACATAATGCTTCCACCCAACAATCCTTCAATTGTCCACAAGAGACAGCTTTCTGAAAGGGCTATCCCTATGGTGCAATTGTAATATGAAGACTTTTCCTACAAGCCCAAAACTTTGATGGAGAAATGGGCTAGGGGACTAAAATGTTGTGACAACACTAACAAAATAATATATTGCATGGCACTCTTGTGTTTGTCAACAACAACAAAAATATCAGGAAACATCTCTATGTGATTGTGATTAGTGGCATTGACCAACCAACCCAACCCAATACCATTTCAAAACACTATACTGTGTGTGTTTGGGACTTTTACCGTTGAAGACCATAAGACTGAATCTATTAGAACTGCTGTAGCCTAATTGTTTGCTTGTTCAATTGGAATGGTCGAACAGTAACTAATCTAGACCTTTTGTGAAGGGAATAAACCATACACAAAGGGGCCGTTTCTTGGACACAGATTAAGCGTAAGAGAAGACCTGAATTGCTTTCATGGAGGACTTGAATTGTGAGGCTGACCACACAATGTATTTTCTTCATGAGCCAAATCGATTGGTTTTCTACCCAAATTGCAAAGGAAATGTTGTGATCTGTTTAATAAACACAAGAGACCAGCAAAGTGGATGAAATAGTGAGGCGGTATAGCAGGAACAGCAGCATCTAATGGTCAAAACACTACTTCATGGTAAACGATGTAAGCAACTTCAATGACTAATATCTCTGAACAGGGGGGAAAAACATCACCAGATTCACAGGGAATACATTATATAGTATGGAAAAGCAATACTCCAAACTACAGCTTCATACTACTTGTCAAACATAGAGACCTGAAACTTACACTGGTTGTTGGGGCGGGATTGGCGTGGGGTGAGGGGGACAGTAGATTTTTTAGAGATTTTCGAGATTTTCCATGTTTTACTCATTAGTAGGAAGAAGTTTGGTCCAAATCAGATGTTGGGTACTATATTTATTGAATATTATCTGAGTCCTATAAATTAAAATGGCCAATTTGGGTGCAATCAATTAGCTTAATTTCTCAGAAATCAAATTATATTTAAAGAAATCATAATAAAGCTACATGAATGCTTATTGTATCTGTTACTAACTACATAACCAATTTCAGAACAATCTGAGATGGTGGGTGTTGAAATCCTCCTTCTTGTGCTTTTTGAGGTGGAACGACCCATAATGTGTTTACAGTAAATTCACAGCAACGTATCATCAAATGTCTTAACAGGGTGTAAAGATTTACAGGACCCCCATTATTTGAAAGCCAATGGAATCCAACCTTAGCCATTGTACAGATATCTTGCAATCACTTTGCACCATTGAGAAAGCACCCATAAAAATACAGCTACAGATGTAGGATCTTAATTTGATCACCCTGTTGCAGGTGCAAACATGTCTATTAATTATAATCCACATAATAATTAACATTTCCTTTTTGCTGCAAGATTATTTTCCTGCTGTAGCAAACTGGCTCAAATTAAGATCCTAGATCTCTATTAGATTGCCTCCTCCCAGCACAATTCTCAAGAGACAATGGACTATGACATACTTTTTCATATAAAACCAATCTTTGCACTGCTTGGGAGTCTATGGCTATTATATGTGGCAGCTATCCCAGTGGTACTTTTCAGAGGGAGAAAAAAGCATAGCTTTCAGCACCAAGCAATGCGAGAAGAAAAAGCTGATGCTTGCTAGACAGGATGCCACAGTACAGACAGTCACAACAAGCTATTAAAACTGCAGAGCGTTGAGGTCAGCTCAGGAAGAAGTGTTTGCAGTAAATATCCATGAAGTCAACTCGACAGGTTAAAACCACACAACCCAGCAAACTGTATCAGTAAAGATGAAGGATCTTCATTTGAGCCAATTTGCTACAGCAGGAAAATAATCCTCCAGCAACAGGAAATGCAAACTTTTATGTGGATTATATGTAATTAATGGATATTTTTCTGAAAACTTTAGAAACCGTTTTAAACCTAAAATACACCATAAGTTTGCATTTCGTTCTCAGCAACAAAAGAGTGATCAAATTGCGTTTAAGCAAAATATTTTGTTTCAGATTTGAATCAGATTTTTTTAATCAAATGAATCAGTTAGAATGAATTCCAGTATGAATGAATTCCAGATATAAACTAATACTCTAATTGCAGATCTGGCAGCATTGTCACGTCCTGACCAGCAGAGGGCGTATTGCTTTGTCTAGGTCAGGATGTGGCAGGGGGTTTGTGTTTGTTAAATGTTGGGTGGATGATTGGGACTTCCAATTGAAGGCAGGTGTGTATAGTTGCCTTTGATTGGAAGTCCTATATAGGTGTGTGTGTTTGTCTTTGGGGTTGTGGGGAATTGTTGTGTGCACTGCGTTTGTTTGAGCCTGCAACGCTGTTGTGAGTATTGTTTGTTGTTTTGTTTTTTCTCAAGTGGATACCTTACATGTTTTTATCAGTAATAAACATGAGTGTCCACAATCCCGCTGCGCCTTGGTCCTTCTATCTCCCATACGACATATTCAACGACAAGTATGACATTTTCAGTGACAGAATTCCCCACCAACACAGGACCAAGCAGCGGAAGAAGGCTGGCAAGGACTGGGAGACCGAGAGGCACCCCCAAGAATTTTTTAGGGGGGGGCACAAGGGCTGTGTGACGGAGCTGCCCGCCAGTCAACAGTCGTCGGAGCTGCCCGCCAGTCAACAGTCGTCGGAGCTTCCCGCCAGTCAACAGTCGTCGGAGCTTCCCGCCAGTCAACAGTCGTCGGAGCTTCCCGCCAGTCAACAGTCGTCGGAGCTTCCCGCCAGTCAACAGTCGTCGGAGCTTCCCGCCAGTCAACAGTCGTCGGAGCTGCCCGCCAGTCAACAGTCGTCGGAGCTGCCCGCCAGTCAACAGTCGTCGGAGCTGCCCGCCAGTCAACAGTCGTCGGAGCTGCCCGCCAGTCAACAGTCGTCGGAGCTGCCCACCAGTCAACAGTCATCGGAGCTGCCCGCCAGTCAACAGTCGTCGGAGCTGCCCAACAGTCGCCGGAGCTGCCCGCCAGTCAACAGTCGCCGGAGCGGCCAGACTGCGCTGAACTGCCGGAGCGGCCAGACTGCGCTGAACTGCCGGAGCGGCCAGACTGCGCTGAACTGCCGGAGCGGCCAGACTGCGCTGAACTGCCGGAGCGGCCAGACTGCGCTGAACTGCCGGAGCGGCCAGACTGCGCTGAACTGCCGGAGCAGCCAGACTGCCCTGAACTGCCGGAGCGGCCAGACTGCCCTTAACTGCCGGAGCGGCCAGACTACACTGAACGTCCCGAGTGGCCAGACTGCCCTGAACGTCCCGAGTGGCCAGACTGCCCAGACTGTCCCGAGTGGCCAGACTGCCCAGACTGTCCCGAGTTGCCAGACTGCCCAGACTGTCCCGAGTTGCCAGACTGCCCAGACTGTCCCGAGTTGCCAGACTGCCCCGAGCTGCCAGAGTGGCCCGACTGCCTGGAACGGCCAGAACCGGAGCCACCTCCAGGATAGGTGGGTTGGGGAGGGAGGGTGTAGCACAGTGCCATCGGTGACGGCAGCCCCCCTCCCTTCCCTCCCTTATGGTTTAGGGGTTATTGTTTGTTGGTTTTTGTTGGGGTATTGGGGATTTTCTTGTGTTTTTCTTGTGTTTTTCTTTTTAGGTGCATCCTGGAGTCTGCACCTTGGGGGGGGGGGGGGTACTGTCACGTCCTGACCAGCAGAGGGCGTATTGCTTTGTCTAGGTCAGGATGTGGCAAGGGGTTTGTGTTGTTAAATGTTGGGTGGATGATTGGGACTTCCAATTGAAGGCAGGTGTGTATAGTTGCCTTTGATTGGAAGTCCTATATAGGTGTGTGTGTTTGTCTTTGGGGTTGTGGGGAATTGTTGTGTGCACTGCGTTTGTTTGAGCCTGCCACGCTGTTGTGAGTATTGTTTGTTGTTTTGTTTTTTCTCAAGTGGATACCTTACATGTTTTTATCAGTAATAAACATGAGTGTCCACAATCCCGCTGCGCCTTGGTCCTTCTATCTCCCACACGACATATTCAACGACAAGTATGACATTTTCGGTGACAAGCATATTGCAAAATCAATATATCCTTGGTTAAACCAACTAGCAGGCACGTACGGAACATCACATCAGTCACAGATTATGCAAAAAAATATACCGCAAGATTTTTTCCCAATGAATGAAAAGGTATTAAGTGCACCGGTGTGCATATGTGCATAGCAATAGGTGTATCCTTGTGCATCATCTACATTCATGACAGACTGGTGCTTTTTAAAAACCTCTTTAATGTGTCATGAAACAGTCTGACAATTGTTTCTCTGACTGTGACGTGCACGTCATCAGAAAAAAGCAAAGACATATTTTATTTATTTTGCACCAAGAGGCAAGAGAGAAAGGGTGCCTCAACCCATCACAAAAAAAATGAAACTAAAGTTTGACGGTGTTCTAAAAGGTTTTCTTCATCCAGGCCTGTGTTGTGCTGAACATCCTATAGTGGAGGAAAAGGTCCTGCATTATTGACTAGCTGCTCCTGTTCGGGGGTGCCTGGGTACACTAAGCCCTCGTGGTGGAAAATGGATTCTGCAGTAACGAGGAGTGATAAGGCACGAGGCCACTGAACCCCGGTGCCTCTAGATCATCGCATGGCCAGGCACTGGAGTTTCTCATTGCACAGCTGATAAGAGATTCTCAGCCACAGCCCTTTATTGATCCATCACCTTTTCATTTAGTGAGCTGTCCAGTCTAAGCCCTGCTGTTCCCTACCCTCCACAGCACAGCGCCCCTGCTGGCCAGCCTAGCCAGGCATCCCTGTTGGTCTTGTTCCCTTTATTTTCTCATCCTCTTATCTCGCTTCTGCTGAACAACAACCAAAATGTAAGCTGACGTGAAATTAGTTTGTGTACCTCACTCGACTTGGCCCTGAATATAGGGGTAGGAGGTGTTGAGCAAGCGGAAGACAGCGTTCTGATAAGAGGCTGTGTTTGACAGTGGGCAACTGTGATGGTGGAGGATCGCACAGCTGTAAGGGCCCCTATCTGCTGCCTCCACTGTTAATGCTGTCACAGAGTAGAAGAGAAGGAGAGACTGAGCCCACCGTCCTCTTGCCTGTCACTGACAGAGTCTGAGCTGCCTTGGTACTGCTGTACTCATACGGAAAAGAAAAGATATAAAATATAGTTTTTGAATAAAAAAATGTAGGATACATGTGAAATATTTACAATTGGCCAAATAATGCATATACTGTATATGAAAAATATTTAATAGATTTTAAATACATTCCAACATATATTACGAAATGTATTTCAAATGTACTGTATATATACACACATGTATGTAAAATGTATATCACAGTATTTGTGAAATGGATTGGAAAATGAATTAAACCTATTTCAAAATATATTCTGAAAAACATTAAATAATGTATTTAGAATATGGTTTCACATATTTATCAATATTTGGTAAATATATTTAAAAAAATGCATTTGGAAATGTTTTGTAAAATATTTCCAAATACAACACCCATTTAAATGTACTTGTAATAACTATAAATATTCACTACTGTTCAAAAGTTTGGGGACACTTAGAAATGTTCTTGTTTTTTAAAGAAAATCTACTTTTTTGTCCATTAAAATAACATCAAATTGATCCGAAATACAGTGTAGAGATTGTTAATGTTGTAAATGCCTATCGTAGCTGGAAACGGCAGATTTTTAATGGAATATCTACATATGCGTACAGAGGCCCATTATCAGCAACCATCACTCCTGTGTTCCAATGGCACCTTGTGTTAGCTAATCCAAGTTTATAATTTTAAAAGGCTAATTGATCATTAGAAAACCATTTAGAAATGATATTAACACAGCTGAAAACTGTTGTTAAGGATTAAAGAAGCTATAAAACTGGACTTCTTTTGACTAGTTGAGTATCTGGAGCATCAGTATTTGTGGGTTCAATTACAGGCTCAAAATGGCCAGAAACAAAGAACTTTCTTCTGAAACTTGTCAGTCTGTTCTTGTTCTGAGAAATGAAGGCTATTCCATGCGAGAAATTGCCAAGAAACTGAAGATCTCGTACAACGCTGTGTACTACTCTCTACACAGAACAGAGCAAACTGGCTCTAACCAGAATAGAAAGAGGAGTGGGAGGCCCCGGTGCACAACTGAGGACAAGTACATTAGAGTGTCTATTTTGAGAAACAGACGCCTCACAAGTCCTCAACTGTCAGCTTTATTAAATAGTACCCGCAAAACCCCAGTCTCAATGTCAACAGTGAAGAGGCGACTCCGGGGATGCTGGCTTCTAGGCAGAGTTGCAAAGGAAAAGCCATATCTCTGTCCAGTGTCTGTGTTCTTTTGCCCATCTTAATATTTTATTGAAGTTTGCCAATGAACATCTGAATGATTCAGAGGACAACTGGGTGAAAGTGTTGTGGTCAGATGAGACCAAAATGGAGCTCTTTGGCATCAACTCAACTCGCCGTGTTTGGAGGAGGAGGAATGCTGCCTATGACCCCAAGAACACCATTCCCACCATCAAACATGGAGGTGGAAACATTATGCTTTGGGGGTGTTTTTCTGCTAAGGGTACAGGACAACTTCACCGCATCAAAGGGACGATGGACGGGGCCACGTACCGTCAAATCTTGGGTGAGAACCTCCTTCCCTCAGCCAGGGCATTGAAAATGGGTCGTGGATGGGTATTCCAGCATGAAAATGACCCAAAACACACGGCCAAGGCAACAAAGGAGTGGCTCAAGAAGAAGCACATTAAGGTCCTGGAGTGGCCTAGCCAGTCTCCAGACCTTAATCCCATAGAAATCTGTGGAGGGAGCTGAAGGTTTGAGTTGCCAAACGTCAGCCTCGAAATCTTAATGACTTGGAGAAGATCTGCAAAGAGGAGTGGGACAAAATCCCTCCTGAGATGTGTGCAAACCTGGTGGCCAACTACAAGAAACGTCTGACCTCTGTGATTGCCAACAAGGGTTTTGCCACCAAGTACTAAGTCATGTTTTGCAGAGGGGTCAAATACTTATTTCCCTCATTAAAATGCAAATCATTTTATAACATTTCTGACATGCATTTTTTAAAATGTTTTTGTTGTTATTCTGTCTCTCACTGTTCAAATAAACCTACCATTAAAATTATAGACTGATCATTTCTTTGTCAGTGGGCAAACGTACAAAATCAGCAGGGGATCAAATACTTTTTTTCCCTCACTGTAGATGGGTTGGAAAGAAAATCTATTTAATCAATTTTTCATTCCGGCTGTAACAACAAAATAAGTTAAAGGGTATGAATACTTTCTGAAGACTGTACACACACATACACTTTCACACTCAACATATGCAGCTGCTACTCTGTTCTTTATTCTTACTGTTATTATTATTTATTCTGATGCCGAGTCACTTTACCCTGCCTCTATGTACACATCTACCTCAAATACCTCATACCCCTGCACATTGATCTGGTACTGGTACTCCCTGTATATAGCTCCACATTGATCTGGTACTGGTACTCCCTGTACATAGCTTCGTTCTCGTGCATTTTATTCCTCTTATAGAGTTACTTTTATTATTTGTATTTTTTTAATCTGCATCAATGGGAAGGGCTCGTAAGCAAGAATTTCACAGTAAACCCCCTTGTATTGACGGCATGTGATAAATAAAATGTGATTTGATTTGGAGAATTCAATAAATCTGATTTTCAATAGGAATACAGACTTGGTAAAGTGCAAAAACGTAGCATTTTGACATGTCCCTCCATGCCCCCTCTAAGAAGATATTAACCCATTAAACCCCCAAAACACTCCATGTTTCCACCATCATTGTAAAGCCCTAGTTATTTTTGTGACTTTGAGAAAGTTCTTTCTGAAGATGATTGTTTATTTCTTGTGATTCATGTACGTCTGTCCCTCATTTTAAGGCCAACCCTGTTACTTGAATTGAACTCTTGCTTTATTCCTTTTAAAATATTTCTGCCAAAATCAACATTGAACATCTAATAGTCAAATTATAGTGCAAAATCAGGTGAGCTGGTTCTACTCTTTTTGGCCATTTTCGGGAGTTTAATACTCTGCCTACAGTATTATTAATCAGCTGCCTAAAACCTGCCATAGCAATGTTTATGTAGCAGCTTTTTTTTACAATAGTGTCAGTGCACACACTTGTTTTCTTCTGAAATATGGAAGGCTCTATGTGTGACTCCTGTGCCTATACTCATACGTTCCATTTGGAATTAAGCCTATGATTATGTAAGCTCAACCTGGAATTTTGTTTGTTGAAAGGAGGAGCCACCTTGAATTCATCCTATTTTGAATGTTTTCAATGGGTACACTCTCCAGCATGAATATCATGAAGACTTCAAAATGAGTCTGATTGTATTGGGTCCCATGTCCGTCTGCTTGAAAGCCAAACCAGTTCTCACCTCACCATCCTCCCATTGATAACAGAACAAAGCGCACAATGTATATTTTTTTCATGGAGGCTGAAAGGTTGAGTTATACAGCACCAGTCTTCTTCACCTGTACTGCAAATAGTCTCACATTGCATCTATTATGCAGCAATGTTTTACAAGAAAAGTGGAGCTTGTCTTTCCAATCCATCCACTGTGAAAAGCAGGTTCCTGCTCTGTAATCTTTGCCAATAAAAGAGAATATCTCAGATGTAACAAAGGATGAAAGCCCTGCCAAACCTGAGTAATTTCACAGAAACAGGCCAACATGGCAAATTATGCCAATTGAAGTAGAAACTGCGAAGCGATGGAGACACAAACGGTGACAGCAACAGCTCCTTCCCATATACCTATAATCATAAATGGGAGAAAAAAATCCCTATTACATCAGCTTTCTATCAAAGTGCTTTACAGTTCCAATGCAGCAGTTTTTATCTCAATATCAAATCATTTCTGGGTAACAATTAAGTACCTTACTGTGATTGTTTTCAATTAAATTGTTCAAAAAGAAACAAAAATAGCTTCTTAGCAAAGAGCAATTTCTCATGTAACAATTTAGCTAGGACTGTCTGAGAGTGGTCTGACTGGGAAGGGGAAAACTGAAAACAAGCTGTTATTGGCAGAGAGGTTCGGAACTCTCTTTCTTATTGGTCATTGATGTCACCAGGCAGGCCAAAACTCCATCCCACTACAACAGGCTGAAATTTCAGGCGGTCTTTTCAAACAGCTCTTAAAGTAAAAGGGCATTACCATAATTTCATAGTAATATTCCAACCTCATAGTGCAGAAATACATTTTAGCCAATTACCAGACACTCTTATCCAGAGCAACTTACAGTAGTGAGTTCATACACTTTCTTCATACTTGTCCCCCGTGGGAATCAAACCCACAACCATGGCATTGCAAGCCACATGCTCTACCAACTAAGCCACACAGGACCCTGAGTATGGAGAACATTTCCATGACATAGACCAGGTGAATCCAGGTAAAAGCGATGATCCCTTATTGATGTCACTTGTTAAATCCACTTAAATCGGGGTAGATGAAGGTGAGGAGACAGGTTAAATGAGGATTTTTAAGCCTTGAGACAATTGACACATGGATTGCGTATGTGTGCCATTCAGAGGGTGAATAGGCAAGACAAAAGTGCCTTTCCAAGTACAGTCAACTCAATATTAGGAAGGTGTTCCGAATTTTTGGTATACGCAGGAAATCATGTTTTTGAGTGCGCTGGGCCTTTATCAACATGTTGTCATTACTAATAGAGTTAAATTTGTATGGGAGTCACACTTTGTGTCGCTACTGCTTTGTTTCATGACTGTGTGGTGGTCCTTGAGTGGGCGAATGATGCGAAAAGCATTAGCATGCCCTCTAGTGTTAGCACAAGCCTCCCTGCTGGTGTGACTGGCTAGCACAGTGACCAGGCTGTCAAATGACAGCGGATATCCAACCTGACGTATTTAAGTGCCACAGCAAGCAGACCATGGAGAGAGCGCATGCCAAAGACAGCCAGGGAAAAGAAAAGGGCTGTGTGATGTTGCATCCTAATGGCCTTCATAAAAACCCTGCATATCTGCCATAGATCCTCCATACAGTGTATTATATGGCTTAGCCTATTTGAATATCTCAAATATCTTGTGTGTTTTGTCACATATACACACACAAATATTAATGCCGATATTAGATCGTACAGTTATACTGATCAAACAGCATTATTTTCAGATATGAATAAGCTGTCTGTCTGTACGCAATCCTTTATGTACTTTGGCAGCTTGAATTTAAATTGTATCAATGAATCAACTTAATAAGCATCACACTCTCCATTTCTCTCTGCTTCTCCCTATCCCTCTTTGTCTTTCACACCCTCTGTTTCTTACCTCTGTAAGTCCCCTCTACATTGCATCTCTCACGCTCGCTCTCTCATTCCCACCCACGTTGACCTAGCATCGATCATCTGCCCTATCCCCTCCTGATATACACTGCTCAAAAAAATAAAGGGAACACAAAAATAACACATCCTAGATCTGAATGAATGAAATAATCTTATTAAATACTTTTTCCTTTACATAGTTGAATGTGCTGACAACAAAATCACACAAAAATAATCAATGGAAATCCGATTTATCAACCCATGGAGGTCTGGATTTGGAGTCACACTCAAAATTAAAGTGGAAAACCACACTACAGGCTGATCCAACTTTGATGTAATGTCCTTAAAACAAGTCAAAATGAGGCTCAGTAGTGTGTGTGGCCTCCACGTGCCTGTATGACCTCCCTACAACGCCTGGGCATGCTCCTGATGAGGAGGCGGATGGTCTCCTGAGGGATCTCCTCCCAGACCTGGACTAAAGCATCCGCCAACTCCTGGACAGTCTGTGGTGCAACGTGGCATTGGTGAATGGAGCGAGACATGATGTCCCAGATGTGCTCAATTGGATTCAGGTCTGGGGAACGGGCGGGCCAGTCCATAGCATCAATGCCTTCCACCTGCAGGAAGTGCTGACACATTCCAGCCACATGAGGTCTAGCATTGTCTTGCATTAGGAGGAACCCAGGGCCAACCGCACCAGCATATGGTCTCACAAGGGGTCTGAGGATCTCATCTCGGTACCTAATGGCAGTCAGGCTACCTCTGGCGAGCACATGGAGGGCTGTGCGGCCCCCCAAAGAAATGCCACCCCACACCATGACTGACCCACCGCCAAACCGGTCATGCTGGAAGATGTTGCAGGCAGCAGAACGTTCTCCACGGCGTCTCCAGACTCTGTCACGTCTGTCACATGTGCTCAGTGTGAACCTGCTTTCATCTGTGAAGAGCACAGGGCGCCTGTGGCGAATTTGCCAATCTTGGTGTTCTCTGGCAAATGCCAAACGTCCTGCACGGTGTTGGGCTGTAAGCACAACCCCCACCTGTGGACGTCGGGCCCTCATACCACCCTCATGGAGTCTGTTTCTGACCGTTTGAGCAGACACATGCACATTTGTGGCCTGCTGCAGGTCATTTTGCAGGGCTTTGGCAGTGCTCCTCCTGCTCCTCCTTGCACAAAGGCGGAGGTAGCGGTCCTGCTGCTGAGTTGTTGCCCTCCTACGGCCTCCTCCACGTCTCCTGATGTACTGGCCTGTCTCCTGGTAGCGCCTCCATGCTCTGGACACTACGCTGACAGACACAGCAAACCTTCTTGCCACAGCTCGCATTGATGTGCCATCCTGGATAAGCTGCACTACCTGAGCCACTTGTGTGGGTTGTAGACTCCGTCTCATGCTACCACTAGAGTGAAAGCACCGCCAGCATTCAAAAGTGACCAAAACATCAGCCAGGAAGCACAGGAACTGAGAAGTGGTCTGTGGTCACCACCTGCAGAACCACTCCTTTATTGGGGGTGTCTTGCTAATTGCCTATAATTTCCACCTGTTGTCTATTCCATTTGCACAACAGCATGTGAAATTTATTGTCAATCAGTGTTGCTTCCTAAGTGGACAGTTTGATTTCACAGAAGTGTGATTGACTTGGAGTTACATTGTGTTGTTTAAGTGTTCCCTTTATTTTTTTGAGCAGTGTATATCATTTTGGAATGAAACTCTTCAAATACAGTTGATCTGTCTCTCGCAAAGACTGAAATACAGAGGCTGAATTTCTAAACCATAGTATGGGAAACCATGAAAGTGAGCAGGTAATACTTTTGGAAAATAAAATCCCCAGAGAAGCTTCTGACTGTGGATAAGGCTAAATTGGATTAATAACACTATCTGCTTAAAGCTACACTATCATAATGTTTGATTCTGTTAATTTGTGGGTGACCTGGTGTCTTTGTTCCTCAAGTGATTTGTGAGCGGGACTTGAAACAACACTGACAGACCTGCCTGGCAGTTCAAACTCACTTAGTAATGCCATTGTGCTCCACTTGGCAGAGCAAATGGGTCATCCCACTAAAATGGAGAGAGAAATAAGAGTGTTTGTGAAGAGATACAGAGTTTGTAGTAAAAAAGCCACTTGAAACTACCAGGCTTAAAAAGCTAGCAGAGTACTGATGACATAATTGTCCAACAAAGGATGGGCTACATAACACAGTTATAACCATGACATAAACAGTCATTAATGACAGCTGATTTCAGATTAAGATTCAGTTAGTCAGCAAAAATAATTCTCAGTCAGCAAAACACAAAAAGTCCATAACTATCGAAAAGGAAAGCCAGGAAAAAAATCCTCACAACACAGATGAACCCTACAAACTAAAGACAAGCATCTGACATTTACAGGTGATAATGCGTGTCCAAACTCTTATCAACCCTTTGTAGCTTTTGCACCTATCTAAAAGACACTGAAGGGCAACTGCAAAAAAGAAGAATTTAGGAGATGAATGTCTATTTTTAAACTGAACCCAAAAGGAGGAAGGAGTAAACAAACAATGACTTGAAATTCTTTAGAAATGTATTCCTTTGTGTGGCATTAATCCACATGCAAAGCAGATTGGTTGTGTTTGGGTGACTTGTCCTTCCATGAGAAAGGATTTGCTGAAGATGGGGTTTGAGTCCTATAGGCAGTACGGATAAATAGAGGAGCAGAATGCAGCCAGACAGACTAGTGGAAAACAGACAGCAGTTCCACTATAAAGTGAAAATGATCTAGTTGCCAGTCAAATATATCTTGACCGTATCCATGTGCTCCATACTGTGCTCCTCCCCATCAACACAGTCTATTGGATTACCAGGTAATTAATTAACTTTAAAAGTCATTGGAACTCCATTGGAAACTCAAATTCTTCCCCATCCATTCTCAGTGTTCCTGACTGAGAAGTGAGCAGCGATATCACTACCATGATATCACGTTTACCATAGGGCCTGCTAACACACAGTAGAGTGCTTTGTGGGAAATCTCATAATATCTGACCTTATCACAATTCCACAAAAATTAGCTTACGGAGCAGAGTGATATCGGAGAGGGCAGGAACAGTGATTCACTGCAGCTTGCCGGATTTCATCTATGGAAAATGTTTTACTGAGGAAGATGAAGGTTAGAAAATCCAATGCTGGTTGGTTTACACATGTACACACCTTAGCAGGACTCTTGAGCATCCAGGCTTTTCATGCTCAATGGAAAAATGATGTACAGTGGCAAGGAAAAGTATGTGAACCTTTTGGAAGTACCTGGATTTCTGCATTAATGTGTCATCAAATTTTATCTGATCTTCATCTTAGTCACAACAATAGACAAACACAGTGTGCTTAAACTAATAACAAACAGATTATTATATTTGTCTTGTCTATATTGAATACATAATTTGGAAAACGTATGTGAACCCCTAGGCTAATGACTTTTCCAAAAGCTAATTGGTGTCAGGAGTCAGCTAACCTGGAGTGCAATCAATGAGACGAGATTGGAGATGTTGGTTAGAGCTGCCCTGCCCTATAAAAAATACTCACAAAATTTGAGTTTGCTATTCACAAGAAGCATTGCCTGATGTGAACCATGCCTCGAAAGAAAGAGATATCAGAAGACCTAAGATTAAGAATTGTTGGCTTGCATAAAGCTGGAAAGGGTTACAAAAGTATCTCTAAAAGCCTTGATGTTCATCAGTCCATGGTAAGACAAATTATCTATAAATGGAGAAAGTTCAGCACTATTGCTACTCTCCCTAGGAGGGGCCATCCTGCAAAGATGACTGCAAGAGCACAGTGCAGAATGCTCAATGAAGAAGAACCCTAGAGTGTCACGGTTGTCGTTGGGAAAGGAGGACCAAAATGCAGCAGGTATGTGGTTGTTCATCTTGAACTTTTATTAGACTCCAAATGAACACCAAAATAACAAAACGAACTCACGATCAACGAACAGTCTTGCGGCTCACACACGCTAGACAAGAAACAATCTCCCACAAAACTTACACCAAACAATTACCCATATATAGGACTCTCAATCAGAGGCAACGAGGAAGCACCTGCCTCCAATTGAGAGTCCCAAACACCCATTAACCTAACATAGAAATACACTCGCTAGACTAAACATAGAAATACATAAACATAGAACATAAACCAAAACCCGGAAATAATAAATCAAACGCCCTTCTACAAAAACACCACCCCGAACCACATAAAACAAATACCCTCTGCCACGTCCTGACCAAACTACCATAACAATTAACCCTTATACTGGTCAGGACGTGACGTAGAGTGTCAGTTAAAGACTTACAGAAATATCTGGAAAATGCTAACATCTCTGTTGACGAGTCTACAATACGTAAAACACTAAACAAGAATGGTGTTCATGGGAGGACACCACAGAAGAAGCCACTGCTGTCCAAAAAAAAACATTCCTGCACGTCTGAAGTTCACAAATGAGCACATGGATGTTCCACAGCACTTCTGGCAAAATATTCTGTGGACAGATTAAACTAAAGTTGAGCTGTTTGGAAGGAACACACAACACTATGTGTGGAGAAAAAAAGGCACAACACACCAACATCAAAACCTCATCCTAACTGTAAAGTATGGTGGAGCGAGCCTCATGGTTTGGGGCTGCTTTGCTGCCTTAGGGCCTGGACAGCTTGCTATCATCAAGTTTATCGAGTTTATCAAGAGATTTTGCAGGAGAATGTAAGGCTATCTGTCTAAAAATTGAAGCTCAACAGAAGTTGGGTGATGCAACAGGACAACGACCCAAAACACAGAAGTAAATCAACAGCAGAATGGCTTCAACAGAAGAAAATACATCTTCTGGAGTGGCCCAGTCAGAGTCCTGACCTCAACCCGATTTTAAAATGCTGTGACATGACCTTGAGAGTGGTTCACACCAGACATCCTAAGAATATTGCTGAACTGAAACAGTTTTGTAAAGAGGAATGGTCCAAAATTCCTCCTGACCGTTGTGCAGGTCTGATCCGCAACTACAGAAAACTTGGGTTGAGTTTATTGCTGGCAAAGGAGGGTCAACCAGGTATTAAATCCAAGGGTTCACATACTTTTTAAACCCTACACTATGAATGTTTACACGGTGTGTTCAATAAAGACATGAACACTTATAATTGTTAGTGTTATTAGTTTAAGCAGACTGTGTTTGTCTATTGTTGTGACTTAGATGAAGATCCGATCAAAATTTTAGGACCAATTTATGCAGAAATCCAGGTAATTCCAATGGGTTCACATACTTTTTCTTGCCACTGTACGCTGCTGCTACTGTTTATTACCTATCCTGTTGCATAGTCACTTTATTCCTAGATATATGTACATACAGTATCTACCTCAATTACCTCGTACCTCTGCACATCGAATCAGTACTGGTGCCTCGTGCATATAGCCAAGTTATGGTTACTCATTGTGTATTTATTCCTTGTGTTATTTTTCTACATTTTTCTCTCTGCATAATTGGGAAGGGCCCATAAGTTAGCATTTCACTATTAGTCCACATCTGTTGTTTACGAAGCATGTAGAAATACAATTTGATTTGATTCAAACCCTCAATCAGACCATAGAGAGGACATCACAAAGACCTAATACGCTGTCATCCCTGCTAGACCTGCTGAGCCTAATCTAGGCAGGTATGATAGACAGGGACACAACCCTGGCCTGTATAGCGGCCAGCATTTAAGGGATAGATATCACTGAAACTATGCTATTATAAAGGCGAGCTGAAATCTCGAGATGTTTCCATTCTGTCCTCTAAACCGTCATGGTAAGTTGCAGCTTTTGTTAAGGCCAGGCTAAAAGTGTGGGCTGCATGAAGAGAGGGGCATCAATATTCTATTACCTTTCTTCTTCTTCAGAATTTCCCTTTGAGAGAGGGCTTTAGAGAATCCTCTGTTCTCTAGTCGTCCAAATTTCCCTGTCTTCCCGAGAGACCTGAGACGTCCCACTGCTCTCTCAGGCGATGTGCGTTTGTGCAGTATCTTTAAGGGGGAATTCATTAAATGGAAAAACAAATGCTCTGGCATTATTTATAACATGCACTGTCAGAACTCTCTGGTAGGGCTCCTTCTGCATGGGGTTGGGAAATGAATAGGGTTGGAAAAAGGAGAACCAGTAGAAGTTATAACATTAATGGAGATAAAAGCAAAATATTACTAACCTTTTCTTTTCCCACAAGACATTCTGTAGTTTCCTCATACTAGCATTAACAACATTGTCCATACCAAACATTGCTCATTGATAGAGTACTCTGCATGAAAATCCTGGGTAGCTTATTGGTGTGCTAACGAATCATCACGGCGTAGGAATGAACCATGTTTGTGGCCTTACTGCTCTATTGTGTTTAGTCAGTTAGGCCATCAATGTATTATCAGGAGCAGTAGCATAGCCAGCAGTAGCATAGCCAGCAGTAGCGTAGCCAGCAGTAGCGTAGCCAGAGATTCGTTGGCAGGTGGGCCAGCAGAAATTCGGGTAGGCCAAAAAAATAAAAACAAACACATATTTTGCCATGGGGCAGAGAGGAAAATGTGCCGTTTTATAGCTAATCTCATGCTATTCTACACATTTTGCCATGAGGCTGAGAAAAAATGTTAAAGCTAAATGTTAAAGCTAAATGTTTAGTTAATTAAAGCTAAAATATACTGTAGGTGCGTTAACTGTGATAAAGGCAATGGATTATGAGCTGTCTTGTTTGCTAAATGAACATATTAAGTAGGCAGTGGCATGGTGCATATAGCCATAGAATCACAATATGCCTCAATCGGTCATATTTGTGGTTTATTGGGGGTGTGGCTTTCAGTTAGTTCTTTTTGGCCACCAATCCCATGAGAGTGAATGTCATTCCAGTGCACTGCTTGCTATGAATTCTATCTGATGGTGTTTGCATGTTTAGGTAAAAATACAAATAATGTCCCATTTGGAACAATGACAAGTAGAGAGCGCATTATGTTTTGCTCAATCTGATTGGGTGGGCCTGGCTCCCCAGTGGGTGGGTGGGTAGGTGGGCCCACCCGTGCCTATGCGGCTGTTCAGGAAAGGCTAAGTCTGAGGGCTACGCATTCTTCTTTCATGCCTCGATACAGTACAATCTCACTACCTGACTGTCCATGTGCAGGCTTTTCTCAGACTCACTTCTCTCGCTGAATTAATGTATTCACTTGTTATTATTCAAAGAAACTCAACACTTTATTGCACTTGTTTAAAAGTGCATGTTTAATGGTGTGAAGCTGATAGCTATAAACCTTTGTTTTTATTCTCTTTTTACGTTAATCAAATAAAGGTTACTTTTCTACCATAGTGAGTGGGTATGCAATGGTTGGTGCACTCTGACTGGATCCATGTCAGTAAAACTGTTAACTGTTCTTAGCTCTGTTCGTTTACTCATCTGCTTCTCACTCTCTTCTTCCTTCTCTCCATATGTTGTAAAGGACTGCAGCATATAATGATGAGACCAGTGGGATGGTCATCATTTTTTATCTTTGAAAGATTTAGGAGCACTTTCTTTGGACATAATATCTCAACATAAGAGTTCTGGCTCCAGTCTCTTTGCTTGTACTCACATTGTCCACCAACAGCATGGGCGCCATCTGTTCATATGGAAGTAGGAGGCAAACTATGCCAATGCACCCATAATGTGTGATGGATTAGTGCAATCTGTTAATACAGCAATAAGGCACTCGAGGGTGTGTGTTTTGATTATGATGATTGTCGGTTGTGCTCCAATCACTGAATACTGTCAACTTGCACAGCCAGGACAATAATCATGATAACATACAAGCTCCAGTTTCTTATTATTTTATAATAACTTTTCTATTGTATCTTTTTTTTCTCACACCTAGTCAATAGTTATTGGCTTTATTTAAAAAAAGCTCATGATTGCTTTAAAGTGACAATCTGCAGTTCAATCAATAACACCCCGCCACTGTTTTGGTTAAAAGCTGAGGGATGGGGCGGGAGGAATGTAACCAATTTCATAGACAGAGCCATGGATGCAAGTACTGACCACCAACATTCTAGTTTTAACCATGTTTTGAGGCTATACACTGTCTATAAAATATCTGTCTACACAAGCCTATATTTTGGATTCTGACAGTTGAACTAAGCTCTTGCAGCATTTATAAGTTACATTATTTAATAATAAATGGCTATATACAATTTATTTAAAAGTTTTAAAAAATGTATGTATCAATCACAGATTTCCCCTTTAACTACAGGTTTGACTTGCTGAGGGTGTTATGAACTAGACTGGGGAAAAAAACACTGAAATATTGCTGAATCTCTGCATTGTCTCTATGTCGATTCAATGGAATATCTACAGAGTCACGCCTACAGGATCCTCATTTTCTTCATGCTTGTAGTCTACAGTACTGCTTGCAATTATTGAACAAGAATTGCACTTTGTTTGCATCAATCGCACCATCATTGTAATGTGGACTGTTAAGCGAAAATTCAGAGAGTAGTTGTCCTTCATGTTAAATACATTGGAAATATGTGGGAGATATTTTTGGTGAGAATGCATGTATGGATGCTGGTCGATGCAACTGTGTTCTTACTGGCATGAGTAAGAACACATGGCATGTATGATACATGTAGTACTGCAGTGGGATGTTTCAGGCGATGCATTTATGATGCCCAAGGAGAGGTATGAACCATCACCTTCAAGCTGTTCTCAAAATCCCATCACTGTCAGAAAAACAATGTAGATAGTAGTGTTGAAACCTATGAGTCTGTGCCTTTCCTCAGAAAATAAAATATTCTCAGCTGACATTACAACGTATCTTACCTGGGAAAGTATTGCATTCTTTTATTCCAAATGTTAATTGGCATAAAAATGAATTTGTTAAAATGCTCCGTCTTTCCCTTTACCCAGTCAGGAAGCTCAAATCTGGGGTATCAGGGCCTGCTATCAGCAAGGATACAGTGCCTTACAAAAGTATTCATCCCCTTTGGCGTTTTTCCTATTTTGTTGCATCACAACCTGTAATTTAAATGGATTTTTTTTATTTGGATTTCATGTAATGGACATAAACAAAATAGTCCAAATTGATGAAGTGAAATGAAAAAAATTGCTTCTTTCAAAAAATGTAAAAACAATATTTACGTAAAAATGGTGCGTGCATATGTATTCACCCCCTTTGCTATGAAGCCCCTAAATAAGATCTGGTGCAACCAATTACCTTCAGAAGTCACATAATTAGTTAAATAAATTCCACCTGTGTGCAATCTAAGTGTCACATGATCTTTCACATGATCTCCGTATATACCTGTTCTGAAAGGCCCCAGAGTCTGCAACACCACTAAGCAAGCGACACCACCAAGCAAGCGTCACCATGAAGACCAGGGAGCTCTCCAAACAGGTCAAG
This sequence comes from Salmo trutta, assembly GCF_901001165.1. Classification (NCBI taxonomy): domain Eukaryota; kingdom Metazoa; phylum Chordata; class Actinopteri; order Salmoniformes; family Salmonidae; genus Salmo; species Salmo trutta. Next base: position 13,243,895 of record NC_042979.1, read on the forward strand.
GACAAAGTTGTGGAGAAGTACAGATCAGGGTTGGGTTATAAAAAAATATCCGAAACTTTGAACATCCCACGGAGCACCATTATTAAAAAAATTGAAAAAATATGGCACCACAACAAACCTGCCAAGACAAGGCCGCCCACCAAAACTCACGCACCAGGCAAGGAGGGCATTAATCAGAGAGGCAACAAAGAGACCAAGGATAACACTGAGAGAGCTACAAAGCTCCACAGCTGAGATTGGAGTATCTGTCCATAGGACCACTTTAAGCCGTACACTCCACAGAGCTGGGCTTTATGGAAGAATGTCCAGAAAAAAGCCATTGCTTAAAGAAAGAAATAAGCAAACACATTTGGTATTTGCTAAAAAGCATGTGAGAGACTCCCCAAACATATGGAAGAAGGTATTCTGGTTAGATGAGACAAAAATTTAGCTTTTTGGCCATCAAGGAAAATGCTATGTCTGGCGCAAACCCAACACCTCCCATTACCCCGAGAACACCATCCCCACAGTGAAGCATGGTGGTGGCAGCATCATGCTGTGGGTATGTTTTTCATTGGCAGGGAGTGGGAAACTGGTCAGAATTGAAGGAATGATGGATGGCGCTAAATACAGGGAAATTCTTGAGGGAAATCTGTTTCAGTCTTCAAGAGATTTGAGACTGGGACAGAGGTTCAACTTCCAGCAGGACAATGACCCTAAGCATACTGCTAAAACAACACTTGAGTGGTTTAAAGGGAAACATTTAAATGTTTTGGAATGGCCTAGTCAAAGCCTAGACCTCAATCCAATTGAGAATCTGTGGTATGACTTAAAGATTGCTGTGCACCAGCGGAACCCATCCAACTTGAAGGAGCTGGAGCAGTTTTGCCTTGAAGAATGGGCAAAAATCCCAGTGGCTAGATGTGCCAAGCTTATAGAGACATACCCCTTGAGACTTGCAGCTGTAATTGCTGCAAAAGGTGGCTCTACAAAGTATTGACTTTGGGGGGGTGAATAGTTATGCATGCTCAAGTTTTCTGTTTTTTTGTCTTATTTCTTGTTTGTTTAACAAGAAAAACTATTTTGCATCTCCAAAGTCGTAGGCATGTTCTATAAATCAAACTATACAAACCCTCAAAAAATCTATTTTAATTCCAGGTTGAAAGGCAACAAAATAAGAAAAATGCCAAGGGGGTGAATATTTTCGCAAGCCACTGTAGATGGCACTTACAAGTTTAAAAGCTAGTCTCAATGCTGCATTACTTATTTATTGAAACACTGATCATTGGCTTACTGGCACATGCTTCTATGTCTTCATCATCATCATGTCATAATCATCATAACACTCTCATAGACCAGTTTACTATCCCAAAACGCCTCATTGCATCACAGAGCTCTGCCTGTATTAACATGGATGTACCATGAACCAAAATCAGTTCTAACCTCAGTAAATCCCATCAGTGTCATTCAATCTCCATTGATCCACACTGTTCAGTGTATGAGGAAACCATTTACAGCACAGACAATGATCTGTGGCTTTACGCTACAATATCCAAGCAAAGGAAAATGCAGGTTTACCCATGCAGGTCTGTGTGATCTAGTTGAAGATGCACATCTGCCACACACTTTTCCTCTCTAAAATGGCTGCCTCCATCTGGCTCAATTATCAATCAACCAAGCCATTGTTCCCATCCTCTACAACACGCAGAATAATGAGCAGCACATGCCTTCCACCAATAAACCACCACCTAACCATCCACCTTCCCACCCCCTTTAATGGTAGATCCCACCCCCTCCATGTCCACAACTAATTGAACCATAAAGTCTCCAGCGAGCTAATGAAAGGGGCCCACCCACACCATGCTCACACACAGGAATGGATCTAACCCTTCTTCAATTACGTCTTAGCTGAGGCCAAAGGCATAGCTAATGGATTTCAATAAATGAGGCTGGCTGCCCCAGACAATTTGGATGTTGATTTATGTGTGCTGAGCTGTAGAGGGAGAGTGGTTGATGTACAGGAGCACTATAGCAGGAGGATCTGTGAATGTATCCGTAGGTGTTTCTCCTATAGGAATATCATGCTCTGCAGAGTGTTATGACCACCGGCTCAACCTTTTAGAGGTGATAGGTTTAGGGATGGATTTACCTTTAAGCTGCTGGCTAAATTCCTGGTGTTAAAACACTGATGTTTCCACTCAACATAACAAATTGTAAGAGCATCTGACTGATCTTTAAAGCTGAACAAACACAGCAGAGCCGTAACAAAGGAATTAGGATTATTTTCTTGGATAGGAAAGGATTCATGCTTTGTTCTCATTAGCAAAAAATGCTATATTTACAGTGCAGACTGTTCTCAAGGTCTTCCCTCCAATAGATAAGAATGAACAAGACTACTTATACGATTTAAAACAATTGTCAGTGGAGACCAGATAATTACTCTCTTTCTTCCTACAGACCAAAGTGTAACTGTGCACACTATAGGGAACTAAGACTAGCTATACCTGTCATGCTTGTCATATTGCAAAATGCCTCACACACATTTTATACACAACAAACTCTAGATAACTCCAGATATCCATTCTTCCTCAATCCTCTGTCTCTTGTCTCATCTTTGCTCTTACTTTATAACATGGTTTTCAATATCTGCTCTCAAGTATTCTCCATGCCTCTAATCCCAACACTCTGTAAGCAATCTCTCACATTCTCTCTCACATTGTCTCTCACATTCTCTCTCTCTTTCTCTCTCTCACATTCTCTCTCTCTTACATTCTATCTCTCTCGCTCGCTCTCTCTCTCTGTGAAGATGGTGACGTACTGTATGGTTTCAAGCTCTGACCCAATTTAGCTATTTTGTTATCCTTTTGGTGTTTATCTTTACTGTTTTTGCACAAAATGTGTCCGCTATCATTTTTTATGATCGACAATAACCTTTTAACATCAGATCGGCAGTTATTAATCTCAATTCCGGCTTCAACTTCGACTCATCTGCCCTGGGCTCTTTGTGTACCTTCGACCCAATCTTTGGACTAACCAATAGGAAATGCAGAGGCAGGAGAGTGGGCACCCAAATGAGAATGAGGTTAAGGCTACCACTTTTCTCTATTCTATTGGCCAGTCACTTGATAAAAAGATGGATGACCTCCAATCATGGATTTGCTATCAACGAGACCCTCATAAATGCAATATTCCCTGTTTTTCTGAACGGACAAGACATTGGATTCAGGGAAATCCAGCGGGGAATGGGGATGTCTCTTCACGAGACATGGGTGGTGTGGTCAGCATGTAAGACACATAATGCCCAATTTCTATCAACACGTCTCCTTTGCCACTAGGGGCGAAAGAGTCCTAGACCACTGTTACTCAACCCACAAGCAAGCATACAATAATTATTATAAAAATAATAACACACTACATTACCAAAAGTATGTGGACACCTGCTCGTCGAACATCTCATTCCAAAATCATGGGGTTTAATATGGAGTTGGTCCCCCCTTGCTGTTATAACAGCCTCCACTCTTCTGGGAAGGCATTCCACTAGATGTTGGAACATTGCTTCAGGGACTCAATTCCATTGAGCCATGTGCAGGCCAGTCAAGTTCTTCCACATCGATCTCGACAAAGCATTTCTGTATGGACCTCGCTTTGTGCAAGGGGACATTGTCATGCTGAAACAGGAAAGGGCCTTCCCCAAACTGTTACCAAATAGTTGGAAACAAAGAATCATCTAGAATGTCATTTTATGCTGTAGCATTAAGATTTCCCTTCACTGGAACTAAGGGACCTAGCACAAACCATGAAAAACAGACACAGACAATTTTTCCTCCTCTACCAAACTTTACAATTGGCACTCTGCATTGAGGCAGGTAGCATTCTCCTGGCATCTGCCAAACCCAGCTTTGTTCATTGAACTGCCAAACTGAAGCGTGATTCAGCACTCCAGATAACGTGTTTCCATTGCTCCAGAGTCCAATGGCAGTGAGCTTTACAGCACTCCAGCCGACGCTTGGTATTGCGCATGGTGATCTTAGGCTTGAGTGCGGATGCTCGGCCATGGAAACCCATTTCATGAAGCTCCCAAAGAACAGCTCTTGTGCTGACATTGCTTCCAGAGGCAGTGTGGAACTCGGTAGTGAGTATTGCAACCAAGGACAGATGATCTTTACATGGTTCAGCACTCGGCGGTCCCGTTCTTTGAGCTTGTGTGGCCTACCACTTCTCGGCTGAGCCGTTGTTGCTCCTAGACATTTCCACTTCACAATAGAGTAAGGGACACAGCACAAGCCCTGAGGGACACCCTGTATAACTGCAGCTGAGTCTGAGGTGTGGCAATTGAGGGAGATGTAGTGGGTCCAGTTTGTGAGGTATGATTGTTGCCAGGAGAGTGCAGTTCTCTCAACACCCAAGCCCTCCAGCCTGCGGAAGAGGATCTGATGGCACACTGTGTCCAAAGCATCACTCAGGTCCAGGAGAATCAGGATGTTGAGGGCACCTGCATCAGCATAGGTGAGGATGTCATTGATAACTTTGAGGAGTGCCGTTTCTGTACTGTGGAGGGGGTGGAAACCAAACTGTAGGGGCTCGGACAGGTTGTTGATTAGCAGGTGGGTTTGTAATTGGGAGGCAACAGTACGTTCCAGAGTCTTGGCAAGGAAGGTTAGGGTGGAAATGGGGTGGAAGTTATTGAGGATGGTGGTGTCCAGTTCTTTTAAGATGGGGGTGACTGCAGCTGTTTTGTAGTTGGATGGGACAGTTCCGTGGTCGAGGGAGAGGTTGACAATGTTTGTGATGGACAAAGAGCAGGCAGGCAGGAAGGCAGGCAGGCTTTGATGAGAAGACTGGGGAAAGGACCCAGGGAGCAATATGTAGTCTGGATAACATGATGAGTTTTGAGATCTACTGTAGGGAGAGTCAATGGGGACAAATTCGGAGAGCTGGGTTTCAGTTGTGATGGTTGGGAGGTTGACAGGGGGAGGGGCAGCTGAGGGAGATTGATCAGTCAGTAATGAGTTTAAATGAAGAAATTAGTTGCAGAGCTCAGTGGAGGGAGTAGAGAAGGTGTCATCACGGGGCTGAAGCAGTTTGCTGACAGTGGAGAAGAGAGTTCGGGAGTTCTTACTGGGGCAGTCAATGTTGTTAGAGAAGTAAGTGGACCTTGCAGCACAGCTGTACGCGCTAAGCTAAAGGGCAGAGCTACCGCACACATTGCAGCCAACCACAAGGTTACAACTGAGGAGACGAACGCGTGCAAGAAGTCCCGCTACGACCTCCGCAGAGCCATCAAACAGGCAAAAGGACAATATAGGAACAAGGTGGAATCCTATTACACCGGCTCTGACGCTCAACGCATGTGGCAGGAGCTACAGTCCATTACGGATTACAAAGGAAGACTTAGCCGTGATCTGCCCAATGATGAATGCTTCTCTACCAGACAAACTCAATGCATTTTATGGACACTTCAACAAAAACAACACCGAGCCATGCATGAGGGCCTCCACCATCCCAGATGACTGAGTGATCTCGCTCTCTGAGGCGAATGTGAGTAAGGCTTTAAATCTGGTCAACACCCGCAAGGCCGCGGAGGCCAGTAATATTCCAGGGTGTACTCTCAGAGTATGTGCAGACCAGCTGGCAGGCATCTTCAATGTCATTTTCAACCTCTCATTGTCCCAGTCTGTAATCCCCACATGTCTCAAGCTGACCACCATCCTGTTCCCAAGAATGTTAAGGCTACCTGCCATAATGACTACTGCACTATAGCACTCATATCTGTAATCATGAAGTGCTTTGAAAGACTGGTCATGGCACACATCAACTACATTATCACAGACACCCTAGACCCACTCCAATTTGCATACTGCCCCAACAGATCTACAGACGATGCAATCTCAATTGCACTCAACATTGCCCTCTCCCACCTGGACAAGAGGAATACCTATGTGAGAATGCTGTTCATTGATTACAGCTCAGCGCTCAACACCATAGTGCCCTCCAAGCTTGTCACCAACCTCGGGACCCTGGAACAGAACACCTCCCTCTGCAACTGGATCCTGGACTTCCTGACGGGCCGACCCCAGGTGGTGAGAGTAGGCAACAATACCTTTGCCATGCTGACCCTCAACACAGGGCCCCCCAGGGGTGAGTGCTTAGCCCCCTCCTGTACTCCATGTTTACCCAAAACTGTGTGGCCATGCACAACTTCAACTCCATCATAAAGTTTGCTGACGACACGACGGTGCTAGGACTGACCACCAATGGCGATGAGACAGCCTAAAGGGAGGAGGTCAGAGACATGGCAATGTCAGGACAGTGCCAGGACAACAACCTCTCCCTCAATGTTAACAAGACCAAAGAGCTGATAATGGACTACAGGAAACAGGGTTGGTGGCTTCAAGTTTCTCGGTGTCCACATCATTGAGGACTTAACATGGTCCTCTCAAACCAGAACAGTCATAAAGAAGGCATGACAGCACCTCTTCTACCTCAGGAGGCTGAAATTATTTGGTATGGTCTCTCAGATCCTCAGGAACTTTTACAGCTGCACCATCGAAAGCATCCTGACTGGTTGTATCACCGTCTGGTATGGCAACTGCAACGCCCTCGACGGGAAAGCCCTACAATGGGTGGTGCAAACGACCCAACCCATTATTGGGGGCAAGCTCCCAGCAATCCAGGATGTACATGCCAGGCAGTGTCCGAGAAAGCCTTGAAAAATTGCCAAGACTCCAGCCACCCGAGACATGGACAGTTCTCCATGCTGCTGTCCGACATGTGGTACCGTTGCATCAAGGCTCAGACTCCTAAACAGCTTCTATCCCCTGGCCATGACACTGTTAAAAATGACTATTCTCCCTCTCCCACAGACTATCCACACTAACACTTTGCCAATCCACAGGACTCTACCAACTCAGACACACACACCTTCACTGTCACTCTTACTCATACACACACACGTACTCACATACACACACTCACACCCTCACTCACACACTCATTAATGACGCCACACACTTAAACCCACACGCACACAGCTCGTCAAACCTACGCTGCTGTTCATTGATTATTGATTGCAATTACCATGAGTATCTACTGTATTTGGGTCATGGGAAGGGTTAGCTAAAATATATTACATGTATATATTACCATTAGTATGCCATTGCTATGCTATGTGGTTGTCATAGGTCTCTCTTTATGTAGTGTTGTGGTGTCTCTCTTGTTGTGATGTGTGTTTTGTCCTATATTGTATTTATTTATTTATTTTTAATCCCCCGTCACCGCAGGAGGCCTTTTGCCTTTTGGTAGGCCGTCATGGTAAATAAGAATGTGTTCTTAACTGACTTGCCTAGTTAAATAAAGGTTAAATAAAAACAAAAGTATATTACCATAAATATTGATATAGTCCTGCTACCCGTCACTTTTCAGCCCTGTTTACATGTATACTGTATCCTACTACCAGTCACTTTGTATATATAAACCTACCTCAACCACTCCAGGACCCCTGCATATCGAATAAGGTACTGGCACTGACCTGTATTTACTTGCATTTTCTTGTTTCTTGAACTTATAGTGTACTTCTTGTGCATTTTTTAAAAATTCTATGCTATTATCTGTATTATTATATAGATGTTTTATTCTGTGCATGTGGCGAATAAACTTTAAATGTCTCTCTCTCACACTCACACACACTTTGCACCCTGGTTTCTCGCTGCCTAGATTTCTAGCACACACTTAGATACTTCCAACCTCTGCTCTCTCCCTCTCTCTCTGCTGTCCTTCTCTCTCTCCCTCTCTCTGCTCTCCCTCTCTCCCTGCTATATCTCTGCTTCCTTTGAGCTATGGATCGTTTGATGTATTTTCAGCACACTGGGCATTTGGTTGGGATTATTATTAATTATTCAGGGCTGTTCTTCTCTACTCTTCTACCTGGTGTGATAGACAGGGGTCCAGCCTCACTCCCTGGGCCTGGTGGTGAATCATACTTTATATTTAATCATACTTATAATATATATATATATTCTAAGTATGATTATATATAAAGTATGATTCACCACCAGGCCCAGGGAGTGAGGCTGGACCCCTGCCTACCTGGTTAAATAAAGGTGAAATAAAAAATTAAATAAAAAAAAAATACTTCATGTATATTAAATTAATACTTTGGAGGCATACAGTGGCATCACAGATGCACAGACAAGGTAAAAGTAGGCATGTAATCACTCATACAAAACAAGCAAAACAACCTGATCTCATAAAGTAAATGTAACATTGTAAACATAAATCCAAGACACTCAAATTAGTATATGTTTCATTTGGCATGGTTACATAAGACAGATGGTTAATTAAGGCAAAAATGAAAGTTGGGTGATTGGTCGGGGTGGATGGGTAGACATATAAAACAAATGTCTGGCAACCCAAAGGTTGAGAGTTCAAATCTCATCACGGACAACTTTAGCATTATAGCTAATTAGCAACTTTACAACTAATTACTACTTTTTAGCTACTTTGCAACTACTTAAAATGTTAGTTAACCCTTCACCTAACCCTAATCTTAACCCTTTTAGCTAAACCTTCACCTAACCCTCACATTAACCCTTTTAGCTAACCCTTCCCCTAACCCTAACCCTTACCCTTTTAGCTAACCCTTCCCATAACATTAAACCTTTTAGCTAACCCTTCACCTAACCTTAAGCCTTTTAGCTAACCCTTCACCTAACCCTCACCTTAACCCTTTTAGCTAACCCTTCACCTAACCCTCACCTTAAACCTTTTAGCTAACCCTTCCCTTAACCTTAAACCTTTTAGCTAACCCTTCACCTAACTTTCACATTAACCCTTTTAGCTAACCCTTCACCTAACATTAACCCTTTTAGCTAACCCTTCACCTAACCTTAAGCCTTATAGCTAATCCTTCCCATAACATTAACCCTTTTAGCTAACCCTTCACCTAACATTAACCCTTTTAGCTAACCCTTCACCTAACTTTAAGCCTTTTAGCTAACCCTTCACCTAACCCTCACCTTAACCCTTTTAGCTAACCCTTCCCCTAACCCTCACATTAACCCTTTTAGCTAACCCTTCACCTAACCTTAAGCCTTTTAGCTAACCCTTCCCCTAACATTAACTATTTTAGCTAACCCTTCCCCTAACATGAACTATTTTAGCTAACCCTTCACTTAACCCTCACCTTAACCCTTTTAGTTAACCCTTCCCCTAACATTAACTATTTTAGCTAACCTTTCACCTAACCCTCACCTTAACCCTTTTAGCTAACCCTTCACCTAACCCTCACATTAACCCTTTTAGCTAACCCTTCCCCTAACATTAACTATTTTAGCTAACCCTTCACCTAACCCTCACCTTAGCCCTTTTAGCTAACCCTTCACCTAACATTAACCCTTCACCTAACCCTCACCTTAACCCTTTTAGCTAACCCTTCACCTAACCTTAAGCCTTTTAGCTAAGCCTTCACCTAACCCTCACATTAACCCTTCACCTAACCCTCAGCTTAACCCTTTTAGCTAACCCTCACATTAACTCTTTTAGCTAACCCTTCACCTAACTTTAACCCTTTTAGCTAACCCTTCACCTAACTTTAAGCCTTTTAGCTAACCCTTCACCTAACCTTAAGCCTTTTAGCTAACCCTTCACCAAACCCTCACATTAACCCTTTTAGCTAACCCTTCACCTAACCTTAAGACTTTTAGCTAACCCTTCACCTAACCGTTAGCCTTTTAGCTAACCCTTCCCATAACATTAACCCTTTTAGCTTACCCTTCCCTTAACATTAACCCTTTTAGCTAACCCGTCACCTAACCTTAAGCCTTTTAGCTAACCCTTCACCTAACCCTAACCCTTTTAGCTAACCCTTCACCTAACCCTAACCCTTTTAGCTAACCCTTCCCCTAACATTAACCCTTTTAGCTAACCCTTCACCTAACTCTCACATTAACCCTTTTAGCTAACCCTTCCCCTAACATTAACCCTTTTATCTAAGCCTTCCCTAACCTTAAGCCTTTTAGCTAACCCTTCACCTAACCGTTAGCCTTTTAGCTAACCCTTCCCATAACATTAACCCTTTTAGCTTACCCTTCCCTTAACATTAACCCTTTTAGCTAACCCTTCACCTAACCTTAAGCCTTTTAGCTAACCCTTCACCTAACCCTAACCCTTTTAGCTAACCCTTCCCCTAACATTAACCCTTTTAGCTAACCCTTCACCTAACTCTCACATTAACCCTTTTAGCTAACCCTTCCCCTAACATTAACCCTTTTATCTAACCCTTCTTTTACCTTAAGCCTTTTAGCTAACCCTTCACCTAACCCTCACCTTAACCCTTTTAGCTAACCCTTCCCCTAACCCTAACCCTTACCCTTTTAGCTAACCCTTCCCATAACATTAACCCTTTTATCTAACCATTCCCTAACCTTAAGCCTTTTAGCTAACCCTTCACCTAACCCTCACCTTAACCCTTTTAGCTAACCCTTCACCTAACCTTAAGCCTTTTAGCTAACCCTTCACCTAACCCTAACCCTTTTAGCTAACCCTTCCCCTAACCCAAACCCTTTTAGCTAACCCTTCCCCAAATTCTTAAAATATAATAAGAATTGTAATTTGTAACATATCATACGAAATGGGTGATGGACATCCACAAATTAATACATACAGTACCATACGAAGCATAGCATATCATACTAAATGGAGTGTCTTGGATTAACATACATAATAATACAAAATGCTCTGAGACCAGGTTGTGCTATCAGGTAATACACATGCCCTGCCCAATCCCCAACTCCCCATTGCGTGACTAGATCCAATTTGACTTACAACATGAGCAGTGAACAGTGCAGTGGATAAATACATTTCATGAGCTCTGGTGGTCTTCATAAAAACCGCTTAGCATGACAAGGGTGATTGCTCATGGTGGACAATATTCTTAAAGTTTCTGGCAAAGAGAGGGAAAAAAACGTTGCGCAGAACCCCTTTTTGAGAAATCGGAGAATTTGAGCCCTTGGAACGTTACATGAGTAAACTGGAATAACTCAGGCTTTACCTATAAAACCAAATTACATGTTTACCATGCATGTTTTATGTGTTCCAAGTAACTATTATGTAACATTACAATATAATATAAGCCTATTTAAAAGATCAATGAAAAAAAAAATGACATTGGCTTAAAGTACGGCGCCTAATTGAAAACACACTGAACAAGAAAACTGTAAATCAAGTAGATGTATACACATCAGTAAATTGGCTCAGTTGGTAGAGGATGGCACCGCCAGGGTCGTGGGTTCGATTTCCAGGGCCACCCATACGTAAAATGTATGCATGCATGACTTTAAAATGCGTTGGATTAAAGCATCTGCTAAATGGTACATATTATATTATTACAGTAGTAAACACTGACAGGTATATAATAGTTTTCTCCAAATAACCATAAATACTGTGCAAATTGAATCACATTATGTAAAATCATTATGTAAAAGACAAACAAGCAAGCAAACACACAAACAACACATTTGGATCTGATGTAAACGTAGCCCATACATACATACCTCGGATAAAAACGGACTTCATTTTGGAAATAGAATCCAAAAGGCACCCCTTGTGTGCGTGGTAAAATACTCGTTCTCTGCTTGAAAAACAAAGACCCCGGTCAGAGAGATGGCAGTGGAAAATCCAGGGCACCGTCCATGAAAACTTTAGCCCAAGGTTTTAACATAGAACGGAGGTGGAGAACGCGGTCTCCTCTTCACGCCGCGCTCAGTCATTTGAGAGATGCGCGGGAAACAAAACCTTCGTTTTTTTACATTCGAATACAGGCAACCCAAAGGAACGTCTCCAAATGGACCACATAAACGCACGGGTGGCAGCAATCCAATCGGCAATAGGCTACAGAATTAAAACCATCAGCAGTCACAACGCAATCCACGATTAAGAAAAGGCATATATCCAAACGTCCTTCGTTTGGTTTCCAACGTAGAGTTATCCTAGATGAGTGCACTGCCGGTTGGCTTGTGAGGGTGAGGATCCAAAGATATGCGCCTCTCTAGCAGCATAGAACAAGACAGGGCAAGGGGAGCTGCAGGCGCGCGCGGTCGTGTTCTTAGTGAATGTGAGAAGGTAACTGAGATCATAGTGCTCCTGAACTTCTCTGCACTCTTTGGTCAGAGCCCATATCATGGGACAACAACCACATAGGCTACAAGCAGAACGGATGATCCCAACAAACGATAATGCGCAGTTCAGGCACGTTATGTGATGAACAGCAGAACATATTGTTTCTGATTATTTAGTGATATGTTTTGGCAGTGTGCTCTTGATTTATCTCGACCCATTTCATTGATTTTAACATAACAAAGAAAATGACATAGAAAACGAACGTCTTATATGATATTGGTAATATGTGGTTCGTGGTTGAGATCTCCCTGTCAGACTATTCTAAATGAAGATAAAGACGCCTCCCAGCGGCTGTGTGTGAACACCTCCCCGATTATATAAACCTATATTCAATTCCGAACAGCAAATTGCTGTAAAAAGCAAATAGAAACCAATGTCGCTGCTTCATGCAATGTTTGCCACAGAGACGACGAACATATACCTTTCTCTGAATGTCGGTGACACACTTCAACAGAGATTGATGTTTGAGCTTTTCCAACGAGCCTCGTGTTTATGCGAATCAGCACCATGGACAGCGCATGTAGCCACAGCACTCTTTCCTCAGACGGGTAAACTTGAGTCGGCTAGGCTGTAGTAGCCTGGAGTTCAGATGACTACGGGTTGTAATTACTGGTCATGTTTCCATGATCGATGGTTGTTTTGGCTCCATGTGTTTAATGACCATTGTGTGCGAATAATAGCAGGCCTAGTTCATGCAATGCATATTAACACATTGTTTGCTAGATTGGAAACGATTTTGTTTCGTAGAGAACATATACTGGGGAGTAAACAAAATATGAAAGGAGAGGCACAACCCCTTTGTATTTTATATCTTCACTTAATTAAGCAAACGTGTGTAATCCAGAAAGACAGTGCTGATGTTACAGTAGAATGTTTCAGTGATGGCCCTGGACAACATACAGCTCAAAGAAAACAAGAGCAGAAATCTGTTTGGATGAGTCATTTGTGAAAATCTCTGCATGCATTATTTTGATTTATTTAACCAGGCAAGTCAGTAAAGAAGTTCGGTTACTGGCCTAACTCTTTAACCACTAGGCTATCGGCCTCTCTATGTCACATTTGGCATCTATTCACATGACACAGACATTCTTCATTCCATATTGGCTGGGACCTCTCGCCCCTTCTTATGAGATGTGGCTAATTTGCCTCTCCAAGCTGAGAAAATGCTGCACCCCACTGCATTGTCTTTCAGCGCGAAAGCCAAACCTCATTAACATCTTGGAATCAGGACAATGTCAAATAGCTTATGTTAAGCTCTTTTTACTCATACTCACATTTCAGCATTTAATTGGATTGTCTAACACTTCCTGCTGTCTGCAAGCTGCAGGATGGGGGGTGTTAGTATGTAAATGTGGTGACTTCTGTAAAATGCATGTCTAAACCTGCCTACCCTAACAATGTGTAAACAGTACATAAGAACATATGGCAGACACCAAGCAACTCAATATAGTGTAGAAGTAACTCTACATGGTAATATGAAGGACCTCTCTCTTTCCCTTACAGTAGGTCAGTTCAAGGTTGACAATCTGCATATCAACCAAGACCTTTTAACTGGAGTAATCAGTGTATCAAATTGACTCTCTTGCCATACAGTACAGCTATGACTAGGCTGTAAAGCATTCATTCACATTGCAACTAGACAGCAAGCACAATGATGTAACATGCTCTGCTGCCTCTTGCAAACAGAAGTTTATATGAAGTTATTATTAGCTTATTATTCGTTTATTAACTGCATACTCTAGTTTTCGTCTGTACTGTATTTGTCCCATCCCTGTGACACATGTTCCACCCTTGTGTTGTGCATTAGCGAACAGCTTTTGCCAGGTCAATTTTTCTGAGGCAGGAATTAATGATGCAGTCATAAATGAGGTATGTTCCCTCATCTGCTTATGGAATTGTCATAACGAAGCCAGCCTTTCTGATATATGAATGTCAGCTATTGTAATGTGCACTTATTTATTTACAGACATATAATGAAGAATCATGTCTGGCTTTAGGCATTTATCAAAAAACAAACACTTTATTCACACCACTTTTAAAATGTATACATTTATGCTGTTGATATTGCTATGTTCAGAAACATGCGAAAAAAATATTCCACACTTACTGTATCTTATATCAATGTTCTATGCACTGTCTTTTGGTATTAGGCTTACTGTGAGCTTGGAGGCACAGACAGTTCTATATTTCTCTAAATTGGTTGGTTTGTAGTAGAAAAACTCTGTTTACCGTGTTTAGTGTGTCTCAGAAAAGTCATATTTTTCAGCAAAATGCATGAAATTACACATTGACACAAGGAAGGTAATATAATTGTTACAAGTTTTGCCCTCAGGCATGCAGACTTTATGGATTTTGACTCAGCTTGTATATCTAGATGAGAATTCTCCTCTGCGTCACAAAAACAAGTTTTCTTTATGTACGATCTATCCACAGCATTTCCAGAACTCGACCCGTCTCCCACTCACTCCCAATTATATATGGAGCCTGTGATTGAGCAATGCAAACTACTGTGGGTGTTTCAACCGTTAGGGGAGCGGGTGAAACAGGAAGGGCTTTGTGATTCAGACTTTCTGAAGTGCCTATGACACACTGTTTGTAGTGTTATTCATTCTACTTTCAGAAAGCTTTCCTGGTTTATTTAAAGACATCTCCAAAAACACTTTACATTTCCCCAAGATGCATTGGGGTGCAGCTTCAGCAATACTACCAGGAAATAGGCACAGACATGTACTGTAAGAGAAGGTTCCAACAACAACATTTTATTTAGAACCACAAATCATCCTACGCTCTTAGAAAAAAAAGGCTTCTGAAAGGTTTCTTTGGCTGTCCCCATAGGAAAATACTTTTTTGTTCCAGGTAGAACCATGTTGGGTTCCATGTAGAACCCTTTGTGGAAAGGGTTTAATATGGAACCCAAAACGGTTCGACTTGGAACCAAAAGGGTTCTACCTGGAAGCAACAAGGATTTTAGATTATAGATATCACTTTTTTTCTAGGAGTGTAGTACCATCTTGGTACTGTTAGAAAGAGCTCTGAGCAGCTGCAGCAAAGGTCTCTAAAGACAGGCAATTTTCTGTACCGTAAACTTGAGCAAGAGCCATATGATGGACCCTCCAGCACCACATTCTAATATTCTTGAGACAGTGTTCGGAAGCAGAAACCCAAAGCTTCTTATCTGGGGGATGAAAAAGTCAATAGGAACATGAATTAATAATTCCTAAGCTCATCAGCAGCGCATAGCTCACCAAAGCAGACATTTTGTGTACAGTCATGAATTACTTCTGTGCATACATCAGGCAGGAAAGAACACATTCGTGTTTAACATTGTAGGACTTCCAATATGGGTGGAAGACACTGATGGGCCCATGTCCAAACAGGAGAAAGCTTGCCATCTGCCAATGACAGAGTGTCAAAGACGGTCACATCTGCTCTTTTCACCAGTTTGGCATTAGCATCAGACATCCATGCAGGAGACTCATAGACACAAAACATTTAGCAAAATGACTGAAAACTAGTAGTCAAGTCATACACTTTTATTATGCAATCCTTCCAGCACATTATTAGTCATCTATGAGCAATTATACTTTTTAAATACGCTGAAAATTCCTTGTGCAGATGCCTGGATCGATCCCCCTCATTGTGGTCCTCTGGAACTCAGTTGGTAGAGCATGACATTTGCAATGCCAAGGTAGTGGGTTTGATTCCTGGGACCACCCATAAATAAAATGTATGACTGTAAGTCACTTTGGATAAAGCGTCTGCTAAATGACTCTTATTATGTTATGAACAAAACCTACAGTAGCTCAAGATCCAGAATCATTCATGAAGTGACCGGTAAGAACCAATTTCTGTCTCCAATGGAAAATAAGAAGGAAGAGGGCAATTCCACTGTAACAGATTTGCCCTGAGACTCACATTTTTCACTTAAAATGTATGCCAAACAAAACCCATTGATTTCAAAGTTTAACAAACCAACTCAGTCCACAAGGACTTCTTTTAACAATTGACACTGACATTTTTACCAAAACACAATTACTGAAAGAACTGTGCAGATGCAAAGTTTGGTAACAGAATTTTTGTAAAATCTCCCTCCGTTTTGTTTATGTGACTACGTTTTCCAAAATCTCTGTTAAAAATCTCGGGCGTTGTCCAGAGTTTTTAGGCTTGCTTTGATCACCAGACAACAGAAAGAGAAAGAAAACCATTAACAGCTGAACATAAAAGTGGAAGGGAGGACATTAGCAGGTGACCTAACTGGGGTTTGTGCTTACTGTGATGCCTTCATTTCTCAAAAATATAGACTCTTAGCTTTCATTTGAGACCCAATTTGAGATGTTTCTATGAACTTCACATGTTGGTGCTCATGGGTCCTTTTACATGGAAATTACCTATTATACAGGAGTGCATTTCTAATTAAACTTCAAATGTAATGAAAAAGGAAACTCAGAGAGATGCGTCAACCTCAAATTGCCACATTTATACAGCGGTGGTTCAACATAATTACCCTTGTGAATTATCCTCAGCCACAAAGCAAAATAAAACATTTTGTGCTGATTGCTACTCAAAATGTGTACATGACAATGACAATATGCCAGTGATGTGTTTGCAGTGAGTTCTTCCTACAAGGGCTAGAACAGCCAAGGTTGTGTAAAGTTCAGCTACTTCTCAACCCTAATATAGAAGGGACATATGTATGGCTTAGTGGTAGGGTTGCAAGGGGAGGGTATATTACTGGAAACTTTCGATGTTTACCAGTAAACTACCAGAATGTTGGTATCTTTTAAGGATTATATATAATCAATCACAAGACATCTAGTGGCCCTTTTGGGTACTACAGATTATTACAGGTGTCTGTAACTATCTCTGGCCCTCTGTGTGGCCTTATCACATGTAAAATATGTGACATAATTCAATAAGATAAAGATTTTAAATAAAAAAAACAGAATGACAAAGCTGTAAAACATTACCCTAAATAAAAACAATCAATTTAGTGAATTCTATTTGTGTTTAATAGGAGGCATTTCAGCATATTATGCCAAAATGTATTTTGTTTTCAATGTTTTGGTGTCAAACTGGTGGCAGTTGTGAAGGAAAGTTAATAGTTGGAAGAGTTGCAGAGTAAATAGAAAATAATGCTTAGATTCTTTTTTCATTAATTAGGATATTTTCTCTTGAACCATGTGGTCTATCTGCTAGACACTCATGGACAATATGGACACAGATATAATGAACTAATACTATATATGAATACATTTTTTAAAAGTTATTAAAGTATACATTTCCAAAGTTACGATAGATTGCCATAGATTTTCTGTTATTTACCAAAATAGATTCCGGTGAACTTTGGTAAGTTACCGTTAGCTTTGCCACTGTACCTAGTGGGCACCTTTCTCATAGTGCATTATCTTTGTCAAGGTGCATTGTCTATATTTGTTGCAAAGGGATGGTGTTCTCTGACAAGGTACCAGCATATTGCATCACCATATATAATACTCAACTGTATAATGATATGAAGACTTATGACTAATCTCTTCCATTGCTACAGTAGTGTGTTTTACATGTATTAGACAGTGTAAATACCCCAGGTACGACAACTGAAATCATATATTGTAACAGCATGATTACGGTCTCTGTTGGTTACTAGAAAGAACAGAAAGAACAGAGGCAGAAAAGCCATTTCCTTGTCCTGAAGCGGGCTCTCTCTGGATGCTTAGCTGACTTCTGATGAACAATTACATCCTCAGGATTCTTCTCTGCTGGTGATGCAGATAGAAGACGAATGGGGAGGAAGAGAGGGAAATGCTAGCTTCTGGATCATTATGTTCATAGATCAACAGCAGCTTGGATTTCACATTTTCAGTCAAGTCTCATCTACCTATTCAAATAGCTGGCTCTTTGGGGTGGTCAAGACCCGAGTTTCTGCAGTTGTAATATATGATGATACAGATGCACAATCTAACTAAATCAAATCATAACTTTGCCTAATTCAAATCTGGGCCACTTAGCTTTGTATTCATGGAATTTGCTCTGTGTGTTATAAATGAATAGGCCTACATTCAATCCACATGACATTTGGTGATAAAAATGCATTTCAGCCTTATGATTATAATAAGCTTCAAGCTCCTCGGCGTACACATCACTGACAAACTGAAATGGTCCACCCACACAGACAGTGTGGTGAAGAAGGCACCAACAGCGCCTCTTCAACCTCAGGAGGCTGAAAAAATGTGTCTTGGCACCTAAAACCCTCACAAACTTTTACAGATGCACAATTGAGAGCATCCTGTCAGGCTGTATCACCGCCTGGTACGGCAACTGCGCCGCCTGCAATCAAAGGGCACCCCAGAGGGTGGTGTGGTCTGCCCAAAGCATTATCGGGGGCAAACTACCTGCCCTCCAGGACACCTACAGCACCCGCGGTCACAAGAAGGCCAAAAAGATCATCAAGGACAACAACCACTCGAGCCACTGCCTGTTCACCCCGCTATCATCCAGAAGGCGAGGTCAGTACAGGTGCATAAAAGCTGGGACCGAGAGACTGAAAACAGCTTTTATCTCATGGCCATCAGTCTGTTAAATACTGTTAAATAGCCATCACTAGCACATTAGAGGCTGCTACCCTATATACATACACTTGGATTCACTGGCCACTTTAATAATGGAACAGTAGTCACTTTAATAATGTTTACATTTTGCATTACTCATCTCATATGTATATACTGTATTCTATCCTATTCTACTGTACCTTAGTCTATGCCACTCTGACATTGCACGTCCAAATATTTATATATTAATTCCATTACTTTACTTTAGATTTGTGTGTATTGTTGAGAAATTGTTAGATATTACTGTTAGATATTACTGCACTGTTAGAGCTAGAAACACAAGCATTTCGCTACACCCGCAATAACATCTGCTAAACACGTATACGTGACAAATACAATTTGATTTGAAGAAGTCACATGTCACCACCAATCTGACATTCCTCAGAATTCACACCATCCAAAGCAAGCAGACCTGTAACAACAGGTGAAGAAGGGAGAAGGCCACAAAATAGTGTCACCTCTGTGTGCCTTCTCCAACCTGTGCCTGAGGCGTCCTACACCCCAACACCCCCATATTATTTATGTCATCCTATATCTTGTGTTATATAGGGATGACTGCACCTTGGAAACTGGAACGTGACTGCCGTTGTTTTGCGAACAAGCGTCTCAAAGGTCTGACAGCTACTGTGAGATCTGGAAATGATGCCGTTCACCCCTCGGCTCTAAGTGTTACACAGAAACACAGTCTCGGTGTTGCTCTCTGTGAAATGGAGACCAGTGATGTTGTATTAATATTCCACAGGGCGAAAGTCAAGGCTAAGCTCCAGGTGCTAATATACACAACCGGGGAAAATAGTGTTTGTGGAAGCCAATGTCTGCAGAACACAGAGAATACGCTATTGTGCTTCTACACCTGCATTGCTTGCTGTTTGGGGTTTTAGGCTGGGTTTCTGTACAGCACTTTGAGATATCAGCTGATGTAAGAAGGGCTATATAAATAAATTGGATTTGATTTTGATGAATAATGACATTTTAAACCATATAAGAAGAAAAAAATATTCTGTACAACAAACAGGTGCCCCTACAGTAAACCACTCACTGCCGGGTAAAGAGCCTATGTGAAACTAACCCCACTGTCTTTATCCAAGACAAATTAGCCAGGCCATTTTAGTAACTGCACACATATACATCTCCAAATAATGTGTCAGTGTTCTGTCAGCAGAGTCTGACTGTCTCACCAGCAGCAGCAGCTTGTCTGGTGAGAGAGTCTTCATACAGCAGGAACATTTGATCCCATCTGTAATTGATATTCATGTAATCCCTCCTCCAATTCCAGGTGGTTAGACATGCTAAAATCAGTGCAATCCCTTCTGCTCATGCTGTAAAGCCTTCTCCTGCTTTGGCAAATTGATGTGTGTCCCGGAGGGCCTCGATGCACATTAATCTGCTTAATCCAAATGTAATTGCTGCCTGCTTCATCTCCCCAGAATGGCTCTGACAGGTATACTGAGTGGTGTTTTATCATCACACAGGGCAGTATTTCCTTGTCTGTTCTGTTGTAGAAAAGAAGAGACTCATTGTCATCTTCACACCTTAACTGCTGGTCTGGTAAACATTCAAGGGCATTGCATAAGGCTTACATACATTTATACTACAGAGTGTACTAGGGGTGTTGACTGCTCTGCCTGAAAAATATATCAAATAAGTAAAAAGGGCAAACACAATGTTCTGTCATTGTGTGCTGAGTATATTTAAAGGCCAAACATTTCTCTCCCTGTTTTTGGAATCTCTCAGAATTATTAATGGCCCAAATTCAGACTTGAGAAGGAGAGCACACACATTCACCCCTCTTTTGCTGACTCTAGCAGAAATGATAAAACTCCTAAAGTGCAAAGTTTACTTTTGATAAAGTGGTACTGAAGAAAGCCGTTGTTTTTGTGTTTAATCCTGCTTAAGACCGAGGTTGTCCCATGATCGATTACAGGTCAGCCGATGATGGATGGCATAATGTTTTCAAATGTTTACTTCAAGACAATTTATTCTTCTGAGCTGACCTAGTTGCAGGTCCACATACCATACATGGTGGTGCTGCCAACTTGGCCCTTTTTGTTCCCAATCAAGTTCTCTACTCAACTTTTCATTAATCTCAAGTATAATGTACTTAACAACAAAAAACAACACAAACAGCTAGCTTGCTGGATATGCAATACTTGTTATTTACATCTGTTTGGAATCCTATCTTGCATCATTCCTATAATTTTGTGAGATTCAAATGCACCCACGGCCATAATCATAACCAATGTCAACCTTCATCAATTATGTTACATAGCTAGCTAGTAAAATTATTTACAGTTGCTGATGTTACACATTTGCTAACAAGTTACAAATGTAAGGCGTGGCGCATAACAAGTTAGCGCCAAGTCTAGGTCCAAGAGGCTTCTAAACAGCTTCTACTCGGATACCATAAGACTCCTGAACATCTAATCAAATGGCTACCCAGAGTATTTGCATTGACCCCTCTCCCCCTTCTACGCTGCTGCTACTCTCTGTTATTATCTATGCATAGTCACTTTAATAACTCTACCTACATGTACATATTACCTCAATTACCTCGACTAACCGGTGCCCCCGCACATTGACTATGTACCGGTATCTCCTGTATATGGCCTCGCTACTGTTATTTTACTGCTGCTCTTTAATTATTTATTTACATTTTTTACTTAACACTTTTTCTTAAAACTGCATTGTTGGTTAAGGACTTGTAAGTAAGTATTTCACGGTCTACATGCACGTGACAAATAATTGGATTTGATGTGTTCATTCATCAAAACCCATCTCTTTCACACCAGCTACTGCACCCATAATTCCACTTGTGAAAATAGCTCAAATATTTCGGACACACCCCTGTACCTATAAGTTACCGCCAATGCTAAGATGTACTATTACATTAGGTTTATTAAAATAGAACCCCAGAGCTGTTACAGTGCCTTCAGAAAGTATTCATACCCCTTGACTTCTTACACATTTTGTGTTACAGCCTGAATTCGGGGTTCTATGGATTACAATGGATTAAAGGTATTTATTTTTCTCACCCATCTACACACACAATACACCATAACAAAGTTCATTTTTTATTGAAATGAAATACAGAAATATCAAATTTACATAAGTATTCAACCCCCTGAGTCAATACATGTTAGAATCACTTTTGGCAGTGATAAGAACTTTGCGCACCTGGATTGTACAATATTTAAACATTATTCTTTAAAAAATGATTCAAGCTCTGTCAAGTTGGTTGTTGATCATCGCTAGACAGCCATTTAAGCCTTACCCTAGATTTTCAAGCCAATACTTTAACTAGGCCACCAAGAACATTCAATGTCATCTTGGTAAGCAACTCCAGTGTATATTTGGCCTTATGTTTTAAGTTATTGTCCTGCTGAAAAGTGAATTCATCTCCCATTGTCTGTTGGATCGCAGACTAAACCAGATGTTGCCTGTGCTTAGCTCTATTCCATTTTTTTTGTATCGTAAAAAAAAACTCCCCTGCAAATGACAAGCATACCCATAACATGATGCAGCCACCATGTTGAGTGATACTCAGTGATGTGTTGGATTTGCCCCAAACATAAGGCTTTGTATTTCTTTGCAGTTTTACTTGAGTGCCTTACTGCAAGCAGGATTCATGTTGTGGAATATTTTTATTCTTTACAGGGTTCCGTCTTTTAACTAAGTCAATTAGGTTAGTATAGAGCCCCACAGTGGTGGTGTCATAATACTCATAAAACCTAGCAGTCAAACAGGGAAATGGTTCCAATAGTTTTTCCCCATAGGGGATTTTAGAAACACTTAAAATAAGTGTCACAAGTTTAGAGGGGGTTAGGCAGTCGCAGATTTAGAACTACCGAATTTAATAAAGCGGGACGAAACCCAAGGTGCAAAATAAAGTACTCAGGAAAACAAGGAGAGAGCGAGAGCGAGAGCGAGAGCGAGAGCGAGAATTGGAGCCTGGTGTGTGTAATGATGACAAGACAAGTCCGGGGTTGATGAGTGAAGGGCATTTGCCAGCAGCAGGTTCGGCAGCAGCGAGAAGGCCGGCGACACCGAACGCCTGAGCTTGACTAAAGGGGGAGCCAAAGCGAAGGCTGGTGTGACAGTACACCCCCCCTCCCCCGAGAACGGTCCAGGACGTCCCGCGCCAGAACTCAGCACTCCTCTTTGGGACCGTACCCCTCCAAGTTGACCAGGTACTGAAGAGACCCCCACGATGCCGGGAGTCCAACAGGTTGCGAACAGAGTACGCCGGGGCCCCCTCGACGTCCAAGTACTTGATGGGGAGCTGTACGTCACCTCATTGACTCTCCTCAGGACTTTGAATTGACCCACAAACCACGGGCTCAGCATCCGGCAGGGCAGGTGGAGGGGCAGGTTGTTCGTAGAAAGCCATACCCGGTCACCGGGATGAAAGACCGAGGCCACACTGCGGTGACAATCAGCCTGCACCTTCTGCCGGAGGGCGATGCGCTGGAGACGGGTGTGCGCTGTGTGTTCCAAACCTCCTCGGCGTGCCGGAACCAATCATCCACCGCAGGAGCCTCGATCTGACTCCGGTGCCAGGGTCGGCTGATAGCCTAGAACACACAAAGGGTGTGAGGTTAGTGGAGGAGTGACGGAGGGAGTTGTGTGTACTCTTCCCAAGGCAGAAACGCAGCCCACTCCCCTGGCCATTTCTGACAGTAACGACGAAGGTACCTATCCAGTTCCTGATTTACCCTTTCACCTGCCCATTTGATTGGGGACGTTACCCAGAGGTGAGGCTGACCGTGACCCCCAGTCATTCCATGAAGGCCTTCCAGACACGGGAGGTGAACTGAGGACCACAGTCAGACACGATGTCATCTGAGATCCCGTAGTGCCGGAAGACGTGAGAGAAGAAAGCCTCCGCTCCAGAGCCCAGTCTGTCAGCACCGAGATCACAAAGGCCACCTTGTCCCTCTTGGAGGCCGTCCCGGCATGACGGGCAAGGTGGAGTTCACACTGCAGGAGAAACCCCCTACAGTGAGCTGGGGTGCTGTCAAACTGCTCCGGCAGGGGCAGGTGGATGTTGTTGATCGGACCGGGTGATGCAGATGGTGATGGGGTGGTTGGAACGACCGCGGAAAGCTGGGAAGGTGTTGGTATAGCCTGCAGCTGGCGTACGTGCCGGAGCACCTCATCCATGGCAGTTCCGAGATGCTCCAGGCACAAGTCGTGGTATAGGAGCTTTGCTACTATAGTGGAGAGGTCGGGATGTCCTGCTGCTTCCTGTTCTCTTGGGTCGGTCATTCTGTCGCAAGTGTAGAGAGGAGTAGGCAGGAGGCAGTTGCTGGTTTAGAACTACTGAATTTATTAAAGCGCTATATATACTGCTCAAAAAAATAAAGGGAACACTTAAACAACACAATGTAACTCCAAGTCAATCACACTTCTGTGAAATCAAACTGTCCACTTAGGAAGCAACACTGATTGACAATAAATTTCACATGCTGTTGTGCAAATGGAATAGACAACAGGTGGAAATTATAGGCAATTAGCAAGACACCCCCAATAAAGGAGTGGTTCTGCAGGTGGTGACCACAGACCACTTCTCAGTTCCTATGCTTCCTGGCTGATGTTTTGGTCACTTTTGAATGCTGGCGGTGCTTTCACTCTAGTGGTAGCATGAGACGAAGTCTACAACCCACACAAGTGGCTCAGGTAGTGCAGCTCATCCAGGATGGCACATCAATGCGAGCTGTGGCAAGAAGGTTTGCTGTGTCTGTCAGCGTAGTGTCCAGTGCATGGAGGCGCTACCAGGAGACAGGCCAGTACATCAGGAGACGTGGAGGAGGCCGTAGGAGGGCAACAACCCAGCAGCAGGACCGCTACCTCCGCCTTTGTGCAAGGAGGAGCAGGAGGAGCACTGCCAGAGCCCCGCAAAATGACCTCCAGCAGGCCACAAATGTGCATGTGTCTGCTCAAATGGTCAGAAACAGACTCCATGAGGGTGGTATGAGGGCCCGACGTCCACAGGTGGGGGTTGTGCTTACAGCCCAACACCGTGCAGGACGTTTGGCATTTGCCAGAGAACACCAAGATTGGCAAATTCGCCACAGGCGCCCTGTGCTCTTCACAGATGAAAGCAGGTTCACACTGAGCACATGTGACAGACGTGACAGAGTCTGGAGACGCCGTGGAGAATGTTCTGCTGCCTGCAACATCCTCCAGCATGACCGGTTTGGCAGTGGGTCAGTCATGGTGTGGGGTGGCATTTCTTTGGGGGGCCGCACAGCCCTCCATGTGCTCGCCAGAGGTAGCCTGACTGCCATTAGGTACCGAGATGAGATCCTCAGACCCCTTGTGAGACCATATGCTGGTGCGGTTGGCCCTGGGTTCCTCCTAATGCAAGACAATGCTAGACCTCATGTGGCTGGAGTGTGTCAGCAGTTCCTGCAAGAGGAAGGCATTGATGCTATGGACTGGCCCGCCCGTTCCCCAGACCTGAATCCAATTGAGCACATCTGGGACATCATGTCTCGCTCCATCCACCAATGCCACGTTGCACCACAGACTGTCCAGGAGTTGGCGGATGCTTTAGTCCAGGTCTGGGAGGAGATCCCTCAGGAGACCATCCGCCACCTCATCAGGAGCATGCCCAGGCGTTGTAGGGAGGTCATACAGGCACGTGGAGGCCACAAACACTACTGAGCCTCATTTTGACTTGTTTTAAGGACATTACATCAAAGTTGGATCAGCCTGTAGTGTGGTTTTCCACTTTCATTTTGAATGGGACTCCAAATCCAGACCTTCATGGGTTGATAAATTGGATTTCCATTGATTATTTTTGTGTGATTTTGTTATCAGGACATTCAACTATGTAAAGGAAAAAGTATTTAATAAGATTATTTCATTCATTCAGATCTAGGATGTGTTATTTTAGTGTTCCCTTTATTTTTTTGAGCAGTGTATAAAAGCGGGAAAAAATCCAAGGTGCAAAATAATAAAGTACTTAGGAAATAGTAAGCTAGATTCCTCTCAGGAAACAAGCAACATTTACAAAGACAACTGACAGAGGGAGTATATATACAGTGATTAAGTGGGGACTGGAACCAGATCTGTGTAATGATGACGAGACAAGTCCGGGGTTGATGAGTGAAGGGCGTTTGCCAGCAGCAGGTTTGGCAGCAGCTGGAAGGCCAGCGATGCCGAACACCTGAGTTGGACAGGAGGGGGAGCCAAAGCGAAGGCTGTTGTGATGATAAGGGCTGTGTTTTGTGTAGGCTTACCCTGGTGTGATGTTTTGATGACCATGTAAATCTCTCTCGGACAAGGTTACTTTAATAAATGTATTGTGTGTAGGCCAGTGACAAAAAATCTAAATGTAATCCATTTTAAATTCAGGCCGTAACACAACAAAATGTAGAAAAAGTCAAGTGGTGTGAATACTTTAAAATCTATTAAAATAGTAATTTAATTTACACAAATTACATTTAGGTTCAGTATACAATTTAGTTCTTTAATATAGTCATGAATTTACAATACCGGTCAAAAGTTTTAGAACACCTATTCATTCAAGGGTAATCTTTATTTTCACTATTTTCTAACTTGTAGAATAATAGTGAAGACATCAAAACTATGAAATAACACATATGGAATCATGTAGTAACCAAAAACGTGTTAAACAAATTCTACTTTGAGATTCTTCAAAGTAGCCACCCTTTGCCTTGATGACAGCTTTGCACACTCTTGGCATTCTCTCAACCAGTTTCATGAGGTAGTCACCTGGAATGCATTTCAATTAACAGGTGTGCCTTCTTAAAAGTTAATTTGTGGAATTTCTTTCCTTTTTATGTGTTTGAGCCAATGTTGTGTTGTGATAAGGTAGGGGGGGTAAACAGAAGATAGGCATATTTGGTAAAAGACCAAGTCCATATTATGGCAAGAACAGCTCAAATAAGCAAAGAGAAACGACAGTCCATTATTACTTTAAGACATGAAGGTCAGTCAATGTTATGAAGGTCAGTCAAAATTTCAGTGCAGTCGCAAAAAACATATGATGAAATTGGCTCTCATGAGGACCGCCACAGGAATGGAAGACCCAGAGTTACCTCTGCTGCAGAGGATAAGTTCATTAGAGTTACCAGCCTCAGAAATGAATGCTCAAATAAATGCTTCACAGAGTTCAAATAACAGACACATCTCAACTTCAACTGTTCACAGTGTACATCAGGGCTTCATGGTCGAATTGCTGCAAATAAACCACTACCAAAGGACACCAAAAATAAGAAGAGACTTGCTTGGGCTAAGAAACATGAGCAATGGACATTAGACCGGTGGAAATTTGTTGTTTGATCTGGAGTCCAAATTGGAGATTTTTGGTTCCAATCGCTGTGTCTTTGTGAGACGTGGTGTGGGTGAACGCATGATCTCCGCATGTGTATTTCCCACCATAAAGCGAGGAGGAGGTGTTATGGTATGGGGTGCTTTGCTGGTGACACTGTCTGTGATTAACTAGCATGGTTACCACAGCATTCTGCAGCAATACGCCATCCCATCTGGTTTGGGCTTAGTGGGACTATTATTTATTTTTTAACAGGACAATGACCCAACACACCTCCAGCCTGTGTAAGGGCTATTTTACCAAGAAGGAGAGTGATGGAGTGCTGCATCAGATGACCTGGCCTCCACAATTCCCCGACCTCAACCAAATTGAGATGGTTTGGGATGAGTCGGACCGCAGAGTTAAGGAAAAGCAGCCAACAAATGCTCAGCATATGTGGGAACTCCTTAAAGACTGTTGGAAAAGCATTCCAGGTGAAGCTGGTTGAGAGAATGCCAAGCGTGTGCAAAGCTGTCATCAAGGCAAAGGGTGGCTATTTGAAGAATCTCAAATATAATCTATATTTGGATTTGTTTAATACTTTTTTGGTTACTACATGATTCCATATGGGTTATTTCATAGTTTTGATGTCTTCACTATTATTCTACAATGTAGAAAATAGTAAAAATAAAGAAAAACCCTTGAATGAGTAGGTGTTCTAAAACTTTTTACCGGTAGAGAACATAATCACATACAATAATAACAAAGTAAACACATTTCATTATCTTATACAGAGTTCAATTATTCTCCATTTGTTAATTTACTTTTGCTTTGTATTCACAAAAAATGATTCTACATTCCCCCTATATGTAAACAATTAAAAATGTATGTTGGGATTGGCATAGTTATTATTGTAGTTCCCTTGAGAAAGAGAGAGAAAGCAAATGAGAGCTGAAATGGCGCCACCCTGACTCCCCCCAGCCTCTTCAGGTCAGCTCAAGGAGCCTACAGACAGGGGTCTTTATCCCTGTGGAGGCTGCCGTGATAAACTTGAACCCTGAGCTCCACCCAGGCACCAGCACAGGGAAGTGACAACGGATCAATAGTCTTGATTAATTAACTTCTAATGAGCTCCTGTGTGTGTGGAGGCCAGGGGAGCCAGGAGTTGTCCTCTACTCTTAGCCCAGCTGCACGGGCCAATGGTGATATATATCTCACAACCCCAACCCAAGACACACTTTCATCACATATCAATCATATTCCGTAGTGTATCTCTAAGCCTGGCAAGGCCTTTCCTTATTGCTGTTGTTCACAAGTCTCACCCTCTATCTTGTTTTCCTAATACATTTTATTCTCAGATTTTGACTAATTTGACTAATGAGTGTACAACAATTTAAGAACATCTTCCTAATATTGAGTTACCATGATGCTGGCCCATGTTGACTCCAATGCTTCCCACAGTTTGTCTGGATGTCCTTTGAGTGGTGGACCATTCTTGATACACATGGGAGACTGTTGAGCATGAAAAACAGGGGGCAGTATTTTCACGGCAAGATAAAAAACGTACCCGATTTAATCTGGTTACTACTCCTGCCCAGGAACTAGAATATGCATATAATTAGTAGATTTGGATAGAAAACACCCTAAAGTTTCTAAAACTGTTTGAATGGTGTCTGTGAGTATAACAGAACTCATATGGCAGGCCAAAACCTCACACTACCCAATTTGTTGTCCTTCTGTTGCATCTCTATCGACATTACAGCATCTGCGCTGTAACGTGACACATTCTAAGGCTTCCATTGGCTCTCTAAAGCCGCCAGAAAGTGGAATGGGGTGTCTGCTGTCTCTGCGCAAAGTACAGCAGCAGAGTTTGTAAGTGGTCAGCCTGGGGACAGTGAGACTGAGATGCGCGTTCACGAGACTTCTCAATTTTTTCTTTCAGCCTTTGAATGAATACAACGTTGGCCGCTTGGAATATTATCACTATTTTATGAGAAAAATAGCATAAAAATTTGTTTTTAAACAGCGTTTGACATGCTTCTAAGTACGGTAATGGAATATTTTGAATTTTTTTGTCACCAAATGCGCTCGCGCGTTACCCTTCGGATAGTGACCTGAACGCACAAACAAAACGGAGGTATTTGGATATAACTATGGATTATTTGGAACCAAAACAACATTTGTTGTTGAAGTAGAAGGCCTGGGAGTGCATTCTGACGAAGAACAGCAAAGGTAATCCAATTTTTCTAATAGTAATTCTGAGTTTAGTGAGTCCCAAACTTGGTGGGTGTCAAATTAGCTAGCCTGTGATGGCCGAGCTATGTACTCAAAATATTGCAAAATGTGCTTTCGCCGAAAAGCTATTTTAAAATCGGACATAGCGATTGCATAAAGGAGTTCTGTATCTATAATTCTTAAAACAATTGTTATGTATTTTATCAATGTTTATCATGAGTAATTTAGTAAATTCACCGGAAGTTTTCGGTGGGTATGCTAGTTCTGAACATCACATGCTAATGTAAAAAGCTGGTTTTTGATATAAATATGAACTTGATTGAACAAAACATGCATGTATTGTATAACATAATGTCCTAGGAGTGTCTTCTGATGAAGATCATCAAAGGTTAGTGCTGCATTTAGCTGTGGTTTGGGTTTATGTGACATATATGCTTGCTTGGAAAATGGCTGTGTGATTATTTGTGTCTATGTACTCTCCTAACATAATGTAATGTTTTGCTTTCGCTGTAAAGCCTTTTTGAAATCGGACAATGTGGTTAGATTAACGAGAGTCTTATCATTAAAATGGTGTAAAATAGTTGATTGTTTGAGAAAATTGAATTGTGGTATTTTAGTTGGTTTGTATTTCACGCCGAGCGATACCATTGGCTGTTGGCTAGGGGTTCCGCAGGAGGAACGGGGTTCCGCTAGCGGAACGTCTGTCCTCAACAGGTTAATTTGCTTTGTTTTTTGTCTTAGAGACAATACCGTGTGTTGCCTGGGATTCTCCCTGGAATGGATTCTAGATACAGAAATACAATTCCTTTGCCTGCATGTGTAGCAAAACCTTATCCCTTGAACTGTATCCCTATCGAGCGATAAGACATTATGCCCGATTTCAAGCAGATGACTCATGAGGAACTGAATGTCAGTTTGATCATGACAACACTCCTCCCACAGCTTTTACAAGTATTCCCTGAACGTACTGTATGTTTCATTGGAATGGCAATTTCATCATGACCACTTCTCCCATCATCTGCCTATTGCCGGTTCTCTTAGCTACAGATTGTTACACCAAATAATGTGATTTAACCAAAGATTTTGGGTATACATTACTGGGAGTTACAAGATAAGTACTGTTTAGCACAGCGAATTTGACCAACCTTAGCGATGCCATCTTCATTCTCGAATCTGGAAAACAAGAGTCTCATAAAATGTCTCTGTCCAGTTGCAGTGGGTCAGTTTGAATTTAGAAAATGCTCCGTTATAAAAAAAGAAATACTTTTTTAGCTCCATAAAGTAATCCAACAATATGTGCACCGCCATCGTGTTTATTTCAAGTCTTCTCACTTGTTGATCGAGACAGGTCTATGTCATCATGGCATGCAGCACTTTGGGGTGGACACCCACCTGTCTCGATCAATGAAAGAAGACTTGAAATAGACAAGATGTCGGCAAATCTTTGGGTAAATCACATTATCTGGTGTAACAATCTGAAGCTACAGTTCTCTGCACTTGTGTGTGTCTACATCTGAGACACACTCAGACACACTGAACTGTACTACACCATTCATACACTTTTTTGCATGTTACTTTGACCATATATAATTCTTGTTGAATACCCAGTTCTCTTGAGTAAGCATTAAATAGTGTACCGTAATTTCCGGACTATTGAGCGCACCTGAATATAAGCCGCACCCACTGAATTTACCCAAAAATATTATTTTGAACATAAATAAGCCGCACATGTCTATAAGCCGCAGGTGCCTACCGGTACATTGAAACAAATGAACTGTACACAGGCTTTAACGAAACACGGCTTGTAACAAAAATAAATAGGCTTTAATGAAACACGGCTTGTAACAAAAATAAATAGGCTTTAACAAAACACGGCTTGTAACAAAAAATAAAAAATTAGCAGTAAACAGTAGCCTACCAAGAAAGTCATTGCTCCAGACCAAGCTCCCGTGCAGCAGCTCTATTTTCTTTTCCAAAAGCCAGATCAATCGCCTTCAACTTGAAAGCTGCATCATATGCATTTCTCCGTGTCTTTGCCATGATGAGGGTGACAAAATGACTACCGTAATCAGAATGATGGGAAGTTTGAGAGCGCTCGATTTAATCTAAACAGTAAACAAAAAAGTTGTTTGACCTTAACCCGTTCGGCAACTTCATTGGTCTAATGAAAGCTTCATGCCGCCAAAAAACTGAGCACGTCACAGAATGTGTTTTTTTTTTTGAAAGCGGGAAAAATCCATAAATTAGCCGCGTCATTGTTTAAGCCGCGAGGTTCAAAGCCTGGGAAAAAAGTAGCGGCTTATAGTCCGGAAATTACGGTGCACTCCCCTGTATTATAGATTCTGAGAAATAAACAAACATTCTTTGGATATCTGAATGTCTAGCATCTGTTTGATGCTACAGAGCCATGTACAGTCGTGGCCAAAAGTTTTGAGAATGACACAAATATTAATTTTCACAAAGTTTGCTGCTTCAGTGTCTTTAGATATTTTTGTCACATGTTACTATGGAATACTGAAGTATAATTACAAGCATTTCATAAGTGTCAAAGGCTTTTATTGACAATTACAGGAAGTTGATGCAGAGTCAATATTTGCAGTGCTGACCCTTCTTTTTCAAGACCTCTGCAATCCGCCCTGGCATGCTGTCAATTAACTTCTGGGCCACATCCTGACTGATGGCAGCCCATTCTTGCATAATCAATGCTTGGAGTTTGTCAGAATTTGTGGGTTTTTGTTTGTCCACCTGCCTCTTGAGGATTGACCACAAGTTCTCAATGGGGTTAAGGTCTGGGGAGTTTCCTGGTCATGGACCCAAAATATCGATGTTTTGTTCCCCGAGCCACTTAGTTATCACTTTGCCTTATGGCAAGGTGCTCCATAATGTTGGAAAAGGCATTGTTCATCACCAAACTGTTCCTGGATGGTTGGTAGAAGTTGCTCTCGGAGAATGTGTTGGTACCATTCTTTATTCATGGCTGTGTTCTTAGGCAAAATTGTGAGTGAGCCCACTCCCTTGGCTGAGAAGCAACCCCACACATGAATGGTCTCAGGATGCTTTACTGTTGGCATGACACAGGACTGATGGTAGCGCTCACCTTGTCTTCTCCGGACAAGCTTTTTTCCGGATGCCCCAAACAATCGAAAAGGGGATTCATCAGAGAAAATGACTTTACCCCAGTCCTCAGCAATCCAATCCCTGTACCTTTTGCAGAATATCAGTCTATCCCTGATGTTTTTCCTAGAGAGAAGTGGCTTCTTTGCTGCCCTTCTTGACACCAGGCCATCCTCCAAAAGTCTTCACCTCACTGTGTGTGCAAATGCACTCACACCTGCCTGCTGCCATTCCTGAGCAAGCTCTGTACTGTTGGGGGCCCTGACCCCGCAGCTGAATTAACTTTAGGAGACGGTCCTGGCGCTTGCTGGACTTTCTTGGGCGCCCTGAAGCCTTCTTTAGAACAATTGAACCGCTCTCCTTGAAGTTCTTGATGATCCGATAAATGGTTGATTTAGGTGCAATCTTACTGGCAGCAATACCCTTGCCTGTGAAGCCCTTTTTGTGCAAAGCAATGATGACGGCACGTGTTTCCTTGCAGGTAACCATGGTTGACAGAGGAAGAACAATGATTCCAAGCACCACCCTCCTTTTGAAGCTTCCAGTCTGTTATTCAAACTCAATCAGCATGACAGAGTGATCTCCAGCCTTGTCCTCGTCAACACTCACACCTGTGTTAACGAGAGAATCACTGACATGATACCAGCTGGTCCTTTTGTGGCAGGGCTGAAATGCAGTGGAAATGTTTTTGGGGGATTCAGTTAATTTTCATGGCAAAGAGGGACTTTGCAATTAATTGCAATTCATCTGATCACTCTTCATAACATTCTGGAGTATATGCAAATTGCCATTATATAAACTGAGGCAGCAGACTTTGTGAAAATTTATATTTGCGTCATTCTCAAAACTTTTGGCCACGACTGTACAGTTTATATAAATATCTTCTGTGAATCAACAAGGGCAGACAAATTTCAAAGATTGAAAATATCCAGATTTTTTTTATGGTGGTTCTACATCAGGGCTCTCCAACCCTGTTCCTGGAGAGCTACCATCCTGTAGGTTTTCACTCCAATCCTAATCTAGCCCACCTGATTCTAATAATTATCTAGTTGATAGGATTAACCAGCTTAGTTACAACTGGGGTTGGAGCGAAAACCTACAGGAGGGTAGGTATCTAGAAACAGGGTTGGAGACATGGTCTTATGCTGAGCCACACTGGCTGCGTTTACACAGGCAGCCCAATTCTGATCTTTTTTCTACTAATTGGTCTGAATCACATAAGATCTTTTTCAGAACTGATCTGATTGTTCAAAAGACCAATTAGTGAAAAGAAATGTCAGAATTGGGCTGCCTTTGTAAACACAGCTATAGACCTTTATCTGGCTTCGATACACTGGCAATGGTGTTCAGCATGGTGGGTTGGGGAAGCTGAGACTCTTTGTGCTTACGGCGATGGACTTGTCCTGTCTGCGGTGAATGGCCAGCTGGATAAGACTCTGCCAAAAGTGGTGTAGGGCTTCTTAACCACCAACTGTTTGGTCCTCTAGCAGAAGATTTGCTGGTACTGCGCGTCTCCTGGAAAGACATGGTTGTGGTGTTAGCATTTGACACTTTTTGTGAAAGGGACATAGGGCAAAACACCTTTGTTAGTAAAGGTATCAACCGAATGGGTATTGTTTCAGGACAATGAGGGGATATTGTGAGATGCTTTTGAGAGGAACGATCAGTCAACAAAGTGAATGGGCTGAGGGGCTAAAGAAGATATAACAAGTCTTGGGAAGGCAGTTCTTACATAGTATGAATTGTTGTATATGGGAGATTGAGGAGAAATGGCACCTTAAATCGCTCTCATACACAACAATGCATTTACTGTCTAAGCACAACCCTGCACCACCAAAACCCCCTTCCTCATCTCAAAGAACTGTCTGTAAACCTCCCCCAGCCCATTGACTTTGACAGGTCATTCTTGTCAATAGTAGCCCTTTGCAGGGCAATTTTGTAGTCTTTGTTTTATGTCTTGAGAATCTGCAGAGAGAAGAATGAGCTGGTTCTGTCATTACTGTTGAAGTCTTGATTTATAACTTTCAGTGTCCCTTGCTGATTTCTGTCCTACAATCTTGTTGTGCTCCATAACTGCAAGGTTTGTCCGCTCCCTCACACTACCCAAAATTCTCCTGCTTTGGGGTATTTTTCATCAGGGCACTGTGGAATGATCTCCAAATAACCTGAGTTTTACAAAAGGAAAAGGTAAAAAGAGAAGCAGGGTAGACTAAATTGATTACATGGTCTGTAAGGTACTCTTTGGTCCTCAGGCCACCTCTAACCACCTGTAACCTCATAACACAAACAATACAAACACTACCCAATTCATGTTTATACCATGCTTACTGTAAATTGAGCTATCTTAGCCATCAGCTTGTAAATATTTTGGCCAACTGACCTTCACCTTGTGCAGAGCTAGGGGTTGGAAGCGCATGTTGGTGGAATCAGATTCTGTACCATCTACAACAAAACACAACAATACACAATTTAACCACCCCACAAATTGTATTGATCTGTAACAGTGACTAACCCCATTCCGTACAAATTTGCACAACTGCAGCATTCAAACGAGCCTGCAATGAAAACTAAATGGGGCTGTAGCGACGGTGTTACATCAAAATCAGGGGTGTGAACTAAGTTTCGTTTCAGCGTTGATTGACATGGTAATGGACTAACAGTATTCGAGAAAATCAGAAAAAACGGACACCTCTGACGCAGCGCGTTACATCGTAACGTGTCAGCACGTAACGTTCGGCATGCATTGAGCAACTCACCAGGGGTAGCCCTTCTCTCGCATATTGAAAACAAGAAAGGGGGCAGGGTAAGGGGGATACCTAGTCAATTGTGCAACTGAATGCATACATTTTTTGCGCCATCACTGCAAACCATCTTGACTCTCAAAAGCCACTGTTTACTTCTGAAGATCACTTTAGCACCGCCCTAAAAAACAGATTCAAATTCGACACAAACCTTCAAATAGGTATGTAATGACACATTATATCAACTCCTTATAGTGTTTTATTTACATTTTAGAGGTAATACATTGGACAGATTGGATGAATAAAAGCTGTTTCCCCACACGACATATCTCCCCCTTCACTATCACGCGGTAGGTTTCGCTTGCCCACCCTCCATTTTTAAAAAGACCTGACAGAGTTCATTGCCTTCTTCAATCATGCAGAGACGGGCATCATGAAGGTCTCGTCATGGATTTTTCTGGAAAGGGGAGAAATTGTGCTTTACAATGGTATTGATATTACAGTTGATCTGGAAGTATTACGTTTTTTGGGCACTAAAATAAGGTCAATTGTATGGACCAGCACGATGTACAAAAGTGAGTTAGTTACCGTTATTAGACTGGCTAGCCAAGCATATCTAACATGGACATTTCAATATTGTCAGTTTGCTGTTAGCTAACTAGTGTCACTAAATTGGCAGCAAGATTGCAAGCCAGCTGAGACTGGCTGAGAACCAACTAACCAGATGATTTATACACATTCATCACGTTACATTTCCTCAAATAAAAACAACCAAGACTACAACACAAACCATGGCCAAGAAAACAAATTGCTTTGTTAAGAAACTAGTTAGCTAGTCATGAACCGCATATAGCTATAGTCAATGTTTTATCCCCAAACACACATGTAAACAGACCCTCAGTTCAGTTGTGCACGGCAAGTGTGCAAGTGCATGCTCCCATTAGACTTACCACATTCGACGGACAGCATCGCTGTTTCAAACATGTAGAATACATTCTAGCTCCTACCGTCATACGCTCCTTCTCCTGCCTTGACATGATTATAAACCACATTTGTGCTAACTGAGTAACACAGTGTCAAGTTACATTTCAGGGTGTTCCTAGAAAATCTGAAGTTGCCATTAACAAGTAAAAAGTAGTCAGGGGTTGCGGGTGCTGCAGCTAGGTGCACCTAGGTAAAACAACATCAGAATCATTGAGGGGGTTTGATTCATCTCATCCGGGTGCCCATGTAGGTGTGTTTAACACCGGCTGAAAGTTGATCATATTCGATTTGGAACCGGACTGCCTCCCAGATGTGATCCAAGTGCCCACTCTGTCCGACAGCGAAGTCATCTCAAAACAAAAGTGACGTAATTAAGCATGTGTAGTAATGAGTAGGATTCTGTGTTTTCACATGCAAAAGTGATTGCTTTTGATAAAAACATTTTATCTGCCTTCCATCCCCGCTTTCGCCCAACAATGTGACAGGCCATAGAACTGTGTTCCCTGGGACAGATTAATCTAACAGCCTCTCTGCTTGCTTAAATTGTGTGCCATGCTGTGCGCAGTCAATAGAAAATGACATTCTTGCTAACTTGGTTAGCTACATGATTAAATTAGTCTGTTTTTAACAAATCAACTGTTTTAGACTATTGTATTTTAACCAAGCAAGAGAAATAAACGAACAAAATAGTTTTGGAACGAACGCTTCAATACTGTTCATTTAAATGTTCTGTCGAAATCAGTTTTAACTGCAGGGTTTGTACTGTAATGGCTAGAGGTACCGCCTGTATATCTGAAGATTGTGGGTTAGCCTCCTGGAGGATACATTTGGACAATTATTTTGTTTATAGTTTTGACAGCCCCCTATCAACACACACACACACACACTAACACTTAGTTTCATGTATTAGGTGGCTCTTAAGCGCCTTTGGGTTTGTGGAGTGGCAGGCAAGTGGCAATGAGTGTGGTAGTGTGTACTACTGAGTGCGTCTTGTTAGAACGGAGGAGACACCAGCTCCCATACTCTCAAGGAAGAGGTCAGTGGCCTCATCCGTGAGATGCATGCCATCCCTACAGTACTGTCTAGGGACACAGTGCATTATGGCAGAGTGGCAGATTGTGGGAATGCACCTGTGATGGAGAAATGCAAGCTGGCCCATGTGGAACTGACAAATGACTTATGCCAATTCAATTGCACGCAGTTAACTTGGTACTTTGCACACTATCAATACTTAAAATGCATGGTCTTTTCCAAATCTGTGCGTTCTCCCTTCTGTTTTCATATTTATACTTCCATTTATAAATGAGGACACATGTACTCTTTTATTAGAGTTGGAAAGCTGTGTACAATTCAAATCAAAATCAAACTTTATTGGTCTCATACACATATTTAGCAGATGCTATTGCGGGTGTAGCGAAATGATTGTGTTCCTAGCTCCAACGGTGCAGTAATATCTAACAATACACCACAATACAAACAAATCTAAAAGTAAAATAATCGAATTAAGAAATATATAAATATTAGGACGAGCAATGTTGGAGTCTGGAGTATATATATATAAATATAATGGGATGTATAGACATTATGAACAGTATGTGGATTGAAAATGTAATCTATCTGAAGAATACATAGGATAGAATAGTAAATGTACAGCAATAGTTTAATAGTGTTGTGTCTTTGGCTATGCCGGATGTGATATGACATGCTATCCTATAAAATCCTTTCTCTGTCATTTATATCACCTGATTAGCTAATCGTGTAAATGTAATTAACTAGAAAGTCGGGACACCGCGGAAGAGTGTTTATAGAGCCGTTATCTTCCGAATAACTCTTAAAAACGTAGTATTATTTTACATCGATAGCAGTCAATATTAATCGTCACCTTATTTCAGTCTCATAATGAAAGTTGTAAATTCTTGGTTATCTTCACGAACCCTGGCTAACAAGTTGAATCAGCAATACAAAATTGGGTTTAATTATTTATTTACTAAATACCTAACTAATCACAGAGAATTACATATACACAGAATACAAATTATGTCATACAGAAAACGTCCCTGGTGGACGGAGCTGACATGGCGGTTTGTTACACAAAGAAAGGGGGTTGGGCTTGAATGAAAGAGCGGGAAGACTGAGGAACACAGAAACAGCTTTGCTATCGTAAATACATTATCTTATGCATTCTAAATTACCGCCCATTTGGAAAAGGAAAATGCAATAAATATTTACTCTGAGCTGCGCTTCGGTAGGTTGGTCGTAGATGCTGGCGGTGTTGGCCAACAGGGATCTTCCTGTCCTTGGAAGAATGTCTTTTTTGGTAAATTGGGTACGTTGTAGTATCTTCGTCGTGTGTTTTCCGTGCTTCTACACATGCATTGCTTGCTGTTTGGGGTTTTAGGCTGGGTTTCTGTACAGCACTTTGAGATATCAGCTGATGTAAGAAGGGCTATATGAATAAATTTGATTTGATTTGTTAGACTGGATCCGTCGTCCGTCCTTTCCTAGCCCACGTCTACAGCGGCCGCTGCTAACTCAACGGCTAGGAAGTATCACTTCTGTAGTGAATAAGTTCAAAGCTCATACCATTCACAACCAAAGCTCACACCGAGGTTGGCTTAGTTCTGTACTTGACATGTGTGTTCTTGTAACGTAGAGGCTGCAGACCTCACGTAGTGGAACTCCTGGTTACATTGTGTCATTGTCTTATATAGTGGCGAGGGGAGGAGGGTGTGTTTCATCGTTTATAACCCCTGTCTCTTCACAGGGGCGGGCCACTGATCAAGCAGGGCACTTTCCTTATGAAAACCCAATTCTCTCAATTGGAAGCTAAAATTACATTTAATCTCCTAACAAACAATTTCAATATCAAACATTTCAATTGCATAACAATTCCATGTGACTCTGATAACTAGAGGGTGTATACTTTCCCAGGTACAGTTTATGTCGTCCTGTCATCAGTCATAATGTCTCAGATGACAACCGAACTGACATCCATACTCATTAAGTTCCAAAGCATATTTCCAACTGGTTTTATTACCAAAATATGGTTCCTTTTCCCCATTTGTTTGATGTTCCCAGACTCTCTATATTTAACAAAGGCTATTCAACAGTCCTTCAGTAGGGTCAGAAAGAGAGGGGAAGGGAGAAAGGTATTTATGGGGGGGTCATAAACCTTACCCACAGGCCAACGTCATGATAATAGGATGGCCTTGACTAGAATACAGTATATACGGTACATATGAAATGGGTAAAACAGTATGAAAACATTATTAAAGTGACCAGTTTTCCATTATTAAAGTGACCAGTGTTCTATGTCTACAGTACATAGGGAAGCAGCCTCTAAGGTGCATGGTTGAGTAACCGGGTGGTAGACGGCATTACTTAGGACATTTGTAGCTAAAGATTTGTTTTCAAGGGTTTAGAGCACCTATCCAATTTCAGATTTGTAAACATGTCTGTCATTTCTCTTAAGCATTTTGTACTCTAATAACTTTGTATTTTGCAGGGGTTTCTCAGCAGTTTGTAATTTGTTACAGTGTTTGTATCAGGAGGTAAAAATTGCCCTTGACAATCCACAAGGTAATGCAGTTGTTTTGTTCAAGCCTAGTGCCATAAACCTTCTCAAACAGCATAATACATACTCTTCAGAGGAATAATTGACTTAACAGTGTCCTGCTATTAAAATGATGCATACCGGTGTAAAGTATATATATATAATTTGGCTGTATGTATTTTTAGATATAGGCCTATTGTAAATGTGTATTATTGTTGCGTCGCCATCACTATTGCAAAAATAAAATCAAGTGCAAACATAACTTTAACATTTGATTTTGACAGAGGTAATGAACTGTTCATTGATCAGCACAGCAATTGATAAAACAGGACCATGTTTTTGAGCTCATGTCAATATTACACAGGTAAGCTAACAGTTACAGAAATCAGGAACGTGTCCAACACACCACCACCTTTTGTTATGTTGGGCACCTACTGACCCAAAAAGTGTTATTATGATAAATTTTTTTCAATGACATGTATTGCTAAAATAAAGGTTTAAGGAAATACATGCATGCACCACATTATTACAAGACAAAACAGCTAAATCAAGCCTGATGGTCTTTTAAGTATAAAAGCAAAGCTTGCTTTTATTTAATTTAAAAAAGCTTGAAAAGGTAGTGAAATGGGATAGTACACTACATGACAAAAGTAGGTGGACACCTGCTCGTCGAATATCTCATTCCAAAATCATGGACATTAATATGGAGTTGGTCCCCCTTTTGCTGCTATAACAGCCTCTACTCTGATGGGACGGCTTTCCACTAGATGTTGAAACATTGCTGCAGGAACTTGCTTCCATTCAACCACAAGAGCATTAGTGAGGTCGGCACTGATGTTGGGCGATTAGGCCGGGCTCGCAATCGGCGTTCCAAATCATCCTAAAGATGTTCAAAGGGGTTGAGGTCAGGGCTCTGTGCAGGCTAGTCAAGTTCTTCCACACTGATCTCGACAAACCATTTCTGTATGGACCTTGCTTTGCGCACTGGGGCATTGTCATGATGAAACAGGAAAGGGCCTTCCCCAAACTGTTGCCACAAAGTTAGAAGCACAGAATAATATAGAATGTCATTGTATAACGTAACATTAACATTTCGCTTCACTGGAACTAAGGGGCCTAGCCCGAACCATGAAAAACAGCCGCAGACAATTATTCCTCCTTCACCAAACTTTACAGTTGGCACTTTGCATTCGGGCAGGTAGCGTTCTACTGGCATCTGCCAAATCCACCAGGTGGTGATGCGTAAAACATCACACCAGAGAACACGTTTCCACTGCTCCAGAGTCCAATGGCAGCGAGCTTTCCACCACTCCAGCATTGCGCATGGTGATCTTAGGCTTGTGTGCGGCTACTCGGCCATGGAAACCCATTTCATGAAGCTCCTGACGAACAGTTATTGTGCTGAAGGTGCTTCCAGAGGCAGTTTAGAACTCGGTAGTGAGTGTTGCAACCGAGGATGTTGCAACCGATTTTTACTCACTTCAGCGCGTGGTGATCCCATCCTGTGTGCTTCTGTGGTCTATCACTTCAACAGCTGAACTGTTGTTGCCCCTTGACATTTCCACTTCACAATAACAGTACTTACAGTTGACTGGGGCAGCTCTAGCAGGGCAGAAATTTGACAAACTTACTTGTTGGAAAGGTGGCATCCTATTACGGTGCCATGTTGAAAGTCACAGAGCTCTTCGGTAAGGCCCTTCTTCTGCCATTGTTTGTTTATGGAGATGGTATGGCTGTGTGCTCGATTTTATACACCTTTCAGCAACGGGTGTCCCTAAAATAGACAAATCCACTAATTTGAAGGGCAGTCCACATGTTTTTTATATATAGTGTATCTTACTGTGGTGTGTGAAGAGTCTAATACTTTAATTGGTCAATCAAATCAAATTTTATTAGTCACATACACATGGTTAGCAGATTTTAATGCGAGTGTAACAAAATGTTTGTGCTTCTAGTTCCGACCATGCAGTAATATCTAACAAGTAATCTAACAATTTCACAACTACTACCTTATACACACAAGTGTAAAGGAATGAATAAGAATGTGTACATAAAAATGCATATGGATGAGCGATGGCCGAACGGCATAGGCAAGATGCAGTAGATGGTATAGAGTACAGTATATACATATGAGATGAGTAGTGTAGGGGATTAACTAGGCAAGTCAATTAAGAACAAATTCTTATTTTCAATGACGGTCTAGGAACAGTGGGTTAACTGCCTTGTTCAGGGGCAGAACGACAGATTTGTACCTTGTCAGCTGGCATAGTTTAAAGTGACTAGTGATACATTTATTACATTGATCAATAATATAATAATACTTTTAGTCAAAACATCTATTTTCAATTTGCAATCTGTAGAACGAATGAGAATAGAAAGGTTCAGAACTTTTGTGAAACAGCACAGTTGAAAGATATATGGCAAATAGAAATCTAATATGGATGGTGTTAAGAGATAGATGGGAGGGGTTGAATGGACCTGAAGGTTGGGACTAATAACAACTAATAACAACGAGATACCTATTGGAAAACATACACTGACAGTAAAACGTATAAAGGTTAAGAACTTTTGTGAAGGAGCACAGCTTGAAAGATATGGCAAATAGAAATCAAACCGGAAGGACATCCGAAATAGATGTGAGAGGTTGAGGAAGGACAGGAGTAAAAACAAACAAAATAGAACTACTGTCAAATAGACTGTGTCTATAAAATGTATATTATATGTATAAGCTGGAAATACAGGCCTAAGCATTGTTGTTCACTAGTTTGCTCCAATTGGGGGAGGGTGGTAGGGTTGGAGGGTAAAAAAGGAAATATATATTTTTTCAAAGATATGTATATTTATGTATGTACACTATGGTTCAAAAGTTTGTGGTCACTTAGAAATTGTACTTGTTTTTGAAAGAAAAGCGATTTTTTTGTGCATTAATAAAATAACATACAATTTATCAGAAATACAGTGTAGGCATTGTTAATGTTGGAAATGACTATTGTAGCTGGAAACGGCAGATTTTTAATGCAATATCTACATAGGCGTACAGAGGCCCATTATCAGCAACCAACACTCCTGTGTTCCGATGGCACTTTGTGTTAGCTAATCCAAGTTTTACTCACTTTTAAAAGGCTAATTGATCATTAGAAAACCCTTTTGCATTTATGTTAGCAAAGCTGAAAACTGTTGTCCTGATTAAAGAAGCAATAAAACTGGACTTCTTTTGACTAGTTGAGTATCTGGAGCATCAGCATTTGTGGGTTCGATTACAGGCTCAAAATGGCCAGAAACAAAGAACTGTCTTCTGAAACTTGCCAGTCTATTCTTGTTCTGAGAAATGAAGGCTATTCCATGTGAGAAATTGCCAAGAAACTGAAGATCTCGTACAAAGCTGTGTACTACTCCCTTCACAGAACAGCGCAAACTGTCTCTAACCCGAATAGAAAGAGGAGTGGGAGGCCCCGGTGCACAACTGAGCAAGAGGACAAGTACATTAGAGTGTCCAGATTGTGAAACAGACGCCTCACAAGTCCTCAACTGGCAGCTTCATTAAATAGTACCTGCAAAACACCAGTCTCAACGTCAACGGTGAAGAGGCGACTCCGGGATGCTGGCCTTCTAGGCAGAGTTCCTCGGTCCAGTGCCTGTGTTCTTTTGCCCAGCTTCATCTTTTATTTTTATTGGCCAGTCTGAGGTATGGCTTTTTCTTTGCAAATCTGCCTAGAAGGCCAGCATCCCAGTGTCGCCTCTTCACTGTTGACGTTGAGACTGGTGTTTTGCGGGTACTTTTTAGTGAAGCTGCCAGTTGAGGACTTGTGCGGCATCT
Source organism: Salmo trutta (assembly GCF_901001165.1). NCBI lineage: Eukaryota > Metazoa > Chordata > Actinopteri > Salmoniformes > Salmonidae > Salmo > Salmo trutta. Next base: position 13,287,375 of record NC_042979.1, read on the forward strand.
GTTTCTCAAAGTAGACACTCTAATGTACTTGTACTCTTGCTCAGTTGTGCACCGGGGCCTCCCACTTTCTTTTCTGGTATAGTGGTCAGTTAGCACTAAACTCAACGTCGCTAATAGAAATACAAGAGAGGGCACAAATGTGATAAACATTACCAGACAACTCCTTTTTCTATATTTACAGCTTAGGTTAGCTATGCTGGCCTATGGAGTCCCTTGGGAAACCCAACTACCGAACCATCCAAAACATTGTCAAAGACTCTTGTCACCCAAGTCATAGATTGTTCTCTCTGCTACCACATGGCAAGTAGCGAAATGCAAAACCTCATAAATGCTATACCTTCAATTTCTCAAACATATGACTATTTTACACCATTTTATAGATACACCTCTCCTGAATCGAACCATTGTCCGATTTCAAAAAGGCTTTACAGCAAAAGCAAAACATTAGATTATGTCAGCAGAGTACCCAGCCAGAAATAATCACACAGCCATTTTCAAAGCAACTAGATGCATCACAAATACCCAAAACACAGCTAAATGCAGCACTAACCTTTGACAACCTTCATCAGATGACACTCCTAGGACATCATGTTACACAATACATGCATTTTGTGTTCGATAAAGTTCATATTTATATATAAAAACAGCATTTTACATCGGCGCGTGACGTTCAGAAAATCTTTTCCCTCAAATGATTCCGGTGAATTAGCGCTACAATTTACAAAATTACTATTCGAAAACATTGTTAAAATGTAATATTGTCATTCAAAGACTTATATATTAACATGTCTTGAATGCCATCGCTTTGCCAGATTTAAAAATAACTTTACTGGGAAATCACACTTTGCAATAAACGACGTGGTATGCCCAGAAAAATAGTCTAGGCTATACATGTTGGAGCCATCTTGGAACGATCAACCATCAAAAATACTATTGTAAATAATCCCTTACCTTTGATTATCTTTATCAGAAGGCACTTCTAGGGATACCAGGTCCATAACAAATGTAGTTTTGTTCGAAAAAGTTAATAATTTATGTCCCAATAGTGTTAGCGCGCTCCGAAGGCTACTGAAAATGTACCGTGTGCGTCGGGCTTGTCGTCAGGAATGAGCAAAAAAAATATATTTAAGTTCGTTCAAACATGTCAAACGTTGTATAAATCCTGTTTGGGCTAGGGGGCAGTATTGAGAATTTTGGAAAAAATATGTGCCCATTTTTAACTGCCTCCTACACCAACTCAGAAGCTAGAATATGCATATTATTGTTCAGGTTTGGATAGAAAACACCCTAAAGTTTCTAAAACTGTTTGAATGGTGTTTGTGAGTATAACAGAACTCCTATGGCAGGCAAAAACCTGACAAGGTTTCATGCAGGAAGTGGCCTGTCTGACAAGGAGTCGTGCGTCTTGCATCTGTTTATTGAAAAGTAAGGATCTTAGCTGTAACGTGACAATTCCTAGGGCTCCAATAGGCTCTCAGAACCCGGGAAAAACCTGAAGGATGACGAGGCGGCCTCTGGCTGAAACAGATTATCGCCTTTGGTAAGTGGCCGATCAGAGGACCATTGAATGAGGCGCGTGCACGATTCGCCCCCGTGGAGAAATTTCATTCGGCTGTTTAGGCTCATTGCAGATTCCCGGTCGGAATATTATCGCTTTTCTACGAGATAAATGGCATAAAAATTGGTTTTAAACAGCGGTTGACATGCTTCGAAGTACGGTAATGGAATATTTAGACATTTTTTGTCACGCCATACGCCATGCTCGTGACCATGATGTAGCATTCTGATAGTGTCTAGAACTCACGAACAAAACGTCGCTGTTTGGATATAACGATGGATTATTTGGGACCAAACCTATATTTGTTATTGAAGAAGAAGTCCTGGGAGTGCATTCTGACGAAGAACAAGAAAGGTAAGAACATTTTTCTTATTGGAAATGTGATTTTGGTGAAGGCTGAACTGCGTGGGTGTCTAAATAGCTAGCCCGTGATGGCTGGGCTATGTACTTAGAATATTGCAAAATGTGCTTCATCCGAAAAGCTATTTTAAAATCGGACATATCGAGTGCATAGAGGAGTAATGTATCTATAATTCTTAAAATAATTGTTATGCTTTTTGTGAACGTTTATCGTGAGTAATTTAGCAAACTGTTAGTAAATTCCCCGGAAGTTTGCGGGGGGTATGCTTTTTCTGAACGTCACATGCTAATGTAAAAAGCTGTTTTTTGATATAAATATGAACTTGATTGAACAGACATGCATGTATTGTATAACATAATGTCCTAGGTGTGTCATCTGATGAAGATCATAAAAGGTTAGTGCTGCATTTAGCTGTGGTTTGGGTTTTTGTGACATCATATGCTAGCGTGTCTGATTATTTCTGGCTGGGCACTCTCCTGACATAATCTAATGTTTTGCTTTCGTTGTAAAGCCTTTTTGAAATCGGACAGTGTGGTTAGATTAAGGAGAGTCTTGTCTTTAAATAGCTGTAAAATAGTCATATGTTTGAGAAATTGAAGTAATAGTATTTCAAACGATTCAAAAATCGCGCCACTGAATTCAGGTGGCTGTTACGTAGGTGGGACGAATTCGTCCCACATGCGCCAGAGAGGATAACATAAATCTTTTGGGCCTTTTTCAACCAGAGCTTCAATAATATTCCATGGGGACGGTTGCATTGTCTTTCAAAACGTTTCGAAAAGGGAGAGTAGCCATGGGCGCCGACGTCACAATGGTAATGGTCCATCCCCTGTGACCAAGATCAACAGCCTCTCTTTGGGTCAGTTTCTACCATAGAAGACTCAAACCACTTTGTAAAGACTGGGGACATCTAGTGGAAGCCATAGGAAGTGCTAAATGAATCATAAGCCCCTGTGTGTTTCAATGGCAAATGTTTGAAGTGATATCCACACATCAGATTTCAGTTTCCTGTCAGGATTTGTCTCAGGGTTTTGACTGCCATATGAGTTCTGTTATACTCACAGACACCATTCAAACAGTTTTAGAAACTTTAGGGTGTTTTCTATCCAAATCAAACAATTATATGCATATTCTAGTTACTGGGCAGGAGTAGTAACCAGATTAAATTGGGTACGTTTTTTATCCGGCCGTGTAAATACTGCCCCGTATCCCCAACAGGTTAACAGCTTCTATCCCAAAGCCATAAGACTGGTGAACAATTAATCAAATGGCCATCCGGACTATTTACATTGACACCCCCCACCTTTTAATTTACACTGCTGCTACTCACAGTTTATTATCTATGCATAGTCACTTTACCCCAACCTACATGTACAAATTACCTCAACTAACCTGTACGCCCTGTATATAACCTCGTTACTTGTTCCTTTTCTTTTTTACTTTATTTTATTTAGTAAATATTTTCTTAACTCTATTTCTTGAACTGCATTTTTGGTTAAGGGCTTGTAAGTAAGCATTTCCCGCTAAGGTCTACACCTGTTGTTTTCAGCGCATGTGACAAATAAAAATTGATTTGATTAGAAGCAGTAGACAAGGTGATCCACAGAAACTAAGATATGCATAGTATTAGTAGATTTGGATAGAAAACACTCTGAAGTTTCTAAAACTGTGCATTCTGATGAAGATCATCAAAGGTAAGTGAATATTTATAATGCTATTTCTGACTATTGTTGACTTCAACATGGCGGATATATTGTTTGGCATGTTTTTGTGTCTGAGCGCCGTACTCAGATTATTGCTTTTTCGGTAAAGCTTTTTTGAAATCTGAAACAGCGGTTGCATTAAGGAGAAGTTTATCTAAAGTTCCATGTATAACACTTGTATTTTCATGAACATTTATGATGAGTATTTCTGTAAATTGATGTGGCTCTCTGCAAAATCACCGGTTGTTTTGGAGGCAAAAGATTACTGAACATAACGCGCCAATGTAAACTGAGATTTTTGGATATAAATATGAACTTTATCGAACAAAACATACATGTATTGTGTAACATGAAGTCATATGAGTGTCATCTGATGAAGATCATGAAAGGTTAGTGATTAATTTTCTCTCTATTTCTGCTTTTTGTGACTCCTCTCTTTGGCTGGAAAATGGCAGGGTTTTTTTTGTGTGTTTAGGCGCTGACCTAACATAATCATATGGTTTGCTTTTGCCGTAAAGCCTTTTTGAAATCAGACACTGTGGCTGGATTAACAAGAAGTAAAGCTTTAAAATGGTGTATAATACTTGTATGTTTGAGGAATTTTAATTATGAGATTTTTGTTGTTTTGAATTTCCCGCCCTGCACTTTCACTGGCTGTCGTCATATCGATCCCGCTAATGGGATTCAAGCCATAAGAAGTTTTTAAACTGCAAACCGTTTTCTGACACAGAGTGTGTGTGTGTGTGCGTGCGTGCGCATGTGTGTGTGTATGTGTGCGCGTACATGCATGAGTGTGTGTGTGCTTGTGATTGTGAAACTCTGTTCACCTCATAAACACTACAGGCAGAGCTTTTGGTGTGCATGTCTCATTTCAGTCCCATCATGATCCCGATGACGAACAGCATCTCCCACTTGCCAGTGCACAGTGGAAAAATGTGATACTTTAATTAATCCAAATTGGATGAAATGGATTCTGATTCTGAGCAGCTCATGGAAACAGCTGTCTCAGGATAATATTACTGGATTGGCCTCTGCCTCATCCAGGGTTGATTGCAATGCTCTACCATGGGATGCAGGGTGAGATGATGTAGAATTAACCCAGAAAATAGAATAGTCACACTCTAAAACACTGGGAAAGAAGGCGTTGTTACCTTACCCTGTAACAGTCCTAGTACATTGTGTCTGAAATATGTCTGATGATGCAGTTTTACTATGTCTGCAGGGGAAAAATTGACACCTCAGATAATTACCTGTTCAATTATTTATTTAGGCACCACGAGGCTTTGATAGGGCCCAGCTACATATCCAAACCTTCAACAGCCAGGGGGTCCATTAAAGAGACAAAGTTACTCCTATTCAGCTATACTTTATGACCCATTTGGTGCTATGGCTCAGCCTGATTGCAATGGAATGGAGTGGAGAATTGCTTTAGTATTGCCTTGTTTGGCTCCAAACAAAATCATTTACAAGTGATAATTCTTCACGCAGTTTAAGTCATTAAGTTGAAGAAAGGCGTGAAGAGAATGTGAAATTGTACCAATGCATTGAACATCTTTACTCTCATCGCCGATTGTCCTGACAGTTTAATAGCTGCTCGACCAATTAGTAATTTATCTCCTCATTATTGCTTTTATTTGATCATTAGTATTAGTTTAATTGTTTATCAGATGTATGGTGTTCTTACTAATCTGGTTTGGGCCATCAAGACAATTAGGACATTTTTGTAGGACACAAAATTATCTGGAGTTTTTGTTTACTCCCATGGTGTTTGTATTTTTAAATGCATTAATAGCCATTTTAAACAACCTTTCAAACTGTTTGCCTTCTGGTTTGTTTGTAATAAAGTATATTCAGCACTGGCCAGTGGGTCATTGATTTATAGTCAAGACTTATTCCAACACCTTCCTTTTGCTTGTTGATAGTTTGGACCACAGCTCAGCCTGGTCTCATAGACTAGATGTAACATATTACATGTAAATCCAGGACACTTAAATGAGTATGATATGTTACTTTTGGTCTGGTTACATAAGACAGAAGATTACTTAAGGCAAGAACGAAAGTAGGGTGATTGGTTGAGGTGGATGGGTGAGTGTATAATGTGAGCGTCTAGCAACCCAAAGGTTGCGTGTTTGAATCTCATCATGTACAACTTTGCAACTACTTAGCATGTTAGCTAACCTTAACCTCAAGCCTTTAAACTTAACCCTAACCCTAAACTCAACCTTAAACCCTACCCCTAGCCTAGCTAATGTTAGCCACCTAGCTCCCTAGCGAACGTGAGCTTCAACAAATTGGAATTCGTAACATATGCTAAGTTCCGCAAATTCATAACATATTGTACGAATTGTAATTCGTAGCATATCATACGAATTGTAATTTGTAACATATCATATGAAATGGATGATGAACATCCACAAATGAATACATACCATAGGAAATGTAACATTCATACTAATTGAAATGTCCTACGTTGTCTTTACTATATCCAGTCCAAGATGAACAGCTAACTGCACCATTTCTCTCTGTGAAGCCTGTGCTGTGTTGCACCTCCTGGCTGATTCTGATTCTGTACAGGATGAAGAGTGGAGTTTAATTCCACATCACTTCCCCAATTAATCTTCAGAGGCTTTAATTAGCCTGTCTGTCTCATGTCAGATTTGTGTGTGCAGTGCTGTTGAACTCGGCTCTGTAGCTGTGTCTTAACTCAGACTGGGCTAATTTGTTTTTAGCAGGAGAGCTGAAAGTTATCTCTGAGCTCTGTCATGTCCGAATCTAGATGAACTCAGATCTGCAGTTGTTGAACATGAATGTATCAGGTTCCCTCTCTGCAGTCTCCAGAGAACAACACAAGATCAGAAAGGACAGATAAACTAGGTTCCTCTGTAACCCACACAGTTTCATTGTTCCTTGAGACAGAGCGAGAGAGAGAGAGAGAGAGAGAGAGAGCAAGAGAGAGAGAGAGAGCGAGATCATGAGCAGATGGGGTTCCCACATTTTTCAGCATGTTTTTACAAAAAGATAGATTTAAAGTTAGATAAACTTGGATTTTTCCACAAGGACATATACAGGATTCCACACTCCACAACATAACCTTCGCTCCAAATCAAAACTCCAGATCAGATCAATTAGATCAGATCAGCTCTCCTGCTAAAAACAAATCAAAGCCCTTGAGCCCAACAATGGCAGGAGAGTTTCACAGCCTCTCCCACCCAAATGCAGAGGCCATGGAAGCCCCCTCCATCTGTGCAGAGGTCATTACAATACAGTACCGCCTGGTTTAATCTCTGTTTTGAACTGATTATGCAGCCAGGACACTTCAGTTGTAAATTACCTCATTAAGAAACAATATTGTTGCTTTGATCACATCAGAAGATATCCTCCTCGCAATCTCCAAAATACAACAGCCACAGAACAACTTTTGTTTGGACGTCGTAAAGGACAATTCGGCGAAACTGAAGAGATATTGCTAGCTAACAACCTCCTTTTCCACGTGAAAAAAAAGCTGGACAGAGACTTGCTAGCTATGTTAGCTAGTTAGCTGGGATTTTCTACAAGGAATCTGCCTCCCGAAAAAAGCTTCTCCCAAGTGGGTGTGATACCTGCTCCCATTGCCTGCTGCACTGCTGCACTGCTGCACTGCTGCTTGGATTGCAACTGGCAATATGTTCACCGTCTGCCCTGGCCAGTCTCTCCCTGTCTGGTACAGGTACCCCCGCCACACTCCCCCCGCTCTCACGAGCTTTCACTTGCCTCCAGCACACACACTGTTGGAGTGAGTGACTCTGATTTTACAATGGCTAGCCCCAAGTCGTTATATGTTTTTCTAGTGCTTTATGCTAGTTGCCTCATGACTCTCCTTCGTGCTTTGTTGATTATGAACTTGCTTGTTTACCCAACCGTGGGACAGACTATGTTCGTTCCCATACTCGGATCTCTGACTCTCTATTGGTTACATGGACTCTTGGCCTCCCATCCTATTCTAACCACCTCTCGCCGGCTTTGTATTCATGTTACCTGATGAAATTGCTGTACAATATGATCTTTTCGCCATCTAATTCACATTCAAATGTCATAAATCAACACTGCAGAGCTCTCCCTGTCCTCTGCCGTGCCCTGATTGTATTACTTCTGATGATACCTGGAAATGTCCATGTACACCATGGCCCATCTACTGTTGCTAGCCCCAATTCTGACTTGTGATCTGATATCTCCTTCACTAATTTCTGCTCTCATAGAAGCCTGGGTTATCTGCACGTTAACACTAGAAGCTTATTACCTCAATTTTATCAACTGTGGGTTCACAGCTCTTGTCACGATCGTGAGGAAAGACGGACCAAGGCGCAGTGTGAGTTGAGTTCCACATACTTTTAATTCACAGTGAAACAACAAAAACAACAAAACATCCAACGAACGTGAAGTACAGCGCGCACATACTGTAGGAACTAACTGAAACAATATCCCACAAAGCAGGTGGGAGAAAGGGTTTCCTAAATATGATCCCCAATTAGAGGCAACGATTACCAGCTGCCTCTAATCGGGAACCATAAAACTCACCAACATAGAAATAGAATTACTAGAACACCCCCCTAGTCACGCTCTGACCTCAACACCATAGAGAACCAAGTGCTCTCTATGGTCAGGGTGTGACAGCTCTTATCCAGATGTGTTGGTCATTACTGAGACGTGGTTAAGAAAAAGTGTTTTGAACACTGATGTTAACCTTTCTGGTTATAACCTTTTTTGGCAAGACAGATCTTCCGAAGATGGTGGAGTGGCAATCTTTACCAAGGAACACCTTCAATGCTCGGTTGTCTCCACCAATCCTGTCCCCAAACAATTTGATTTGCTGGTTTTAAGCATTAAACTTTCAAATAGCTGTTTGTTGACTGTTGATGGGTGCTATCGTCCAACATCAGCACAGGCCTGTACCCTACCTGCCCTAAGCTCTCTCCTGGCCACTTACACTAAGTCTGAATTTGTTAGGTGACCTAAAGTGGGACATGCTTAAAACCTCTTACATCTACACGTTCCGCTAGCGGAACGTCTGCTCCAATATCCAATGATGGGCGGGGCGCGAAATACAAACTCCTCTAAAATCCGAAAACTTCCATTTTTCAAACATATGACTATTTTACAGCTATTTAAAGACAAGACTCTCCTTTATCTAACCACACTGTCCGATTTCAAAAAGGCTTTACAGCGAAAGCAAAACATTAGATTATGTCAGCAGAGTACCCAGCCAGAAATAATCAGACACCCATTTTTCAAGCTAGCATATCATGTCACATAAACCCAAACCATAGCTAAATGCAGCACTAACCTTTTATGATCTTCATCAGATGACACACCTAGGACATTATGTTATACAATACATGCATGTCTGTTCAATCAAGTTCATATTTATATCAAAAACCAGCTTTTTACATTAGCATGTGACGTTCAGAACTAGCATTCCCACCGAACACTTCCGGTGATTTTACTAAATTACTCACGATAAACGTTCACAAAAAGCATAACAATTATTTTAAGAATTATAGATACAGAACTCCTCTGTGCACTTGATATGTCCGATTTTAAAATAGCTTTTCGGATGAAGCACATTTTGCAATAATCTAAGTACATAGCCCGGCATCACAGGGCTAGCTATTTAGACACCCAACCAGTTTAGCCTTCACCAAAATCACATTTCCTATAAGAAAAATGTTCTTACCTTGCTTGTTCTTCGTCAGAATACACTGCCAGGACTTCTACTTCAATAACAAATGTAGGTTTGGTCCCAAATAATCCATCGTTATGTTCCATCAAGACGTTTTGTTCGTGCGTTCTAGACACTATCCCAACGCTAAATCTCGGCCACGAGCATGACGCAGAATTTGACAAAAAAATTCTAAATATTCCATTACCGTACTTCGAAGCATGTCAACCGGTGTTTAAAACCAATTTTTATGCAATTTATCTCGTAGAAAAGCGATAATATTCCGACCGGGAATCTGCCTGTCTGTATACTGAGGGAAAAACCGAAAGCCGGGGGCGGGGCGGGTCGCGAGCGTAAGGCTTAGTCCACTGAGTGACCACTTAGCTTTTGCTCTCCTTTGTTTCAGCCAGGGCTTTGAATTACGTCATTCCTGTTTTTCCCGGGCTCTGAGACTCCATTGGAGACGTGCGAAGTGTCACGTAACAGCAGAGATCCTGAGTTTTTGGAAGAGATGTCAAACAAAGAAAATAAAAGGTCTGACAGGGTACTTCCTGAACAGAAGCATCTCAGGTTTTTGCCTGCCATAGGAGTTCTGTTATACTCACAGACACCATTCAAACAGTTTCAGAAACTGTGGAGTGTTTTCTCTCCAAAGCTAATAATTATATGCATATTCTAGTTTCTGGGCAGGACTAATAATCAGATTAAATCGGGTACGTTTTTTATCCAGCCGTGAAAATACTGCCCCCTAGCCATAAGAGGTTAACAAACGCCCCCATAAAGAAAATTAGAATTAAAAACAGGTTCAGCCCCTGGTTCGACTGTTATCTGGCAGAGTTACTCCACCTCAAAAATTCCCTTTGGCTCTCGTTCAGGCAAATGAGAAATAAGTGCATTCAGGCTATCCGGAAGGCCAAAGCTAGTTACTTTAAGGAGCAGTTCTCTCTATATGGGTCTAACCCCAAGAGGTTCTGGAAAACGGTTAAAGACCTGGAGAATAAACCCTCCTCCTCACAGCTGCCCATGTCACTTAATGTTGATGATATGGTTGTTTTCTGATAAGGAGCACATGGCTGAGCTCTTTAATCACCACTTCATTAAATCAGGATTCCTATTTGACTCAGCCATGCCTCCTTGCCCGTCCAACATTTCCTCATCTCCCACCTCTTCTAATGCGACTAGCTCCGTTTCTACTCCCTCCTTTTCCCCCTGCCCCGCTATAAAGTTTCTCCCTGCAGGCGGTCACTGAGTCTGAGGTGCTAAAGGAGCTCCTTAAACTTGACTCCAAAAAAACATCTGGGTCAGATGGTTTAGACCCTTTCTTCTTTAAGGTTGCTGCCTATATCATCGCCAAGACTATCTCTGACCTTTTTAACCGGGCTCTCCTTTCTGGGGAGGTTCCCATTGCTTGGAAGGCAGCCACGGTGCATCCTTTATTTAAAGGGGGTGATCAAGCTGATCCTAACTGTGATAGGCCAATTTATATTTTGACCTGTTTATCAAAAGTTTTGGAAAAAATTGTCAATAATCATCTGACTGGCTTTCTTGATGTCTATAGTATTCTCTCTGGTATGCAATCTGGTTTCCGCTCAGGTTATGGATGTGTCACTGCAATCATAAAGGTCCTAAATGATGTCAACATTGCCATTGATTCTAAGCAATGTTGTGCTGCTATTTTTATTGACTTGGCCAAAGCTTTTGATACAGTAGACCATTCCATTATTGTGGGCCGGCTAAGGAGTATTGGTGTGGCTGAGGGTTCTTTAGCCTGGTTTGCTAACTAACTCTCTCAAAGAGTGCAGTGTATAAAATCAGAACATCTGCTGTCTCTGTCACTGCCTGTCACTAAGGGAGTACCCCAAGGCTCGATCCTAGGCCCTACGCTCTTCTCAACAACATAGCTCAGGCAGCAGGAACCTCTCTCATCCATTTATATGCAGATGATAGTCTTATACTCAGCTGGCCCCTCCCTGGATTTTGTGGTAAACGCTCTACAACAAAGTTTTCCTAGTGTCCAATAAGCTTTCTCTGCCCTTAACCTTGTTCTGAACCCCTCCAAAACAAAGGTAATGTGGTTTGGTAAGAAGAATGCCCCTCTCCCCACAGGTGTGATTACTACCTCTGAGGGTTTAGAGCTTGAGGTAGTGACTTCATACAAGTGCTTGGGAGTATGGCTAGATGGTACACTGTCCTTCTCTCAGCACATAACCCAACTGCAGGCTAAGGTTAAATCAAGACCTGGTTTCCTCTATCGTAATCGCTCCTTTTTCACCACAGCTGACAAACTAACTATGATTCAGATGACCATCCTACCCATGCTAGAATATAGAGAAGTAATTTATATATCGGCAGGTAAGGGTGCTCTCGAGCGACTAGATGTTCTTTACCATTCGGTCATCAGATTTTCCACCAATGCTCCTTATAGGACACATCACTGCACTCTATTCACCTCTATAAACTGGTTATCAGTATCTACATGTCGCAAGACCCACTGGTTGATGCTTATTTATAAAACCCTCTTAGGCCTCACTCCCCTTATCTGAGATACCTACTGCAGCCCTCATCCTCCACATACAACACCTGTTCTGCCATTCACATTCTGTTAAAGGTCCCCAAAGCACACACATCCCTGGGTCGCTCCTCTTTTCAGTTCGCTGCAGCTAGCGACTGGAACGAGCTGCAAAAAACACTAAAACTGGACAGTTTTATCTCCATCTCAACGTTTAAAGACTCAGTCATGGACACTCTTACTGACAGTTGTGGCTGCTTCACGTGATGCATTGTTGCTTCTACCTTCTTGCCCTTTGTGCTGTTGTCTGTGCCCAATAATGTTTGTACCATGTTTTGTGTTGCTACTATGTTGTGCTGCTGCCATATGTTGCTACCATGTTGTTGTCATGTGTTGCTACCGTGCTGTGGTGTTTTCTAGATCTCGTTTTATGTAGTGTTGTGGTTTCGCTCGTTGTGATGTGTGTTTTGTCCTATATTTTATTTTTATTTTTAATCCCAGCCCCCATCCCTGCATAAGGCCTTTTGCCTTTTGTTAGGCCGTCATCGTAAATAAGATTTTTTTTCTTAACTGACTTGTCTAGTTAAATAAAAACACAAAATGAAAGAGGAAGAGACGAAGCAAGAGGGTTTATGTAATAGTTTCGCTTCCATCCCTCTCCTCGCCCCTCTGCACACATCAACAACAGCCACCCTCAAAGCATCGTTACCCATCGCGCCACAAAAGCCACGACCCTTGCAGAGCAAGGAGAACAAATACTTCAAGGGCTCAGAGCGAGTGACGTCAGTGATTGAAACGCTATTAGTGCGCACCCCACTAAGTAGCTAGCCATTTCACACCAGTTACATTTACTCTACCCAAAATCTGTCCAAGAAAATAAGACCACCAAATGAGGAATTTTTGAATGGAGGTCAAGGAGAGTTTCGAATTTGGTCAACAAAAAATGTAATTGATAATTTGCTACGTTTGGCTTATTTGATCTAATAGACGTTGTTTAATGGTTAGGCTGTTACGAATTCACTGAAGTGGAAGCATGTGGCATTTCGGCAACTTTGAAAAAACTACTTAATATTTGCCCTCTCATTGGCTAGAATGGTCCCACCTGCTCTTGCCTCCTCCCGCCTGCCTTACATATTTAAGGAAATGAATTTCCATTGATAGAGCAGTCATTGCACTATCTTGTCAATATAATATATAATTTTTGCTTGAGATGTGTAGGCTGTGGGCTTCGCCCCAGTCACTCGCTAGCCACACCAATAGTCACTTGGTTTGAGTAAGTAAGGGCAGAAGTAGAGAGGAAACCTTCTATTATGCACTGTTTTGACTGATTGACTGTTGCTGTTCAGGATACTTCCATCAGATTTGCTCACATTACAATGTTCTCTCGCTCCCTTCAGCTCTCAAGACACAACATGGTAAATCCTGTGACTTTTGTTTACTACTGAATCCAGTAGCTGCTGGGTTTGACTTGACTGCCATCGTGTGGTTGTAATGTATAACACTGTACCAAAAGTTCTTATATCTAAACCAAGATTGTCCCGTCCTTTCAAATGGGAACAAATGAGTCATAGTGGGCAGAACAAGCAAGGAGGTGGGCAGAGCCAAGCACGAGCTAGTGAGATCCTATTGGTGCGTTCAAGCATATATTTGCATATTTCCCTTAGGGACCGCCTACTCTGTGGTGTGTGTGTGTGTGTGCAATAACTCAATTAGCCTTTGCACTCCTTTGACTTTGGCAAAGGGTAAAGTCTACAAACTTCACTCCACTCTGTTCGTAACAGATTACAGTTTTGGGAACAGAAAACTGTATTGAGATCAAGTGTTTCATGGATTAGAACATTTGCAGAATGTCGGCCAAAATCCATCTCGTTTCATCTTCTCCCACTGCCGGCCGCTGGGCTTCCTCTCACTACCATATTTGGTAGGGATTGGAAACACCAAGCGGATGCTTCACATTTAACGTACTAGTGGCATTGCTCTCAAACAGTCACGACTTGGCATAATGATTTATATCATCACAATTCACATCTAGTTGGACCTCAATGAAGAATATGCTCATGTGAATATTGTGCAGGAGACACAGAGGGAACGCCAGGCCTTCATCTTCACCTTCATTCTGCTCAATAAGCTGTCAGATAAATACATCAGTTCCTCCTTCCTGTCTGACAGTAATCTACTGTAACCAGAGAAAGGTTACCAGAGATAATTAAGTGATAATCACCTCGAAGCGGGTGTTTGGAGGATATAGTGGGACATGTGTTGTTAGGCCCGAGATGACGTCGAGGCCCGGCAAACCGTGCCAATATATCTTCCAAACACCGGCTTCGAGAGCATTATCACTTTTATACAAAAGGTTACCAACATATTCAAATAATATTGACATATTTTAATTAAAAACGTTATTTTGATTAATTTATTCATACTTTTTCTTCCTTCCACAAAATATAGTCCCGACACAAATCTAGGGTTGTTGGAGACACGACCTAGTCGTTCAGTCTTTTTGTTCTGTATCTATGGACGCGACCAAGTCATTCAGTATATTTTTGTTCTGTATCTATGGACGCGACCCAGTCATTCAGTATATTTTTGTTCTGTATCTATGGACGCGACCAAGTCATTCAGTATATTTTTGTTCTGTATCTATGGACGCGACCCAGCCGTTCAGTATATTTGTTCTGTGTCACTATTCACCCGTTGTATAATAAAGAATAAAAGTGTTCCAACACTCCGCTATCTGCATAACACTTTTTTCTCACTGTCATCTGTGCTGTTCTTTGTAATCTACCATAGAAGTATGTGTGTGTGTGTACCAACTGCAAAGCTAGAGAACACGTTCCACAGCTGTGATACATGATGCACTGTACACTACAATGTTGTGTAAGAAATACTAGCACATCTGCAAATCATGGAGGGAAACCCATTTCACCCCTCATACATCACTCTGTCGGCCCTGTGTGTCATCCTTATTCTGTCTTAATGTCCATCCCCTGAAACCCACCAACTCCCAATCTTCACCAAATATAGATTCAGTATAGAGAAATTATTTGAACCACAGGTGCATGCAATAAATTCTCTGTGGGTGAACTTATACATTAAATTCTCTGTGGGTGAACTTATACATTAAATTCTCTGTGGGTGAACTTACACATTAAATTCTCTGTGGGTGAACTTACACATTAAATTCTCTGTGGGTGAACTTACACATTAAATTCTCTGTGGGTGAACTTACACATTAAATTCTCTGTGGGTGAACTTACACATTAAATGTCGCTCTATGATGATATCGAACTGAACCTGATTTACATGTTTATGTCCCCATGCACCCCACTGAAGCTATTATAATAAAGCTTTGTAGGTGCATGTGTGGTGCGCTGGTTGGAGTACAA
This sequence comes from Salmo trutta, assembly GCF_901001165.1. Lineage (NCBI taxonomy): Eukaryota > Metazoa > Chordata > Actinopteri > Salmoniformes > Salmonidae > Salmo > Salmo trutta. Next base: position 13,302,587 of record NC_042979.1, read on the forward strand.
TGTTTATTATACAATGATTTGAATGCCATGGAACATTGAGTAATGTTGCACAGCAGTGGAACAATGGCTCTGTATACTGTCTCTACCATCTGCTGCAGTCTGTGTTTGTTTGCCAGAGACAGATTGTGTCTGCCCTGTTTGTTATCACAGCGATGTCTGAAGGCTAGAATCACTTCTGGAATGGAGAGATACCAAGGTCTCTAGACTCTAGAGAGCAACAAACAAAAATAAAACATCAGATACTATTCAAATCATAGGAAAATATCTGAACTTTGTATCTTTTTCTCCTTCAACACAACTTCCCAAAACATTGGCAATGACTGCTTATATTCCTTTTTAGAAGTGGAGGCATCATATCATGTCCTTTCCAAATTGCATAAATGTCTTAGGTTATGTAAGTTTCCGTGTGAGACATCCTGTGTTATTTTTGACCTCAAGGGGGCATCATACGCCACAGATGACAATGTCACGTGCATCCTACCATTGTCACTTTTGCATGAATGGTTGGGCGAATTCTAATTTGCAGTCACAAGGTTTGCACAGTCTATAGACTGCTTTTAATTGTCATAGTTATTGGCTAGCCGGAGCATCCTAAATACATGCAAAAGAAAGTTTGATGTTCCTAACAGACTGGACATTTTTGTGGAATGAGCTAAAATGTAGGGTCAGAAAATCATGTGTTATGGGAGATTTACTCTATTCACCAACTAATTGGTTCCATTAACCATTTGCATAAGCAGGCTTATTTTAACTTCCAAACTTACATAACAATCTCTACTAAGTGGCTAGTCACCTGGCACACACATGTATCAACAAAAGACAACGGGAGGGAAAGACTAGAAACATCTGTGTATGTGTAACTCATTGTTACCTCATTCATTATGCCAACTCCAGATGATCAAGTTGGAAACCTCAAGTTGGACACTGAGGTTGGACACCTCTCTGTAATGCTTCAGTGCTGTTATTGTTAATGTATTACAGAGTGTTTTGTTCATTCACGGGACAGGTAACATGAATCCTGCAACAACAACAAAAAAACACATTGCATGCTTTACACATCAATGTGAAAACAACTACATACAGACCTTCATTTGTTCATTGTTCATTTATTGTTCACCTTTTCATTAACTAGTTTGGTGATACAGTATCTGAACGGCATATTATTTGATAAACAATCTACATTAACATCTGATTTCCAATACACACAGATATGACAGTTGAGGCAACAACAACTGAACTTGTCACGATTGTCGTAAGGAGTGGACCAAAACGCAGCGGGAAAATGTATACTCATCTTCTTTTTTTATTTGAAGAAGGAAAAACAAAATAAACACGTATACAAAAACAAACGACTCCAAACAGTCCCGTCAGGTGCAACAAACACTAAACCAGGAAATAACTACCCACAAACCGCCATAGAACAAACACCCCTATAAATAGGACCTTCAATCAGAGGCAACGAGAAGCAGCTGCCTCCAATTGAAGGTCAACCCAATAAACACCACATAGAAATAGACCAACTAGAAATAACATAGAAATACACTAACATAGAACATAACCCAAACAACCCCGAAACACCCTAAACAAACACCCCCTGCCACGCTCTGACCAAACTACAATAACAAACAGCCCCTTTACTGGTCAGGACGTGACAGAACTGAAATTATAACTCAACAAAGCACTGCTTATCATTTGACAATACATGAGCTCCATCTTCTCATCAATACCCTAAAAGATTAGATATTTCCCTTTCTAAAAAAGGCTATTTGCGTTAAGATAACATGTTGATAGACCTTCTCTCAAACTAATATCAGCGACAAACATTGCAAAACTTGAGAATAACATGCATAGGACTTTTCTCATTGGCATGATTTATTCCTTAAACAAATTGGAGAACATCTAAATAATACTCGGTCATTATATCATACTACCTTCAGTGCCCCTACAAAAAAAAAACATATGGTTTTCAGACACATGAACACATGTGAACAAATCACATGACCAGAGAATCTTGTTTCTCATGGTCTGAAAGTCCTTTAGGTGCCTTTTGGCAAAGTCCAAGCGGGCTGTCATGTGCCTTTTACTAAGGAGTGGCTTCCGTCTGGCCACTCTACCATAAAAGGGGGACTGGTGGAGTGCTGCAGAGATGGTTGTCCTTCTGGAAGGTTCTCCCATCTCCACAGAGGAACTCTGGAGCTCTGTCAGAGTGACCATGGAGTTCTTGGTCACCTCCCTGACCAAGGCCCTTCTCCCCCAATTGTTCAGTTTGGCTGGGCAGCCAGCTGGTGGTTGATGGTTCCAAACTTGTTCCATTTAATTATGATGGAGGCCACTGTGCCTCGACACAATCCTGTCTCTGAGCTTTACGGACAATCCCTTCAACCTCATGGCTTGGTTTATGCTCTGACATGCACTGTCAACTGTGGGACCTTATATAGACAGGTGTGTCTTTCCAAATCATGTCGAATCAATTGAATTTACCACACATGGAATCCAATCAAGTTGTACAAACATCTCAAGGATGATCAATGGAAACAGGATGCACCTGAGCTCAATTTCGAGTCTCATAGCAAAGGGTCTGAATATTTATGTAAATAAGGTATTTGTGTATTTTGTATAAATTGGCAAAAATTATTAAAAAACTGTTTTTGCTTTGTCATTATGGAGTACTGTGTGTAGATTGATGTGAAAAATGTAATCAGTTTTAGAATTATTATTATTTATTTTGTACTTTATTTAACCAGGTAGGCCAGTTGAGAACAGGTTCTCATTTACTACTGCGACCTGGCCAAGATAAAGCAAAGCAGTGTGACAAAACAACAACACAGAGTTACACATGGGATAAACAATCATACAGTCAATAACACAATAGAACAATCTGTATACAGTGTGTGCAAATGAAGTAAGGAGGTAAGGCAATAAATAGGCCACAGTGGCGAAGTAATTACAATTTAGCAATTAACACTGGAGTGATAGATCTGCAGATGAGGATGTGCAAGTAGAAATACTGGTGTGCAAAAGAACAGAAAAACCAAAACAAATACGGGATAAGGTAGGTAGTTGGTTGGATAGGCTATTTACAGATGGGATGTGTACAGCTGCAGTGATCGGTAAGCTGCTCTGACAGCTGATGCTTAAAGTTAGAGAGGGAGATATAAGTCTCCAACTTCAGTGATTTTTGCAATTTGTTCCAGTCATTGGCAACAGAGAACTGGAAGAAAAGGCGGCCAAAGGAGGTGTTGGCTTTGGGGATGACCAATGAAATATAACTGCTGGAGCGCGTGCTACGGGTGGGTGTTGCTATGGTGAACAGTGAGATAAGGCGGAGCTTTACCTAGCAAAGACTTATAGATGACCTGGAGCCAATGGGTTTGGCAACGAATATGTAGCGAGGACCAGCCAATGAGATCATATAGGTTGCAGTGGTGGCAAAATGGTGACAAAACAGATGGCACTGTGATAGACTGCAGCCAATTTGCTGATTAGTGTTTTGTCGGCTATTTTGTAAATGACATCGCCGAAGTCAAGGATCGGTAGGATAGTCAGTTTTACGAGGGTATGTTTGGCAGCATGAGTGAAGGAGGCTTTGTTGCGAAATAGGAAGCCGATTCTAGATTTAATTGGATTGGAGATGCTTGATGTGACTCTGGAAGGAGAGTTTACAGTCTTGCCAGACACCTAGGTATTTATAGTTGTCCACATATTCTATGTCAGAACCGTTCAGAGTAGTGATGCTAGTCGGGCGGGCGGGTGCGGGCAGCGATCGGTTGAAGAGCATGCATTTCGTTTTACTAGCATTTAAGAGCAGTTGGAGGTCACGGAAGGAGTGTTGTATGGCATTGAAGCTCGTTTGGAGGTTTGTTAACAGTGTCCAAAGAAGGGCCAGATGTATACAGAATGGTGTCATCTGCGTAGAGGTGGATCAAATAATCACCCGCAGCAAGAGCGACATCATTGAAATATACAGAGAAAAGAGTCAGCCCGAGTAATTGAACCCTGTGGCACCCCCATAGAGACTGCCAGAGGTCCGGACAACAGGCCCTTCGATTTGACACACTGAACTCTATCTGAACTCTATCTGAGAAGTAGTTAGTGAACCAGGCGAGGCAGTCATTAGAGAAACCAAGGCTGTTGAGTCTGCCGATAAGAATACGGTGATTGACAGAGTCGAAAGCCTTGGCCAGGCCGATAAAGACGGCTGCACAGTACTGTCTTTTATTGATGGCGGTTATGATATCGTTTAGGACCTTGAGCGTGGCTGAGGTGCACCCATGACCAGCTCGGAAACCGGATTGCACAGCGGAAAAGGTACGGTGGGATTCGAAAGTGTCGGTTATCTGTTTGTTCACTTGGCTTTCGAAAACTTAAGAAGTAGGGTAGGATAGGATTGGTATAGTTCTGTGAGAGTTTGGGTCTAGAGTGTCTCCCCCTTTGAAGAGGGGGATGACCGCGGCAGCTTTCCAATCTTTAGGAATCTCAGACGATACGAAAGAGGTTGAACAAACTAGTAATAGGGGTTGCAACAATGGTGGCGGTTAATTTTAGGAAGAGAGGGTCCAGATTGTCTAGCCCAGCTGATTTGTAGGGATCCAGATTTTGCATCTCTATCAGAACATCAGCTGTCTGGATATGGGCCAGTTGCTGCGGGGGGTGAAGAGCTGTTTGCCGGGGTTGGGGTAGCCAGGTGGAATGCATTGCCAGCCGTAGAGAAATGCTTATTGAAATTCTCAATTATTGTGGATTTAATCCGTGGTGAGTGTTTCCTATCCTCAGTGCAGTGGGCAGCTGGGAGGAGGTGGCCTTATTCTCCATGGACTTTAGTGTCCCAAAACTTTTTGGAATTAGAATAAAGCTGTAACATAACAAAATGTGGAAAAGGGGAAGGGGTCTGAGTACTTTCCGAATGCACTGCATCTGACGCAGTATACAATTTTCAGGGGCCACTATTAACTCGTGTGCACTACTTTCAGAACTACTGGCTAAAAATAATACATACGTAATTTGGCAGACACTCTTATCCAGAGCAACTTACAGTTGTGAGTGGATACATTTGTCATACTTGTCCTCCATGGGAATCAAACCCACAACCCTGGCGTTGCAAGCGGCATGCTCTACCAACTGAGCCACACAGGACCATGTACATACTGTAAGTACCAGAGAATCTCTAAACAGACAACTCTACTTTGACAAAGCAAACTGTTTCTAAACATGACATGAAACACACAAAGACAATGGACACATTAAAGAGCCTAAATAAATCCAGAAAAAAATCTAGTCAAATATAGTTTAATCAATTTACAGTTAAACTGATATGACCACTCAATAAGTTATTTACATAAAAAAATACCACCGAATACAGTGCCTTGCAAAAGTATTCACCCCCCTTGGCATTTTTTCCTATTTTGTTGCATTACAACCTGTAATCTAACTTGATTTTTATTTGGATTTCATGTAATGGACATACAGAAAAATAGTGTGAAATGAATACAAAAAATCTAAAACGGAAAAGTGGGGTGTGCATATGTATTCACCCCTTTGCTATGAAGCCCCTAAATAAAATCTGGTGCAACCAATTACCTTCAGAAGTAACATTAGTTAAATAAAGTCCACCTGTGTGCAATCTAAGTGTCACATGATTTGTCACATGATCTCAGTATATTTACACCTGTTCTGAAAGGCCCCAGAGTCTGCAACACCACTAAGCAGCACTATGAAGACCAAGGAGCTCTCCAAACAGGTCAGGGACAAAGTTGTCAAGTACAGATCAGGGTTGGGTTATAAAAATAACTTTGAACATCCCACGGAGCACCATTAAATCCATTATTAAAAAAATGGAAAGAATATGGCACCACAACAAACCTGCCAAGAGAGGTCTGCCCACCAAAACTCACAGACCAGGCAAGGAGGGCATTAATCAGAGAGGCAACAAAGAGACCAAAGATAACACTGAAGAAGCTGCAAAGCTCCACAGCGGAGATTGGAGTGTCTGTCCATAGGACCACTTTAAGCCGTACACGCCACAGAGCTGGGCTTTACAGAAGAGTGGCCAGAAAAAAAACATTGCTTAAAGAAAAAAATATGCAAACATATTTGGTGTTCGCCAAAAGGCACGTGGGAGACTCCCCAAACAAATAGAAGGAGGTACTCTGGTTAGATCAGACTAAAATTGAGCTTTTTGGCCATCAAGGAAAACGCTATGTCTGGCGCAAAACACCTCTCATTGCCCCAAGAAGAACATCCCCACAGTGAAGCATGGTGGTGGCAGCTTCATGCTGTGGGGGTGTTTTTCATCGGCAGGGACTGGGAAACTGGTCAGAATTGAAGGAATGATGGATGGCGCTAAATACAGGGAAATTATTGAGGGAAACCTGTTTCAGTCTTCAAGAGATTTGAGACTGGGACATAGATTCACCTACCAGCAGGACAATGACCCTACGCATACTGATAAAGCAACACTCAAGTGGTTTAAAGGGAAACATTGAAATGTCTTGGAATGGCCTAGTCAAAGCCCAGACCTCAATCCAATTGAGAATCTGTAGTATGACTTAAAGATTGCTGTACACCAGTGGAACTCATCCAACTTGAAGGAGCTGGAGCAGTTTGGCCTTGAAGAATGGGCAAAAATCCCAGTGGCTAGATGTGCCAAGCTTATAGAGACATACCCCTTGAGACTTGCAGCTGTAATTGCTGCAAAATGTGGCTCTACAAAGTATTGACTTTGGGGGGGTGAATAGTTATGCACGCTCAAGTTTTCAGTTTTTTTGTAATATTTCTTGTTTCACAATATTTATATTTTTTTGAATCTTCAAAGTGGTAGGCATGTTGTGTAAATCAAATGATACAACCCTCCCCCCCCCCAAAAAAAAAAATCTATTTTAATTCCAGGTTATAAGGCAACAAAATAGGAAAAATGCCAAGGGGGTGAATACTTTCGCAAGCCACTGGACCATGACAAAAGCAGTGGATAAGGATCATCGTATATAATAAGGACACTTTCAACAGCAATAAATAGAGCAAAAGGTAGGTAGAGGGTCACTTGGCATTAAGATCATATCTCAGTACTAGACACACCTACTTACAGTACATTCTAAAGCCACAGGGGTAAACCCTAACTTCCATTTACTGCAAGTCAAATTTTCACTTTAGTCTCCCATTGACATTAGTGCATGACTATGTGAAAATTCCATTTAAGTGGCAGTTAGGGTTCCTCCATTGTGACTGGGGCAGGTTCAGTTAAGACACTGGAATGTTTTAAAGGGGCAGAGTGCTGGTGTGCCAGACAGTCAGTACACAGGCTTGTAGAGGATCTGTCCATTGAGCAGCCTGCGTTTGAGCTCCTTCCACAGCAGGCTGCGCTCCCTCTGGGATCCCTTCATGAAGCCCCTGTTTTCCAGGGCACGGCGTGACAGGTAGGGGATGACCTCATTGACTGGGCCGTAGGGGACGTACTTGTACACTGGGAATCCAGCCTGGCCTATTCTCAGAGACAGAGACGGAGAGGGAGTGTGAAACATGTTACATGACTGAAGAAGCTACAACAACAGGCAATATGTTTCACACAAGCACAAAAAACATTAGTTATTTTTGTCTAAACGTTTTAGTTTCTAAACTAATTTTGCAAAACAATAGAAAGCAATATTATATATAACAACCAAATGTGTAAGGAGAGCTATGGTATGGTATAAGGTGACTGAGTGAGACCCTGAAGTTGTTTGTTTCGCAGTCATCTATAGTTGAGTCTGTGGTATGGAGGCCTGAAGGAGGCGGCTTGCCTTCAAGAGCTCTCTGAAGATTTTTCTCAGAAGATTCCTAACCAAAATGCCAATCAATAAATCTTGATCTCCAAGAAACCCATTGACTATGTAGCAACAATCTACAGTACCGTGTTGATATTATTGTACCTAGAGGGAAGCTTATCTGGTCACACATGCCGAGCAGCTGTCCAAAATAAACCTTTTTCTCAGTGGGGGACAGACCCATCTCGTTCATCCTGCCAAAACAACACAGATGGGTTGCAAAAACATAACACTGCTCAATAATAAACATCACCTCACTGATGTAAGCATTTATATAATACATTTGCTTTCTATGAAGTTGTGTCACTATTGGTTTGGTGTTTTGTGTAACAAAATGTATGTACGAATTTACTAGCTGATGCATGCCGTACCCTAAACAAGTCTAACTGCCTCTTGATTGAAAAAAGCCCAGAGGCTGGCCTTACTTTTCCAGGGTGAATTTGACAGTGTCCTCGTTGTGTGACGCCACCATGACATTAGCCTTTCTGTTGTGGTCGATCTCCTCCAACACAAACTCTAAACACCTTCAGAGGATCAGGGAAGAGACAATGAACTTCAGCTAATCCAGTGATCTGATATAATGACTTCATCACATAATGCATATCCCTACTCAAACAAGTAAATACCAAGTCACTGAAGTCACACAGAACGCCACTGGGAGTAGGGTGAAGTTGATCTTAGGTCAGTTTAGCATTTTCCACACTAAAGGTTAAGATTGGGGGTGGGAAGCTGATCCTAGATCTGTACCTAGGGGCAACTTCACACCGGAGCACATTAGGGGCCTTACTTGTGGTACATTCTATTGGTGGCCTCGTAATCTGGGTTGATTGGGTCCTCATAACCGATTTCCTTCGCTCTGCTCCTCTCCTGGTACATGTAGGCGCCGCGAACCAGCTTGGCCCCAAAGTACCAGCCCTCACGCCGGGACAGCTCCACGTCCACAGACACATTGTCATACGCTTCCTGTATAAGTCATAATAGGTCACAGAATTATAGAACGCTATGGTTAACAGAAATCTTGCCATTCAAATCACCTGAGTGTCCATTACATCTCTTATAAAGGGTAAATGAGTAACACAGTCATGCTATTTTCATTTAATATGTTCATATCAGGTTCATGTGTACACACCTTATCATAAAACTACAAAGATGCAGCATAAACATGGATATAGCAGGTTTAAAAGGTTTATATAGTAGGTTGGTCTTTTATAGGTTAAATATGGAAGGCTTTTATGGGTTAACTTGTTTGGGGTAGGGGGCAGTATTTTTACGTCCGGATGAAAAGCGTGCCCAGAGTAAACTGCCTGCTACTCAGGCCCAGAAGCTAGGATATTGTTCGGATTTTCGTTATTTAGCCCTCCGAAAAGGCTCACCAGGAAGCACACAATGTCATGACTCGTGTTTTGTCCTTAATTTTATTTTAAATCAAATGACCACAGGTCATAAACCTGAAATACAACAAACAAGTAATGACAATATATTATTCAGATATATTATTCAAGTAATATAATAATAATGTAAATAATAAATCAAATAAGCCTGCAACACCATCAAAGATGTGGCGAATCTGGCTTAAAACAGCACCGACTACATCACCCAGAATGCCCAGCGCCAGAGGAGCATGCGCACAGTGACTCTGCCGTCACAGGTTGCTATGGACGCTGTCACAGGACACAGAACCCATGCCACCACATGCCTCATCCAAAGGATTTACACACAAACGCAACATAATGCGGCACTCCACCATGGATCACCGAACCAAACCACCGCTATCACCATCGCCACCAGAAACCAGCAGAGTGCTCCGAACAAATCAGCACAATGCAAATGGCTGATAATAATAGCCTAATGCTATATAGCATCTGGTTCGCTGAGCTACCGCACCCAGCGAGCTACAAGTTACTCCCGGCCAACTAACACCGACACAGTGAGGTAAACGTTCAGTGCACAAACATATAAGTGACTTAAACATCAATGCTAGACTGAGTAGTTCGCAGTTACATACCAACGGGCTGTGTGCTCCTGATGATTGTCTACGGTGAAGTGATTACCAGGTGCTGTCATTTAAGTCTCTAGTGAAGCTGCGCATGCGCACATAACGTAACATATCTGAGCATCTAAGAAACTTAAAGAAATCACTCGTTCCCCATTTAATTCTCTTTTATCTATTTATATATATTTTTTTTCCTCAGTGAGCTAGAAATCTCAACAGATATGCATATTATTAGTAGATTTGGATAGAAAACACTCTGAAGTTTCTAAAGCTGTTTGAATGATGTCTGTGAGTATAACAGAACTCATATGGCAGGCGAAAACCTGAGAAAAATCCAACCAGGAAGTGGGAAATCTGAGGTTTGTAGTTTTTCAAGTGATTGCCTATCCAATGCCTATCCACAGTCTCTGTGGGGGCATATTGCACTTCCTAAGGCATCCACTAGATGTCAACAGTCTTTAGAACGTTGTTTCAGGCTTCTACTGTGAATGGGGAGAGAATAGAGCTATTGGAATCAGGTGTCTGGAAAAATTGGCATGAGCTCAGTCATGCGCGCGGCCGTGAGAGCGAGCTGAGTTCCTTTTCATTTCTGAAGACAGGAATTGTCCGGTTGAAATATTATTAACTTTTTTGACTTTTCGTCTGGCCTTGTGCATGCGCCTTCTGCATTTGGAATAGTGAACTGAACGCACAAACAAAAAGGAGGTATTTGGACATAAATATGGACTTTATCGAAACAAAACTAACATTTATTGTGGAACTGGGATTCCTGGGAGTGCATTCCGATGAAGATCAAAGGTAAGTGAATATTTATAATGCTATTTCTGACTTTTGTTGACTCCACAACATGGCGGGTATCTGTATGGCTTGTTTTGGTGACTGAGCACTGTCATGACTGTCCTGATCAGGTCAGGGTACAGGAGACCACCACCCTACAGATTATCTCCCAAACCCCCAACAGAGGAGGAGAGATCTAGGGGTCTGAAGATGTGGGGGTTTTATGACACCTCACGCCCATAATAAAACTTAGGCCACAGAGAAATTCCTTTGTCCTAACAATGGAGAACTGGCCTCAGAACATTAAACATGCAATAAAGGGACTTTGGAACAATGGTTTCCGTCAGCCACAATGGTGGTTATGACGAAAAGTGAAATATTAAAATGTATGTAACTTTTGTATTTGTTTTTAAAGGTTAAGAGATGACGTTATTATGAAAACATTGTACCTTTAAGAGTTTTCCCAGTATATGCCTGATGTTTATACATTGTACGCTGTTTGGAAAATATCCAAATCAAACAGAATGTTTTGGTAAAGATGAAATGTGAAGTTAGTGTCTAAAATTGGATATTTTCTAGAGCCAAAGCCTTGCCCCCTTTACTTGGTCCGCCCAGAGAATTGCCCTAAAGGCGGTTACACCCACTTCTGACCCGAGGGTATAAGACAGGAGAGTGAAGAATTAACATAGGAGACTATTGACCCCAAGCTGCAGCTAAGGTCTAACAAAGTCGACGAACCCCAAAACGAAACACAAGGTTGAAGACAAAGAAATATTTTTCTACACGAGCTACGGACGAGTAGCTGTGTCTAAGCGGGTGAATTCAAGCCGAACCACCCAGCCTCCACTCTCCATTGAATCGTGGTATCGACCCTGTTCGGGCCGAAGCTGTGAGCTCTGAGCTACAGAGCTGTCTGTCCTCAGAAGACCCCTTTCAGATCAAGGGTGAGGGATCAGACCATTTAGCCAAGAAGGACACTGACATCGTGAGGACAACCAGAGAGTTGCGCCGGAGAAGTGCGTAATTTAGAAGCCTAAACGACCCACGCGGAGCTTCCCACCTGAGACCTCCAACACGTAATTACATCATTATATTCTGACCCATAAGAGCGGCAGTTCGGGGCAAGGCTAGTTAAATAAGCATGGCTGACAAATGAACCTAAATGTATATTTCTCTCGTGTACTTCCTTTGTTTCTCTCTCTTTAAAATCCCCATTTTGGGTAACAAGCGCCATAGTGTGTTGGCCCGTTATACTAAGTCCTAATCAATAGCTAGACTGTGTTTTGTGTATGTGTATTTTTATCATCATTTTAGCTTGCTAGTAAATAAATAATCAACTAAGATTGGTGTGGTAAATTCAGTGGTAAAGCCCGGGTCCGTGCAGATTCCCGGATTGTACGACGTTCAGATTATGAGACTGTAGAGGAAATTGATTAATTTAGCGACTGTTGTAATCGATATTTTGATATCCTTTGAGTTAATTTGGGAAATAGAAACTCAATCAAAACAATGTTCCCATGGTGCCCCAGGTTAATGAGTTAATAATTGCTTGATTCATTGCTTAATTCATTTAATCACGCAATTATAAACCGTTAATCATTCGATGAGCAGCAGTCGTCACATTAACTAATACAACGTCACGACATATGGCGCCCCGTGTGAGGCGTCTAAGATAGGACTAGGCCGCACTGTTGTGTTATTCCATATCAATTGTGTAGCAATATATATACATTCCATTAATAGCTATAGGCAGGACTAGTGCGGGAGAGAAGTGTGTGTGTCGTTCCATTTCACCCAGATACTGGTCGGGAGAGAACGACCCCTGTTGTATATCTGACCAAAGCCAGTGTGAAGGGGGGGTCTACCGAATGCTACGAGCTAGGGCATATGTACCAGCCGATGCAGGCATTCTGAGAAATAATACTAGTTGGGCCTAACGTAGTGTTATTTCTGTCGATCGCTTTCAGGAGTGATCTGACTCGGTCATAAGTAATTCCTAGAGCAGAGGACATATGAGCCAGCCATTACGGAAATTAGAGTAGATATATTCGTTTGACCGAAGCGAAGTTATTATCTCTCTACCTCTCGCGTTGGGTAACGGGGAGAGGTTAAGGGTTGAACGTGAGACGTCACCAAGTAAACCTGTCCCTTGTTGGAGGGAACATCCCTTGTGCGGCGAGGGGGAAAACCCGCACAAGGAAAGCTAAGCATTGCGCCAGATGCTAAGCTAACAAAGGGGAGCAGCCATTTTTGTTTTCCTCTTTGTTCATAGTGAATTCCCGCGTTAGACGGGAATCCTGTGAGATCTCAGCTTGGGCTATCCGTAACCTCTGGCGAAGAAACGCCAGTCATTTTTCGTGAAATAAGTCAGGTTACGCTGTACGATATCTAACCAGTCTCAACAGATTGGATATCATTGTCTCGTTCAATTTAATATACATTAAATTGCTACACTACCTGGTTATGGTTGGTACACTATGGTTGGTTATGGGAATAATACACACACGAATGTGCCATAACCAATGAGACATGGTTAAACTGTTCCACGTTAACTTAGATATAGCAACTATTTCAGGTTAATTAAAGCTAATTCCTTTAGCCTATACGGGGTTGACTAATCATTCAAATTGATTAATAGATTAAAGCTGTTTTACCAGCTTAATGGTGTTTAGGTAGACTTTTTAACAGTTTTGTAAAATTCTATTTTCACTGGTACCCTGTCGATTTTAGCTTGTGTTAACAGTGACCTCCGGTGGTGAAGAATCACCAGTAATTATTTTTAAATAATTCAGGTTATGCTGTACGATATCTAACCAGTCTCAACTGATTGGATATCATTGTCTCGTTCAATTTAATATACATTAAATTGCTACACTACCGTCCAGGTTGGTTATTGGAATAATACGCAAACTAATGTGTACTAACCAATGAGACATAGTTAAACTTTTCAACGTTAACTTAGAGATAGCAACTCTTTCAGGTGAATTAAAATTAAAATTCCCAAATAGCCGATACAGGTTAGATTTATCATTAAAATCGATTTAATCAATTAAACCTGTTTTGGCAAGTTCAGTAATAACCAACTCACATGACTGACCCAGTCTTGATGATTCACTGACGTTTACAAACTGAGTTAAATCGTGTTTGCAGCCTCCAACTAAAAACCCCAAACATTACGTAAATTGAAATAACTGACAATCATAATAATGAGCAATCCATCAGATGGGTTTCCACCCATTTCCCCTCTAATCAGTGGACCTTCACCCACGGAAAGATTGATCGCGGACCTCAGCAACGATGCAAATCCTAACTATGCCGAGGGGCTGAAAATGTTAGATTTCAATGCCATAAGCGAGAAAAATGCAGACATTGCGACAGACGCTCTTCAATATAGACCATCAGGCGGAGGCCTTGTGAAGGTTCTCTCCAGTTTAGCCCTCAACTATGCCCACCAGCAGAGATGGACAGTGCACCAGTACCTCAGTGCCCAGCAGAGGCACGAGCAGGAAGCTGGGGAGTTCAAGGTACAGGTGGAGAGAACCAGGGAGCTGGCATCGAAAGCCGAAAAAGATAAGCTACTGCTAGCTGAGGAACTGTGTGTGAGAACAGATAAATTGGAAGATCTGTCTAACACTTATAACAAAGAACGCGAACAAACTCTTGACCAAGTCCGTATTCTAAAAGAACAACTCGGTTTAGCCAAAACTAAATACGATGAAGTCCACGCGAAACTAGATGAATCGGACGAGCTAGTTAGAAAACGGGGCGAGCAAATTGATGCCCTACAAACGGTTGTGAATGAAACCACTCAAAGCAATAATGCTCTATTCCAAAAGCTGCAGACCAAAGACGATCAGTTAATGAACACAATGACCAAGTTGGAGGACAAAACAGCAGAACTCATTGAAGTCGCTGATTTAATGAAGGATGAGAAAGACCAGGTGAGAAAGTTGGAAAATGTGACCTCTAAACAAAAGGAGGACATCGCATCACTGGATCTCTCACTCCACACTCGCGACCTCTCCCTGCAAACCATGACAGATAAGTATGAGGCCGAGCGAAAAAAGGGCGACACCTACGTGTCGAAAATAAACACCCTCAACTCCCAGGTGGACTCTGCGATGCAGCATAACACCACCCTTAGGTATCATCTGGAGGAAATCCAGAACAGTCACGCGCTATCGTGGGACAACCAAACCAAGCAACCTAGCTCACATCCGGAGCTAAGAGAACGAGGGAATGTAGATGACAGGAGATTTCAGCCTCTTTCTCTTGGCCATTCGGCCCACAGTGAATTGGGGCCTCCTCGCCAACACAACCACAGCTTGACTTTTCCTCTTGGCCTCTCGGCCCACAATTCTCCACGGGAGAGTGCAGATGCTCCCCGCGCACTTGGCGGGGATCGCCTTGACAAAATCGTCAAACTTCCGCCTCTTCGACCCCGTTCCGGGAAAGCCAAACGACACAGACATTCTTAGCAGACATAGACGACGCCTTGGATGGCTACCCAAACGCTACGAATGCAGACAGGCTCTATCTTTTGAAGCGAACGTCCAACAGAGACGTGACAAGGTTCATCCGTCTACAAGAGCAACACGTGCAAAACGACTATGCTAAACTTGCCACGGTTTTGAAAATAGAATTCAGTGGTTCTGCGACTCGCAAACACGATAGTTCGTTGGCTAACAATATCAGACAAGCTCGAAATGAACACCCACAAGCCTACTATCACCGGCTTCGTTCAGCTTACTTTGGCATGCTCACTGAAACAGGAATGGAAGACCTATTACCGTTCAAACAACTTTTTCTGTCAAACATGTCTCCCAACTTCATTAACTACTTGGGCCCTACTGCCCACGTCGGGTTGCCAAACTCGACGCTCCGAGAGCTGGCAAGCACCGCTTTTGAAGCATCAAAAGCAAGCCGGGCTAAGAGCCCGGACACCTCGACTTTCGAGCTTAGGCGGGAACCATCACTCGAATTAGAACGGGCTGCATCAGGGACATATGCTGTAAAAGAGGACGATCAAAGGGGGTGGCTACCAAGTAACCACCACCCCGACAACCACCGCCGTAACAATAGCTACGATGAACGTCCCCAATCTAACAGGT
Organism: Salmo trutta; assembly: GCF_901001165.1. Lineage (NCBI taxonomy): Eukaryota > Metazoa > Chordata > Actinopteri > Salmoniformes > Salmonidae > Salmo > Salmo trutta. The sequence goes on from NC_042979.1 coordinate 13,318,264, forward strand.
CCTGTAGAGATCAACCTAGCCGACATGCCCCTCCGCCTAACTCTCACAAAGGGTCAGGACACAAGGGTAACAAGCGTAACAAGGGCAACAAATTGTTCAACAATGATTTAAACGCTAACCGAAATTATATAGAAGCTCTGATAAAAGATGTACTGCATCGTAAGAAATTTGAGAAAGAGGACAAGGATAAATCCTCATGACTAGGCGTAAAATCGTTGGAAACCGAGTCCGCCGAAATTCATGCAATTCAAGAGGACGCAAACATTTCCATTACCCCCGCCCCCACTCAAATCCCTGTCCAGGTACCGCCCGTTCTAGACACAAGCCCGCAGGTTTTGTCTACAGACTTGGACACGGAGGTGGAGATGCACGAGATAAGCAGCTTTGCAACAGATGATTCCTCTACCATTCCGATAGAGGACCCACTGGGTCACGTAGGTGACTTATCTGTCTTGGAAATCGACGCAGATTACAAACCGCTCCGTTCTCCCAACCCACTCCATTTTGTTGGGGATATGACGAGAAAAACCAACTCGAACAGGCCATACCTTAGAACAGTCCTGGAGGACTGTGTGACCTGTCACGCTCTGATAGATTCGGGTTCAACAATTTCCCTTATATCCGAAACCTTGCTGGATGAACTAAAAAGGGCAGTGGACCCAACAAAACGTTGGTTGAAAACGGAACATTGCGATACGAATCTTCGAGGTTTCACTCAAGCTACCTCGCCCCTAACCAAACGTCTCCTACTTAAACTCAACTTCGAAAGCGTGTCACTGATACACCCCGTGTATGTGACTAGCATCGAAATCGAACGAATGCTGATTGGGAGTGATTTAATTGACCGTTTGGTACCACTAATGGATTGGAAAACCAATCAAATCTGGTCACAAATACCTATGCCAACTCCGTTGACTTCGCCGCATTCTTCCAAGGCTACCTGCCATACATTGTGCAACGACGTGGGTCAGACGTCAGCATCTGACGCAAACCCTGTGAACTTGGCCATGAGCCCGCCATTTGTGGCAAAGGACAATGTGAGTTCGACTCGGAACTTAACCGAACATGTGGTTTTCCTGTGCGGCTTGGTTGATTCACCAGCCGACACTTACCGCCCTCCTCTGATAGGGGGCGTGTGCCTAAACGGCACTATGGCTGAGGATACCAGGCTGGCCACCTGGTCAGAAAAATCCGCAATCAGTTTGGAAATGTTCAACGAAATTTCGAAAACGGCGAACTGCCATCCCCTTGTGCCGAAAACGTTTAGATTTCCACTGGGAACGACTCCCCAGACAACACTCACCGCAATAGGGGTGTGTGCGCTATCGATCCGCATTGGAACCAAGGAATTATCCCACTACCTACTGGTTGTCGCGGACCTCCCACATACAGTCTATGTGGGAGCGGACATTTTGGTAAGATTGGGTGTTAAACTTGATACCATACACCAAGTTCTTTGGTCTTTGGCGCAGCCAAACCAACATGCCTTGTCTTTCGACCCGGTGCGAATGGCTTCCGGGCAGACTATTCCTGAAGCTTGCAAGACGATAACTGAGTCCGCCATGTTGATACCGGCAAGAACCACAGAGGTTTCTGTAAGACTGAACCTGGCGCCCGGATACCGGATGGAAGGCACCACTGCGTTCTTCCAACCCTCCCCAAAACTATTCGACTTGGGGCTAACTATCAATGGCAACCCACTGTTGGAACTAACCGCTAGATCCACTTACCTCCTGGTACAAAATCTGACTCAAGCGGATATTTCCATTCCTCGGCACACTCAGCTAGGAACATTGATCGATTACGCCTTCCATGATTTTGAACTAGTTGTTCCTGTGATTGGGCCTCTTCCGTCCTCCCTAGACCTAGATGGCGAGGGAGGTACGCTGTTTACTTGTCAGTCAAAAGCAATAGCACTAACTCCCGTATTGCCACTGGACGACACATCGGCATTCCGGCTGGATGTCGATCCTGACAGCAACCTGTTAATATACTCCATCGTCACGGAGGATGATATTGCGTCTCCTCCTGCATGCGAAGTACACTCTTGTGAGAAAACAACCGATGACTCTTCCAAAGGTGACATGCCGTCACCACCCGATGAAGACCTGTACAATGTCGCCGAACCATATCCTGGTTTCCATGCACAGGTAATACAACTACTGTCGGAGGCTGATGCTCTTGTCAATGACACTGAACGCCATCAGTTGAGAGAATTGTTTAACAAACACAGTGAGATCTGGTCGACAGGCTCGCTGGATTGCGGGGTTACGGGTATCCATGTGGTGCGTATTCCTACGCCACCCGGAGCAACTCCTACGTTCGTTAGACAATACAAAATCCCGCTCGCAGCATACGCAGCAGTACAAGAGATTATCGATTCCTTATTAGCTAAACGGATAATCAGGGAATGTAACAGTACGTACAGCGCTCCCGTGTGGCCCGTTCTGAAACCAACGGGTAAATGGCGTCTTACCATTGACTATAGACAACTCAACAAACTGGTTCCGTTGTCTCGTTGGCCAATGACACAGCTCGACCAAGAGTTGCCAAAGGTGGCAAACGCCAAGTACTTCTCCACAGTCGACGTGGCAAATGGTTTCTGGACCATGACAGTCGACCCGCGTGACCAACACAAGTTGGCTTTCTCTTTCTTGAACAAGCTCTTCACGTTCAATCGTTGCCCATTCGGGTATGCGAACTCCCCCTCAGAGTTCAACATCTTCCTGCACAAGGCGATGCCAGACGCAGCCTCTAGGGGGACGATAATTTACGTGGACGACGTTCTCATGAGAAGTGAGACTTGGTCACATCACCTCAATGAAATGGACCACGTTCTCACCCAACTCGGGACTGCAGGGGCTAAGTTGGCCATCATGAAAGGGCAATGGTGCAGGAACAAGGTAAACTACGTTGGGCTTCTGGTGGGTGCCGAGGGCATCCTGCCACAGTCTAACCGAATCCAAGCAGTCCGCAACATCAAAACACCTACAAACCTTCACGAGGTGCGCAGCTTCTTGGGAGTATGTAATTACTCCCGTCAATTCATCGAAAACTACGCCGACTTGTCAAAACCGTTGACTCACCTTCTTCAGAAAGACACCCCATTCGTTTGGGATGTCACTCACAACGAAGCGGTGGCTTCCTTGAAAAACCTGCTTTGCGAGGCACCCTGCCTGGTATACCCCAACAAAGACAAGACATTCTTTTTGGAAGTCGGTTTCTCAGAGCACTGCCTTAGCGCTGGGTTGTACCAAAAATACGACCAAGACAAACGTGTGGTTGCTTACGCGAGCAAAACACTCAACCCCGCCGAACACAAATACTCAGACTGCAAAAAAGCGCTGCTGTCGACAGTCTGGGCGATCAAACACTTCACCAGTTATGTCGGCGGACAAAAGGTGATCATAGAAACATGTCACCAGCCTGTGACTTTTCTGAAAAGCCAACGAATCCGTGAGGGTGCTGTACACAACAGCAGGATAGCGGCTTGGCTCATGACGCTGCAGAGCCATGATGTAGTAATCAACTACGCAAAAGCAAAGAACCTGCCTTTGGGCAGTGCTTTGGCGGTGTGTCAACACTGTGGTGACGATGAAACCGACTCCGGACCACCCCCGCGTGACATCGCTCCGCCATTGCCTTCGAACCATCACTATTTCGAAGAGAACGTGTGTCTCGACATGCCGATGGCATTTGTAGATGGCTGTTCTTACCGCCATCTAGACCACTTGCAAGCTGGGGTGGAATTGGTATGGCACAACGACATTCCGTGCAAACCACTTCAATTTCAGCTTGGCAACAAGACCAGCCAGTTTGCAGAAGTGGCTGGCGTGCTGATCACCCTGCAAACAGCGGTGAAACACAGATTGGCAGAACTGGCGATCTGCACCGACTCTAACTACGCGAGACTCACCTTCTTATGCCACTTGCCGTTTTGGAAACAAAAGCACATGACTACTTCAAGTGGTAAAGAGGTGAAAAACAAAGAGCTCATTCTAGCTTGTGATGATCTCATCACCAAACACGACATACAGGTGTATTGGAAGAAAGTCAAGGGACACTCCAAATCACCTGGTCGTGACAAACTTGGCAACGACCATGCTGACAGCATGGCGAAATCTGGTGCAATTCACGGCACCCCTTGGGTGTTTGCTGCTCGAGACGAAAAACCCACTGAGGAAGCTATGGTGTCTGCGGTAACGCGTAGCCATGTAGCACCACGGAAAACGTCGTCGCACAAACATAATGTGTTGCTAACGCATTCATTCATGAATGGCGACCTGGTAGCAATGCAACACCAAGATGAGTCCCTCGCCACTTTGATGGCATTCCTGTCGGATCCTGTCAACCACCCAGTGTCCGAACTGGCTTTGGCAGGTTCACACGACTTGCGTTCGCTGTACGCAACTAAACAGCACCTCACACTTGTAGATGACCTATTGGTGTATGTTTCAGAAACCGACACCGCTCGAAGGTGGGTGGTTCCTAAAACACAGAGGGGGATAATGATAGCTCATGCCCACGACGAGCCATGTGGAGGCCATAGGGGGGTCAAGGCTACATGTGAAACATTGCCCACTGGCCTCACATGGAACAAGACGTGGCACGATACGTGAGGGGGTGTCTAGTTTGCTGCCAGTTTCAACCCACCAAGCCACTTCACAGAGCACCCCTGCAACGCAAGGGTGTGTCTTACCCCTGGAGGTCGATCCAGATCGACTGGGTCGGCCCAGTTGCCAGGTCTGCCAGAGGCAACAAGTACCTCCTCACAGTGACTTGCTCATTCACAAAGTGGGTGGAGTGCCTGCCGGCGACCAATGACACAGCGGAAACCACTGCCGTTCTTTTGCTAAACCACGTTTTCAGTCGTTTCGGCCTGCCAGGAGAAACCGTGGACAGCGACAGAGGAACCCACTTTTCGGCAGCTGTAATGACCGAACTGTGGAAGCTCCTGGGAGTCAAAGCTAAACTCCACATCGCGTACCACCCTAGGAGCTCGGGGGGGGTAGAAAGGAGCAACCAATCAATTGTCAGAATCTTGAGGAAATATGTGGCAGCCAACCACAAAGATTGGGACCTCAAACTCCCATTGGTACTGATGGCAATCAGAGCCACACGCAACCGGTCTACGGGAATGACACCCTTTGAGATGATGACGGGCCGGCAAATGACCCTTCCACTGCATCTCCTGTACCAACCGGGAGATGTCGCCGCAGCCACCGCCTACACGGCTCATCAATACGTGACCGACTTGCGGAACCATCTCCAGACTACCTTTGCGTACGCTCAAGGACAATTGGTAAGAAGTGCAGAAGGTGACAAGACCTATTACGACAAAAAAGCCTCACACCAGGTGTTCGAGGTCGGAGATAAGGTGTGGTACTACATATACACCAAACCCGCGGGCGTCGCAACAAAGTTCCTGCCCCACTGGACGGGGCCACACGAGATTGTGGTGAAGCTATCACCTGTAGCTTACCAGATCAAAATCAGCAAAGGTCGACAAAACGCCACATTAAAGTGGGTCCACCGGAACCAAATCAAGTTGTACACTCCCCCCATGGGAATAGAAGGGGTGCTAGCCAGCACCGAATAGATAAAAACCCTAGCAAAAACCCAGAGGTACTAAGAAAATTCTTAAGTACCCTCAGCTGATCCCTTCCAGGAGACCAGTACGTTGCACCTAATATCTTTTATTCTCTTCCCAGCTACCAGATATACATCTGTTGTCACTAGTGATATCGTCCTGCGCTGTACTGATTAAAAATAAGAAAAACAGAAAAATAGTTGTCAAAACAATTTTTGTTTACGAATACAAATAACTGAAATAATCCAACAATCTCTGATTATGCGTTTCTGTAGGATGGAGTTCCTTTGGATGATCCTGACACTCTGCGCCCTGGTCAAAACCAACCCAGCAGACGTAATCACGAACGGACCCCCTACGGGAATCGTTCCCCCGTGACGATCCAGAACTCCTCATAACTAACTGCAGAGTACACACGCAGAGGGTATATGTCCGCCTAGATGCAGAGAATGTGTACCGCCAACACATTCCACCTGCGGCGCATTTGAGTTGGGCCGGGGCTGACTGGACCAGCCAGGCAATTAAGCACGCCCAGCTAGACACTGCCCATATGTTGGCCCAACTCCAAAAGTTCACAGTAACCCAGTCAGAACTAGCTGAGCCCAGGCGAGAAAAACGATTCGTCGGGGCGCTACTATCGATAGGGGCAGCCGTAGGGTCACTATTTGCCCTAGGTACCACTGCCGTCAACGCAGTCAGTCTAGCCACAGTCAAGAGGAATGTTAGGGAGATTACTGAAGAGATGCCACTTATCCAGCAGCAGATGAAGGCACAGGCCCTTAGGTTGCAACATGTGGGAAAGTCTCTCCAGGACACTATTCTGGTGGTCAACACACACGCTACTCTCCTGAACAAAACTATCCTGTCTGTAGGAAAGCTAGCAGAGGTCATGAACCATGACTATGCCCATGTCCAATTGGTTCGATTGTTACTGGAGGATTTTCTCCGTGAAGTTAGCTCTTCTATGGACCACTTGGCCATGAATAGAATCCCCTCATATCTAGTGCCCCTCTCAATGGTGCACGACATATTGACCTCAGCTACTTCAACCACACTAAGGCCGTTACAATCACATTTGGCCTATAGTCTGGGGTCGGCCATCCCAATACACGTTGATGTTGATCGTAATGAAGTGGGTTTTCTACTGACGCTGCCGGTTGTTGAACTGGAGAATATCTATAGATTGAAAACGGTTCTCAATGTAGGATTTTGGCGCGACAGTACCCACGTAAAGATTGCCACGCCCCCAGTTGTAGCTTACCAGGAAAACAACCCAGATTTCTATCTCACCCCTAACCTGCTAATGTGTACTCTAACCAAAGATGTCCACTACCTTTGTCCTAGCAAACCATTTGTCAGGGATAACACTGAGCGTCTTTGTGGTATTAAAGCTATCACCAGCGAAGAACGCTGTAGAGCCAAACTAACAGCCAGGGATGGGGCCACCACCACACAAGTGGAGGTGGTAGGGAACCGATGGTTGGTCAACACACCGTTCGCGTCCGCCACTATGACTTACGAACGCCATGACTCCATCACCCAATTGAACCTCCCCAACCAGACTGTTTTTGTTACGGTACCAGAGGGGGCGATTATTCACGTAGACGACCTCGCTCTATACCACCTTCCCGACGACCGGATAGACACAGAGATTGAAATGCCGGACGCTTTTGCTAAACGTTCCCTTGAGTTACCACAAGCTATTCAATACCAAATCCAGTACGAGGGACCCTTGACTGTTGATCTTAGCGTACTGGATGAGGCACTGTTAGTCGACCCGACTGACTACAGACCAAAAGATTGGTCTGTCGCCCGCTCTTGGACGGTGCCGGACAGTATCCTGACTGTTACCATGATCCTTGGTCTCATTTCCCTTGGCGTGTGCACCTACTACGTACACAGGCTCACACGTGCAATGGAAGACCTAATGAGGTCTTATACTAGGATCACCCGTGGGACGGAAGCGATCCCGATTTTTGGAAAGGTGGCAATGGATCCGGAAACCCTCTTACAGGGCCCAGTCCCAGCCTCCTCTCCCGAACTCGCTAGGTCAGCCCAGTAATGTCCCTAATGTAAGCTTGGGCCTTCAGGGGCCAAGTTTTTCCAAGTGCCTTAACTACCCACCTGCAAGTAGGATCAACCTAGACATGACATTAGAGACAATGCCATAATAGAGCTATTTAGCCAAGGCCTTGGACATATATAGAACATAGTCCATATTAGATGATTAAGGTGTGGTAGACATATTTTGTATACTTTTATGTTTTTATTCCAATTTTTCGTTTCATTACCTTTGACACTTAGGAAGCCTTAGAGCCAAGACACCGCTCGTTTGGGGAGGAAATGTAATGATGTATTGCCTGAGTGTTGTGCGTTATTAACGTCTGCCAAGTTACTGCCTAGGTCCACTAACCGGGATAACCGGACGACGGGCCGGAACACAGAGCCACTGCCAGACCTCCTTGATCCATTCTGGTGGTGATCCACAGCTTGCAGAAAGCCTACCAGGGGGAACCACTAAAGGGGGGGGCTGCTCTGATGATCCACAGACCAGGACATCCGATGGTCATTCTTATGGTGGGTTGCAACATGCAGAATCATTCCAAGTTGAACCTACCAGAGGGGGACTGTCATGACTGTCCTGATCAGGTCAGGGTACAGGAGACCACCACCCTACAGATTATCTCCCAAACCCCCAACAGAGGAGGAGAGATCTAGGGGTCTGAAGATGTGGGGGTTTTATGACACCTCACGCCCATAATAAAACTTAGGCCACAGAGAAATTCCTTTGTCCCAACAATGGAGAACTGGCCTCAGAACATTAAACATGCAATAAAGGGACTTTGGAACAATGGTTTCCGTCAGCCACAATGGTGGTTATGACGAAAAGTGGAATATTAAAATGTATGTAACTTTTGTATTTGTTTTTAAAGGTTAAGAGATGACGTTATTATGAAAACATTGTACCTTTAAGAGTTTTCCCAGTATATGCCTGATGTTTATACATTGTACGCTGTTTGGAAAATATCCAAATCAAACAGAATGTTTTGGTAAAGATGAAATGTGAAGTTAGTGTCTAAAATTGGATATTTTCTAGAGCCAAAGCCTTGCCCCCTTTACTTGGTCCGCCCAGAGAATTGCCCTAAAGGCGGTTACACCCACTTCTGACCCGAGGGTATAAGACAGGAGAGTGAAGAATTAACATAGGAGACTATTGACCCCAAGCTGCAGCTAAGGTCTAACAAAGTCGACGAACCCCAAAACGAAACACAAGGTTGAAGACAAAGAAATATTTTTCTACACGAGCTACGGACGAGTAGCTGTGTCTAAGCGGGTGAATTCAAGCCGAACCACCCAGCCTCCACTCTCCATTGAATCGTGGTATCGACCCTGTTCGGGCCGAAGCTGTGAGCTCTGAGCTACAGAGCTGTCTGTCCTCAGAAGACCCCTTTCAGATCAAGGGTGAGGGATCAGACCATTTAGCCAAGAAGGACACTGACATCGTGAGGACAACCAGAGAGTTGCGCCGGAGAAGTGCGTCATTTAGAAGCCTAAACGACCCACGCGGAGCTTCCCACCTGAGACCTCCAACACGTAATTACATCATTATATTCTGACCCATAAGAGCGGCAGTTCGGGGCAAGGCTAGTTAAATAAGCATGGCTGACAAATGAACCCAAATGTATATTTCTCTCGTGTACTTCCTTTGTTTCTCTCTCTTTAAAATCCCCATTTTGGGTAACAAGCGCCATAGTGTGTTGGCCCGTTATACTAAGTCCTAATCAATAGCTAGACTGTGTTTTGTGTATGTGTATTTTTATCATCATTTTAGCTTGCTAGTAAATAAATAATCAACTAAGATTGGTGTGGTAAATTCAGTGGTAAAGCCCGGGTCCGTGCAGATTCCCGGATTGTACGACGTTCAGATTATGAGACTGTAGAGGAAATTGATTAATTTAGCGACTGTTGTAATCGATATTCTGATATCCTTTGAGTTAATTTGGGAAATAGAAACTCAATCAAAACAATGTTCCCATGGTGCCCCAGGTTAATGAGTTAATAATTGCTTGATTCATTGCTTAATTCATTTAGTCACGCAATTATAAACCGTTAATCATTCGATGAGCAGCAGTCGTCACATTAACTAATACAACGTCACGACAGCACTGTACTCAGATTATTGCAAAGTGTGCTTTCGCCGTAAAGCTTTTTTGAAATCTGACACAGCGGTTGCATTAACTTCTATGGGCTACCACCTGCGGGACACAGCCAGTGAAATATCAGGGCGGCAAATTCAAAAACAACAAAATGTCATAATTCAACTTTCTCAAACAAACAACTATTTTACACCATTTTAAAGATACACTTCTCCTTGATGTAACCACATTGTCCGATTTCAAAAAGGCTTTACAGCGAAAGCAAAACATTAGATTATGTTAGGAGAGTACATAGACAAAAATAATCACACAGCCATTTTCCAAGCAAGGACATTGTCAATAAAACCCAAAACACAGCTAAATGAAGCACTAACCTTTGACGATCTTCATCAGATGACACTCCTAGGACATTATGTTATGTTTAACTATGAAAGGGGTTATGAAATCTGTTTTCCTCTATTCCTAGGGGCATGACAAGTCCATACACAGACAGATGGCCTCCCTACATACATAATCTACGAGATTGTACATGTAGTCCCAACAGTCCCGAACTTGACAAAAATGCAAGGAACATTTTTCCATATGAAGATGAACAACAACCAGAGATGGGGGGGGGGGGGGGTGAGGACGGTGTCGAGGACTCACCTTGAGGTAGCACTGGTAGGTATTAAAGATGATGGGCTTCTCTCTGTTGAAGATCCTCTGCATCTCCAGGGTCAGTCTGCTGATGGCCGGCTGAAAGTATGTCTGCTCAGCGTCCACCATCAGCCTCACCCCATTGTCCACTGCATGCTGGGATATGAGAAGCATCAACAGCCTTGTGTTAACCTCTGCTGATAGTCAGCTTTAACCCTAGGTACCTCCTGGGATACAAATGGTGCTTTATTCAACACAAAAGTGAAGCCATTTGTCTGGATCACTTGAAACATTTCAGTGGTCATGCTATGCCTTCTTTTCTGTTGCTGAGCATTTGGAGGCACTTGGCCTCTGCCATCTACTGTTGCCTTTAGTACAGCCATGATAACGTAATATCTAGGGACCAAGCTTTTACTTTTATCTATAGAGACTCACTTCAGAGCAAACAGACTCTGGATACAACACGTCATAGAAGTAGACTCTTGCTCCTATTGTAGGAGGGCAATTATAATTCAAACAGAGGGGGCTGAAACCTTTCCCAACAATGACGACATTGCTGAAGTTGCGTTATTCTTTTTTGAAGTTAGTAAATCTGACAAACAAAACTATTGCCAAAGGGTTTCTTTCCAATAAACTATTGTACGGCCTGCTCACTGAGGTTTCTCGTAAAATGTGAGATGTACTGCATCCCATGATCCAATTCATATGTGAACATCTGGGTCAATATACTGTCGTTAACCAACTGTTGAATTGTAAAACCATGTTTGGCAGCAGTGCCCTATATTGAACTCTAGAATTGCCTTACCTTGGCCAGAACATCCACTCTCTGCAGCATCCTCTTCATCTGTTTCTCCTCTTCAACAGTGAACTTCCTCAACAGAGGCTCCAGCTGACCAGTCTAGAAGACCGGCGGAAACGCACATTTCATTAAGAGTAAACTTTGACTTGAACTACAAAATGCATTAATGTATGCATGCATATAATGTATGTACACTCTGCATGGATGGATGGACTTGTGCTTGTACTTCGAGTTTCTGTGTACAAACACATTCAGGTGGATAGCATGGCTGCATGTTAAATATTGTAAGGATATGTATGTAAATGTATGTAAATGTGTGTAAATGTGTAATATGTGGATAGCTCACCTCAACGTTGGGAATGACAAGCAGGTTTGAGATCTTTGTTCTGTCGTTGATCAAGCTATTCCAGTCCAGGAGGTCTATTGTTCTGGGGAACATGATGAAAATGGCAGACTCAGTCAAATCCAGTCCTGTACACACATCCTTTCCATTGTATAGTAGATAGGCTTTGTGCTCATGATGCATTCCAGGTGAGTTTAACCTCTTACCCTGATGAGCCCAGTTTCTCTCCAGTAAACCAGTTCTCAATGTCGTCTTTATTTCCAACACCCAGCTTAGCCAAACTCTCCTACGGGAAACACATTTTTTTTTAATAATATTAATAACTAGCCTATTACTGATGAAACATTAAAGATAGAAGGAATCACTAGCATTTGTCACAGAAATCAAGTCTGTTAGCGCTAGGGAGTCTTTTCAGTAGCTGGGAATCGGCTTTTTAAGCTGGGAATCTGCTTGACCTCAGTCACATTTCTACTTTGAGTGTTGCTCCAGGCGATACGCACCTTCAGCTGTTCCAGTTCCAGTTTCTGCTCCAGTGCATCCATGCCAGACTTCCCCTGCTGTGCTGCTAGGAGGTTGAAGAACCTCCTCCATTTCACCAGCACCTCTGAGAACTGGAGCTGGAGAGGGGAGAAGCAGAAAGGTCATCATTTTTTACTAATAAATCTGGACTCTGTCACGATCACTGCCAATGTTAAATCAAGGGCTAAAAGACAGCGTCTAACAGGATGTGTCTTACACACCAGAAACTGTGGGCGGCCCAGAGCAGTCATCTTAACGGCAGAAAATCCATCTACAGAGGCCCCCCCTGAGAGGAATAATGAAGATTCAATATTTAGTGCAGCAACAACACCATTGATAAACAAATCATAAGAATCATATTACGCATGATAGAAGAACATCTGCAAAGAGTCTGCAATGAGTTTGACCTTTCAAGGATTGTTAGTTTGACCTTTGAAGGACGTTTAGAAAAATGGCATGAATTGATGCATTCACTGCATTTTTATTGTGTGCTCGCCTGAGGCTTTGATGCAGTTCAGGAAGGTCTCCATCTGGGCGTCACACTTGGCCTCGTCAGCATAGAAGTAGGTCCTGGCACTGACCACGCCCCCACGACGGTCCCCAAACTGACGGTGGGCCTTGTACTTCTTCTCACGGCGGTCAACGCCTACAGTCAGAAGACAACATAAGACGTCTATCTAGGCGACCAGACTTTCCTCTAGACTAGAGTAGCCACACCAACCACTGGGAGGAAAGGACAGGAGTAGCCTAGTGTCAATAGGAATTACCCTTACCACCGTCGCCTAAATCATCTACCGCGGGTCTAATTTGGCACAGATACCTGAAGATCTTTTTCTTTAGCATAAACACATGCATGAGCAGGACTGTGCTTCTTTAATATAAAACACTGACTCATATGCATACCATACCATTTTTGGAAATGTGGAAAATTTGTCAAAGGAAGTAAAAGAAAATAGATGTTTAGATATCTAGTGCTACTCAGAAAAAATACATGGGGGGAGAGTTACATACATTTAAGTCCAGGGCCCCAAAACATGCAACACATGACATGAACCAGGGTTTCAGCTTCTCTCTAACTTAACATGCATATCTGCCCTCTTTAACCCCTCTCCTAGCCTCCAGAGTAAATCCAGATGAAACCACTTGCCTGAACCATGCAAACTCTCATGTCACCTGCTATAAGAGTCCTATATCAACCCTTAAATGACCACTGACATAGACCCAGGAGGTTAGCATTCAGACACACGGCTGAAGTAACAGACGTTTTGGCAATGTGACCCCCGCTGCTTTCACTCCCCCCACATCCACCAACCAGATGGCTTGAAGCAACCAGAAATAAAAGAAATTCTGTCAAGTAGTAACATTTACTGTAGTCATGTTCCTGCGTTACAAAGTGTTCTCCAGTTGGCACTGAAACAAATTACGTGCACATTAAAAACAAGTCAATCATAAAGTACTGTAAATGAAAACTTTTGACATTCCACCAGCAAATACACACCTGGACTTTCTTTCTCAGCTTCAGACACACAGGAGCTGAAACAGATGAAACATCAAATTAACATGAAATAACACTACTTGGTCTAATATCAATGCCGGTCAGCCACCGCTACTATAACAGCAAATAATAATTGTAGAAGTGTTCTGGTGTTTAGTACCATATAAGATGTTGGACATCATGTTGAAGTAAGTAGATAAGGTGTAAGATGAGGTCTTCAAATGCATGATGAGTTAGAATTTCATAACTCAAGGTCATGCGCTAAAGATGATCACGTCTTGTGACAGGCTCCCCATGCAGGAGCTGTTAATATCAGTTTGAGCATAGCGTTTTACAACCTATCCAGTGTGTGTGCCAATATGTTGACTGTGCTATAAACGGTACGCATGGCAGCACAGGGGGCCTAACGTTAGGTAGAAGTACAAATGTCCTGTTATTTGATCTCTTGTGAACTTTTGATAACAGAGTGCTGACTGTGAGTCACAGGGGGGGGCTGTTTCAAAACCTCAGTGCATCACACATGGCCTAGTGTGACGACCCTCCCACTCTGTCTGCCGTATTCTCTCTTGTTCTTGTTTCTTTATTAGGAGGCCGGTGGGCGGAGTTGGAAGGGTCGTCAGATGAATGGGAAACACCTGGGCTCAGGTGTTTCCCAGGATAAATGGACCTCTTCCCCATTCATGGAGGAGACTCTCTCCACACAGACACCTTGCTGTTTTTGGTTGTGTAGTTTTGTGGTTTTGTTGGTTATTTGCTTTGGCACCTTTCAACACTCTGCATTATTACATTCAAGTATGCAACACACTCACTTACACTACTGATTACTGATTACACATGCCATTGTTACCTTCTTAGTTGCTTTATTTAATAAATATATATTTTTGATACACCTTGTTTCCACGTTGTCTCCCTTTTGTTGCGAACCCTGAGCCGGTTCGTAACAAGTGGGGGCTCATCCGGGATCTTGAACTTGTGTTTGGGAGAAAACGTGGAGGTATGTTAACTTGAGGTGCTTTGTTTGTTAGTTTGAGTTTGGTGCTCAGTACTGGTTGCCTTTGGTTGTTTTGTTTGTGTGCTGCGTTGGAGAGAGTACATTGGTTAGTTTCCAGGCTTCTGCCCAGCCTGGAAACACTTGTTGTACTCGCTGTTGGAACATTGGTCTGAGGTGAGTACAATCAGCTGTGTACCTCGGTGGGAGATTTGGTTAGGGTAGTGAAACTTACTACCGGAGCTATAGCCTTTTTCCCCTGATAGGCTTAGCGACGTGTTTCATTTTGGAATATGTTGGGCATTGTTAATGTTTGTTATTTTTGTGTGGTGTCTGTGGACTGAGCAGTTGTCTCGGGAGCACATCCGTGGCTTGGTGGAATCTACCAGCGTGCTGGGGGGTTACTTCCTCGCCAGCGGGCTACAGTGCATAATTACCCACCGCAAATCTGCATGAAGACTAGGGTTGAGTTATTGTAGGTTTTGGGGAAGCTCCATATCTCATCTCTTTTCTGTGGTACCAGTGTGATTGTTATTTCTCTTGTTGTGGTCTGGTGTGCTCAGAGGGGTTGAGTGAGATTTTTTTTTTCTCTCTCTCTGACTATGGCGTCTAATGTAGACGAGTTCATTCGCTTTCCATCAGAGGAACTGTTAGACTTATGTACTAAAGAACAGCTGTTGAAGGTTGCTGAACACTACAAAATTGAAATTAGTGATAAACGTCTAAAAAATTCCATTAGGTTAATATTGAAGGCCAATCTGATGGAGAGTGGTATTCTTGACGTTACCACTGGGGCAGCCTCTGCTGAGGACTCGCCGTCTCCCCGATATGTCACAATTACCGCTCCATCGGTTAGTCCTAGTAATCTTCTTTTTGAACAGCAGAAAGAGCTGCTTCTGTTACAGCAAGAGCACGATCGTGAGAAGCTAGAGTACGATCGTATAAAATATGAAAAGGAATTGGCTGCTGATCAGTTAAAATATGAAAAGGAATTTGAATTTAAACAGGATAGGGAGCGTGCAGATCGTGTAAAATATGAAAAGGAATTTGCTGCTAATCAGTTAAAATATGAAAAGGAATTGGCTGCTGATCAGTTAAAATATGAAAAGGAATTGGAATTTAAACAGGATATCGAGCGTGCTAAAATCAAGCTGCAACAAGAGCGACTAGAGTTGGTTAGGGAAGGAAAGCTCTCAGGAGAGAGTTTGTTCTGGGAAGGTGACCCAGAATTACTTAGGAATCGTTCCTCTGTTGGTCATGCCCCGGACACATTTGACATTGTTGGGAATTTACGGTTGTTGCCTCAGTTTAATGAAAGGGATCCTGAGACATTCTTTTTGTTGTTTGAGCGTGTTGCTAACGCTAGGAGTTGGCCTGATTCTGATCGCACTTTGATGTTGCAGTGTGTGCTGACTGGTAAAGCTCAGGAAGCATATGCAGCTCTTAGTGTAGCCGACAGTGTCAGTTATGATAAGGTTAAAACGGCGGTGTTACAGATTTACGAATTGGTTCCTGAGGCTTACCGCCAACGATTTAGAACTTTAGAAAGGGATGATAAGCAGACTCATGTTGAGTTTGCGCGAAAATTATCTTCACAGTTTAATCGCTGGTGTTCCGCCTCTGCGGTTATGACTTTTCAAGGGCTGTGTGATCTGATTATGCTAGAGCAATTTAAGGACACAATCCCTGATTATATAGCGACGTATATTAACGAACGCAAAGTAAAGACTGTCGCTGAAGCTGCGGTTTTGGCAGACGAATATGTTTTGACTCACAAAAGTGTTTTTGTAGAACCCCGTACTTGGAGTGAGTGGGGGCGTTCGGAGAGATTTGAACCACGCTCACAGAGATACTCTGGTTCACGGGCAGAGTTTTATTCAACTAGGGTTGAGCCTGATTCCCGTGGTAAAACTGACTTTGGTCAAGAGTGTCACTACTGTCAAGGCTCAGGTCATTGGAAAAACGAATGTCCGGTTCTCAGGTCTAGGGGTAAAATCAGTACGTGTGCTAACGTTAAATCTAGGCCTACGGCGTTAGCTGCGTCTGTTCCACATCAGTTTACTCCTGAAACATTGTCTCAGGCCCAGGGCCATGTGAAAGTTCATATTGACCCAGGCTATTTACCTTTCGTTACGGAGGGTTTTGGTGTCTATGTTAGGAAGTAAGAACCTAGTGCCAGTGAAGATCCTACGAGACACAGGTGCCTCGGAATCGTTTGTGTTGGAATCTGTGTTACCCTTCTCTGCTGAGACTGATTCTGGGAATAGTGTTCTAATTAGGGGAATAGGTTTGAATAATCTGTCAGTTCCATTGCATAGACTAATGTTGAATTGTGGACTGGTGAAAGGTGAGGTTGTTGTGGGGGTGCGTCCTTCGTTGCCTATTGAGGGTATCGACGTTATCCTTGGGAATAACTTGGCTGGCGAGTGTGTGTGGCCTGTTGTGTTTCCATCTCTAGTGGTTTCCACTAAATCGTCACTTGTAGGGATTCCTGATGAGAGTGAGCAGAGGTTCCCAGCGGTGTTCTCTGCGGGTACAGTGACGCGGTCTATGAGCCATGGTGACCTGGTCCCTGCTCCGGTAAATGTGAATACCACAAAGAAGTCTCTCGCTGTTTTCCCTGTTATTCCGTTGTCTGTACTCATCTCCGATCTAAACAATGCGCCGCGGATGGACCATACATTAGAAGAGTTGCGTGACCAAGTTGTGCCTGTGGAACAGTTGGGAGATGTCGCACATGGTTATTTTCCCCAAGAGGATGTTCTGATGAGAAAGTTGGTGTCTATAGGGGACGGTAAACCTGTTCGTTTGGCTGATAACGTTGCTTCCCTTGGTTCTGTTAATGCTAGGTCTGTGCATGAGGAAAAAAATGTTCCTGGTCCCGATGATTGCATACTGCAGGGTAGATTGAAGAATTCTGAGACACTGGATATTTTGGATGGCCCTTTCACTCAGCTACCTGTTGATGGGCGGAAAGAGCTGGTTGTTCTGATTCGGAAAATTCCAGGTTTGTTTTCTGTGACACATACACGTACAAACTTGATAGAGCATGATATTGACACTGGAAATGCTGACCCCATTCGTCAGCGGTGCTATAGAGTCTCTGTAGAGAAACTGCGTTGTCTGGATGCTGAGGTCAGGTACATGCTGGAGAGTAAGATAGCAGAGCCTTCTTTCTCTAGTTGGGCTTCTCCCTGTATCTTGGTCAGTAAAACGGATGGAACGGACCACCGTAATGTAAACGGAGTTACTAAGCCGGATTAATTTCCTCTTCCTTAGATGGAGGATGGCGTTGATCAAGTCGGCGCAGCTAAGTTTGTGAGCAAATTTGATCTATTATTGTGCCATTGGCAGGTGCCACTGACGAGTAGGGCATATGACATTTTTGCCTGTATTACACCCTCTAGTCTGTACTCGTATTCGTTATGAGTTTAGTGACTATGAATCGTTGGCGTGACTATGAATCGTTGGGAAATGTTGTTTGAGTTGTAGCTGATGTGGTCTTTTGTGTGCCCTGTTCCTGAGTGTTATGTGAGTGATCATTGTTTGGGTTGTCATGTTCTAACTTTCCCGTCTGTTCCCTCCTGGTCTTGTGTTCTCCTTTCCTCTTAAATGTTGCTTCCTGTACATAAAGGTTGCTGAGGACTGGGGAGAAGGAGGTTGGTTGGGGCAAGTGGAAAGTGCACATGTAACCTCTTGTAAATTTGAGACGCAGAGGTTTGTGTCAATTTGGGACGCAGAGGCTTGTGTCAATTTGGGACGCAGAGGCTTGTGTCAATTTGGGACGCAGAGGCTTGTGTCAATTTGGGGTTGTCGTGTTCTGTCGTTCCTGTCTGTTCCCTCCTGGTCTCGTTTTCTTCTTTCCTCTTAAAAGTTGCTTCCTGTACACAAAGGTTGCTGAGGTCTGGGGAGAAGGAGGTTGGCTGGGGCAAGTGGAAGGTGCACATGTAACCTCTTGTAGATTTGGGACGCAGAGGCTGGTGTGTTGTTCCGGGGCCCTTGTTGGTCCCCGGTTTTATGGGGGGGGGTGTGACGACCCTCCCACTCTGTCTGCCGTATTCTCTCTTGTTCTTGTTTCTTTATTAGGAGGCCGGTGGGCGGAGTTGGAAGGGTCGTCAGATGAATGGGAAACACCTGGGCTCAGGTGTTTCCCAGGATAAATGGACCTCTTCCCCATTCATGGAGGAGACTCTCTCCACACAGACACCTTGCTGTTTTTGGTTGTGTAGTTTTGTGGTTTTGTTGGTTATTTGCTTTGGCACCTTTCAACACTCTGCATTATTACATTCAAGTATGCAACACACTCACTTACACTACTGATTACTGATTACACATGCCATTGTTACCTTCTTAGTTGCTTTATTTAATAAATATATATTTTTGATACACCTTGTTTCCACGTTGTCTCCCTTTTGTTGCGAACCCTGAGCCGGTTCGTAACACTAGGTTAATCCAGTCTAGATCCACCACTCTAAAACCCAAGCTTGAATAAAATGAAGGATATTGATCTCTCATTAGCACATTACTGAATTGATCTCTTTGAGCTATTGGTTGTCTCAGTGGCTGCATCGCTCAATGTTATTAGGGCTGGGAATTGCCAGGGACCTCACGATACGATCGCGATACTTAGGTGCTGATACAATATGTATTGCGATTCTCACGATTCTATATGTATTGCCATTCGATACTGCGATTTGCTGTCCCAAGCATATTGCTCACTATAAGTCTGCTGCAGAGGAACAAGAGAGAGCATGAGAAAACAGGTTTTGATCAGTCAGGGAAATAACAGTGCTGAAAAAATGTTGGCTCACTATTTAAAAAGAAGATGGAGAACAAGCTATAGGATAAAAACAAATATTGGAGTTTTGGCGCAAGTAGATCCGACAAGCTCTACCTACAGTAACACATGTTATTTGTATTATTTATTTTTCCACAATTGATACTTGTGGAGTCAAATATGTACACTGAGTATACCAACCATTAGCAACACCTTCCTAATATTGAGTTGCACCCCCTTTTACCCTCAGAACCGCCTCAATTTGTCAGGGCACCTACTACCAAACCCTGTTGCACTTAAATATTTTGTCTTGCCCATTCACCCTCTGAAAGACACATATACACAATCCATGTCTCAATTGTCTCAAGGCTTAAAAATCCTTCTTTAACCTGTCTCCTTCCCGTCATCTTCACAGATTGAAGTGGATTTAACAAGTGACATTTATAAAGGATCATAGCTTCACCTGGATTCACCTGGTTAGTCTATGTCATGGGAAAAAAAATTGTATACTCAGTGTATATAATATTGTCCCAAAATAATATCGCGATATGTAGCCATCTATTTTTTGCACCATCACTAAATGTTATCTGGGGATAAATAATTGCACAGGCTGAACTCTACAATCTCAATGGAAATTTGAACATCCTTTAGTTGAGTCTGGATGTTTGGAAGCCATAGACTTCTGAAACGCAAAGCATGTCCTTTGCCAACGTTAATAAAAAAAAAGGTTGACCGGAACTCTGGTACACTCCCACAATGATTCATTCACAAAAGGTTGATCCTGTACGGACGGACCATCATCACGTTAAGGGGGTGTTAATTAAAGCCTTACTTGTCTGAACAATTCCAGTGAATAGGAGTCATCCTTCACCCTGGCACGTCCAGTTATTAACACAAGAGGAGAGGATGTTTTGTGTTATTCCATCCATGTAGTTTGGCTCTAAAGGTGCAGATTAGTCTCCTCATGTGAAGAGTTCCACAGCAATTATGAGGTAAGGCCAGAATGTTACCAAGTTTGTCTTTGATGGTATCACTAACCCATTCACTGTTATTCCCATCCACCCCTGGCTCACCTTTGACTTGTTGCTGAGACTTTGCTAAGCAACAACTCCTTCCCTAATCATTATTTTACATCAGAACAACCCAGGGGCGATGGAGAGTGAGGCAGCTGGCTGATGGGTAACCCAAAATACTGAGCCACCTAGTACACAGCGTTCTCTAGGCTGTTCCATAACTTGCAATGATTTGTAGACCCCAATACTTTCATATATGGACATTTCCTTATGGTTGAGTTGGAGACAGCAGGATTCTGTTCACAACATGTTTACTGCAACATGTTTTTAATAACGAAATGCACACTGTGTATGCATAAATGGTATGCATCACATAATCTTTCTGTAACACAAAATATACCATTTGTTAACATTTTATGTATTTCTGTTGGACTCAAGCTCCTTCCTCAAATGTACACTTTAATTGGAACCATTCAGCGGGCCCGCTTCAGTATTCCGATTGTTAGTTCAGCTTGAATGTGTGCATAGCCCGTCTGTAAGAAAATCCCTGACCAAACATGAGAGGGCTGCTTTCCAAAACACATTACATAACACTCCCTGGGCTTCCTTTGAAAGGCTGCGTCAAGTTACCCAACAAGGCTGGCTTGTCTCAATCCACCTCACGTGACTGCATTCTCAAAGGGACTGGAATAAATGTGCTCCTTCAGCTCAACAAATCTGGCGAGAGGGGTATGTCTGAACTGACCAATAGTGTCTGAGTATTGCTGGGCAACGTCAGATACTGAAAGTGTTGCAAGAAAAATATTTTATGGTGGGAAGTTGTAAACACCGGTTTTTATGAATATGAAACATGAGTAGGGCTGTAGGTTTGAAAGGGAGAAAGACAGACATAGCAGGGAGAACCTACAGTAAAATCTGAGAAAAGTACAACATATGGAAATGTATGCCGTAACCTTGCCAAATAGTATTGGATCAGATAGGGTGATTTTGGCAGTGGCATTTTGCCGTAGGTCAATTGCATAACATGTTTACATAGTGGCCACTGAGGTAGCAATATAGGCATCTCACGCCATAGCACATAGCTATAAATAAATCAATGATTCCTAATCAATAACTTATGAAACTAGAAAATGTTTAAGCTTGTGTTTGAAGTGTGGAACCCTATATCCTTTATTAGAGTTCTAGAGGCCGGGTTTGTGAGAGATAGACTAGGGATGACAGAGACTACTTACTCCATCTCCTTCTTCTCTGCCTCCTCCTGGGTCAGGTCCTCCTCCACACTGTAATCCAGGACTGACCCCACGCCAAAGGCCTGGTTCTTATGGATCAGAGGCTTGATGGAGTTGTGGTCCTCCCCAGCCACAAACTGCCCGTAGAACGTCATCTTCATCAGCCTCTCAAACAGCCACTTGCCAAACACCTTCTTGCTGAGGTCCATCAACTGAGACAGAGGAAATAATCAACTGAGTTAGACCCACAACTCCCCAGCTAGAGTAGTGTTCCTTAAAACTTGTAGGGCTGTGACGATACCAGTATTGCAATATTTTTTCCATGTAGAAAATTAAAACACGAAGCAGATCAAAGTCTTTGGTCCTTTAAAAACCCGCTGTATGTTAAAATATTGTGAGCTATAGCTTGGAAACCACTTAAATGTAACTCTGGATGACAAGTTTTTCACAATTACTAACATTTAATCCTAGTAAAAATACCCTGTCTTAGGTCAGTTAGGATCAACACTTTATTTTAAGAATGTGAAATGTCAGAATAAAAATAATAATAGAGAGAATGATTTATTTCAGCTTTTATTTCTTTCGTCACATGTCAATTAGACTATCAGAAGCTTCTAAAGCCATGACATCATTTTCTGGAATTTTCCAAGCTGTTTAAAGGCACAGTCAACTTAGTGTATGTAAACTTCTGACCCACTGGAATTGTGATACAGTGAATTATAAGTGAAATAATCTGTCTGTAAACAATTGTTGGATAAATGACTTGTGTCATGTCCTAACCGACTTGCCAAAACTAGAGTTTGTTAACAAGAAATTTGTGAGTGGTTGAAAAACGAGTTTTAATGACTCCAACCTATGTGTATGTAAATTTCCGACTTCAACTGTAATTGTTTGTTTCCAACATTAGGGCTGTTTCCCATAAGTTAAATATGCTTTGTGATTTGTTTCCTTGCCACGATACTTACAAGTATCACGATACTGGTATCGTCCCGGCCTATTAATTTTATCCACCCAGGACCTGATCTGAGAAAAGCACATTTAACTTTCACTAAGGCGGCAGGTAGCCTAGTGGTTAGAGCGTTGGGCCAGTAACCGAAAGGTTGCTAGATCAAATCCCTGAGCTGACAAGGTAAGAATCTGTCATTCGGCCCCTGAACAAGGCAGTTAACCCACTGTTCCTAGGCCGTCATTGTAAATAAGAATTTGTTCTTAACTGACTTGCCTAGTTAAATAAAAAATTAAAAAATAAGATTCAATGCAAATGGTATGATAATAAGCCTAGGCTACATGTACACCTGGAAATGCTTGGTCCCAGAAACACGCCAGCGTGATTTAGTGCTTTTAAACATTGTGTCTCTTGAGCTACAGACTTGGGGGCTGAGCTAGAGTGGTGTTTGAGACAATGGCGAATCCTGAAGATGGTTCTCCTCACAAAACAAGCCGAACGATTTGAGCTGAAAACTATTATGACATCACAAGCAACACAATAATTATTATACGACAAGGGGTTCTTCTTCATAGAAGACCATAGGAAATCCCAGGACATAGTGTCTATAATAAGCTCACATAGTTGCTGTCAAACTCCACACAGTTGTCACTGACTAGTTGGATCTTCATTTCCCACTGACCAAACTATTTCTGTACTTACAGCATTCTTATAAATGTTTTTGTTTCTTTTAAATCAGGTTTTTGATTGGTGAACCTTACTTAGATATTGACATTTGTTAACTCGTGAATGTTTATGTCAAATTGTTTTGTGTTCTACTTGTAGCCCTGGTTGTCCTTAAAAGAAAATGGTAAAACACTTCAGTGTGAGGCTAAATATGAGTAGTCTCCAGGGCCGCAACTTTAACTGGGGACATGGGGGACGTCCCCCCCAACATTCTGAAATCTTATTTTAGTCCCCCCCAGTTTTATCATTGGAAAGTGATACAAAACGAGGCGTCAGTGTGCTTTAGGACCATTCTGACGCCTCAGAGTGGTCGGGTAGGCTGTTTGGGGTCTTTAAAAAATAAAAAATAAAGAAATAAAAAAGTGTCCCCCCCACTTCTAAAACCAAAGTTGCGCCCCTGAGTCTTGCTAACACCAGCCTCTCTGAGAAGCCCCTGACTGCAGTGTGCAATTCGGGGCCGGGCTCAATGTGGGCGGATTCAAACACGTTTAACCCGAACCCTTCCAGTCTCCTTCAAGGTCACCCAAGTTGAGGTTCACGTCAGAGGAATCAACATCAACGAAAGCGAAATCTTAATTCGAACCAAACCTACATGGATAAAAATATAAACCATGGAAGTGAGACTGTCATTATGCATAATGCACTTTGTAATATTTATGTTATACCAGTGCAGTGGTATATTTCTATATAACCAACTACCGCACCGATGTTAGCATAGCGTTAATTAGCATCCATTTGCACATGAGCGATCTAATTAGCAATAGCACCCTTTGGCATATGAGCTAGCTAATTGCTTACGAGGGAATCTTAAAGGGCAAATTTGCCTACTTGAGCAGTAAGCCTAGGTTTACATGTACAGTTATGTAATCGATTTGATCTTCTGTGTTTCTTCAATGTAACCCTTGCTGTGTTTGGCTGGCTCTAAATGTGTATTGTTGATGCTGACGGCCATTCCCTAAGTTACACATAGCGAGTCTACACAGCCTACACATAGTATATACAATACTGAAATGAAATGCCTATTCCTTATTTTATGCCTTTCTAATTATCATGCCTTTTATGTCTATGCTTATTTTCTTTGATATATAGAGACACGTTAGTGTGTTATTGGAGGGCAAGAGTCCCAAAATAAAAAAATGCAGCAGCAGTCAACTTCATCACTACCCCTTCTGCATATATATGGCTGAACAATATATGGTCAACAACCACATCAAAGGTCATGCGTCAGTGAGGCACAATTTCTTTCTTTGTTTATTGAATATATTTGACATTCACATTTTTTGATTTGCCCTATTTTTCTCAGTTACATCAGTGCATTTAATTTAATTGTATAACTTGTTACTTTACTGTTATTCCTCTCTTCCAGAGTTCACAATCATAAAGTGTGGCTTCAGTTGTAGAAATGTGACACACTTTCATTGTTGCTATTGCACGGCAACAATAATCAACAGAACACCGTTTCTGAAGCACCTGACATACCATCAGCATCCAGTGGCCCCTCAAGAGCACCCAGAGGCCCTTAAACAGTCCCCAGGGGGACTGTGTTATGTTGTTTCGTAAAGATGACGTAGAAGTCACCTGAGTCTCTGATCACTTTACTAGAGCTGGTATAACAATGTACAAAGCACATTCAGCTTGTCAGTATGTCTATATGGTCTCCATTCTCATGAGGAAAGTAAATAGCATTATAAATCAGGATAGGTAGTAACTGTATATATATGCTCAATGAAATAATATAAATTAGAAAGTCATAACATTTATCAACACAATTTTACCAGTACATGACATACATAACAAGTCTGTTGTTCACTGCAACAATATCAGTAGCTTGTCTCAAATAGAGCATGAACCAAAACGTGTTATAACATGTGCTGGTACCACTTTATATAATATTTCTTACAATGCCTTGCACAAACGTGTGTTTTTGTATTCAGTGTGTGACTGTCAAACCTCAAATGGACAAAAAAAAACACCGGTGGGTGGGGTAAAGGCATGCTAAAATATGAGGTCAGAGCAAGCAATTGAATGAAAGTAGTGAATTTGAGCTTTTTCACTGTGAGAATCCCTGGACCCTTGTTAACATGCTGTTTCGTGTTTTTGAATAATGGCTATTTGACAGTCAGAAATGTTATCACTTGTATCATAGTTCTACTAACCACACCAATTACTACTAACCACAATGTAGCAAAAACAATGTCATCAAAAGAATGTCCCTACCTCCTTGTTCTTGTCAACGAGGAAGTCGAATGTGCAAAGTTTGAAGACCAACAGACTTCTAAGTAGCTCAATGTTATCTTTACTTTTATACGCTTCATGTGTATTATCAAAGTCGATTGCGATCTTCCGTGTTTGAGCATCGGTGTTATTTTTTGTTTGGCTGATGAGGTCTACTTGAACAGCTTTCACCACCGTGCACTCAACAAGTTGTTGCTCTTTTTTCCCTCCTTCAACCTCCTTACGTTGCTTGGATGTGACCGTGGACCGAAATCTCCCCTGAGACAAGCATATTCTCTTGATGTTGTCAGAATTTGCCCTGACTAGACCTGGTATTACTTTAGTGTACGACATTAGTTAGCTGTATTTAAAGTCGTAAAAAATAAATCTTGCGTTAGAGGGCGCTTGGTTATAGCCGTTTTAGTTCGTGGATAGACTGACAGTTGGTGCGCATGCCCAGTGTTTATAAGCCAAGGACCGCCTACTCTGACGCGTTTAGCATGAACTCGGTGTTATGAGGAACTCCCCCTTCCCACTGTTCTGCAAATAATAGGAGGACAGCATGTCCTTCATAAGAAATACAATAAAATCAAAGGTGACATTTGGGTTGTTGAATTGTAAATCTTGAGATGGCGTATAGCTGCAGAATGCTGTGGTGGCCATGTTGGTTAAGTGTGCCTTGAATTCTAAATAAATCACAGACAGTTGTCACCAGCAAAGCACCCCCACAGCATCCCACCTCCTCCTCCATGCTTCACGGTGGGAACCACACATGCGCAGATCATCCATTCACCTACTCTGCGTCACAAAGACACGGCGGATGGAACCAAAAATCTCAAATTTGGACTCTTCAGACCAAAGGACAGATTTCCACCGGTCTAATCTCCATTGCTCGTGTTTTTTGGCCAAAGCAAGTCTGTTCTTCTTTCCTTTGGTAGTGGTTTCTTGCAGCAATTCAACCATGAATGCCTGATTCACCCAGTCTCCTCTGAACAGTTGATGTTGAGATGTGTCTGTTACTTCAACTCTGTGAAGCATTTATTTGGGCTGCAATCTGACGTGCATTTAACTCTATTGAATTTATCCTCTGCAGCAAAGGTAACTCTGGGTTTCCTTTTCTGTGGGGGTCCTCATGAGAGCCAGTTTCATCATAGCGCTTTATGGTTTTTGTTACTGCACTTGAAGAAATGTTCTTTAATAAAACCCTCTTAAGGATCGGACCCTTTTAAAAAATAAAAAAAATCACCTACAATGACATACCCAAATCTAACTGCCTGTAGCCCAGGCAGTGAAGCAAGGATATGCATATTCTTGATACCATTTGAAAGGAAACACTTTGAAGTTTGTGGAAATGTGAAATGAATGTAGGATAATATAACACATTAGATCTGTTGAAAGAAAATACAAAGAAAAAAACAACCGTTTTAATAAAAATCTTTGAAATGCAAGAGAAAGGCCATAATGTATTATTCCAGCCGAGGCGCAATTTAGATTTTGGCCACTAGATGGCAGCAGTGTATGTGCAAAGTTTTAGACTGATCCAATGAACCATTACATTTCTGTTCAAAATGTATCAAGACTGCCCAAATGTTCCTAATTGTTTTATTAATAAATGTTCAAGTTCATAACTGTGCACTCTCCTCAAACAATAGCATGGTATTCTTTCACTGTAATAGCAACTGTAAATTGGACATTGCAGTTAGATTAACAAGAATTTAAGCTTTCTGCCAAAATCAGATATGTCTATGTCCTGGGAAATGTTCTTGTTACTTACAACCTCATGCTAATCGCATTAGCCTACATTAGCTCAACCGTCCTGTGGGGGACCCATCGATCCTGAAGAAGTTTTAACCCACTGAGGCGATAGTGTAATGCCAGTCTGGATATATATACTACCAGTCAAAAGTTTGGACACACCTACTCATTCAATGATTTTTCTTTATTTAGACTAGTTTCTATATTGTATTGTATAGTGAAGACATCAAAACTATAAAATAACACATATGGAATCATGTAGTAACCAAAAAAGTGTTAAATATATCAAAATATGTTTTATATTTGAGATTCTTCAAAGTTGCCACCCTTTGCCTTGATGACAGCTTTAAACACTCTTGGCATTCTCTCAACCAGCTTCATGAGGTAGTCACCTGGAATACATTTAAATTAACAGGTGTGCCTTGTTAAAAGTTAATTTGTGGAATTGCTTTCCTTCTTAATGCATTTGAACCAGTCAGTTGTGTTGTGACAAGGTAGGGTTGGTTTACAGAAGATAGCCCTATTTGGTGAAAGACCAAGTCCATATTATGGCAAGAACAGCTCAAATAAACAAAGCGAAACAACAGTCCATCATTACTTTAAGACATGGAGGTCAGTCAATGCGGAAAATTTAAGCCTATTGGTAAGGTGTGCTAGTGTGTTTGCCTGACGGCATCTTCTGTCTGAAAATACAGCAATCGATGAGCTTATCCTACACCTTAATACTGTCTGGGAGCCAGAATTTTACAACCATGCAGTCATAAAGGTTTTATTTTCAGCTTCTGTTGAAGAAGATAACACTTCACCCAAGTCAATACATATGCATACATGACCTGAATCAATGTTGAACCAGTTGTCATACGTCAAATAAAATAACATTTTATTGGTCACATACACATGGTTAGCAGACGTTAATGCGAGTGTAGCGACATGCTTGTGCTTCTAGTTCCGACCATGCAGTAATATCTAACAAGTAATCAAACAATTTCACAACTACCTTATACACACACAAGTGTAAAGGAATGAATAAGAATATGTACATATAAATATATGGATGAGCGATGGCCGAACGGCATAGGCAGGATGCAGTAGATGGTATAGAGTACAGTATATAAATATGAGATGAGTAATGTAGGGTATGTAAACATTATATAAAGTGGCATTGTTTAAAGTGACTAGTGATACATTTATTACATCCAATTTTTTGTTATTAAAGTGGCTAGAGATTTGAGTCAGTATGTTGGCAGCAGCCACTCAATGTTGGTGATGGCTGTTTAATAGTCTGATGGCCTTGAGATAGAAGCTGTTTTTCAGTCTCTCGGTCCCAGCTTTGATGCACCTGTACTGACCTTGCCTTCTGGATGATAGTGGGGTGAACAGGCAGTGGCTCGGGTGGTTGTTGTCCTTGATGATCTTTTTGGCCTTCCTGTGACATCGAGTGGTGTAGGTGTCTTGGAGGGCAGGTAGTTTGCCCCCGGTGATGCGTTGTGCAGACCTCACTACCCTCTGGAGAGCATTGCGGTTGTGGGAGGAGCAGTTGCCATACCAGGCGGTGATACAGCCCAACAGGATGCTCTCGATTGTGCATCTGTAAAAGTTTGTGAGTGTTTTTGGTGACAAGCCAAATTTCTTCAGCCTCCTGAGGTTGAAGAGGCGCTGTTGCGCCTTCTTCACCACGCTGTCTGTGTGGGTGGACCATTTCAGTTTGTCCATGATGTGTACGCAGAGGAACTTAAAACTTTCCACCTTCTCCACTACTGTCCCGCCAATGTGGATAGGTGGGTGCTCCCTCTGCTGTTTCCTGAAGTGCACGATCATCACCTTTGTTTTGTTGACGTTGAGTGTGAGGTTGTTTTCCTGACACCACACTCGGAGGGCCCTCACCTCCTCCCTGTAGGCCGTCTCGTCGTTGTTGGTAATCAAGCCTACCACTGGTGTGTCGCCTGCAAACTTGATGATTGTGTTGGAGGCGTGCATGGCCACGCAGTCATGGGTGAACAGGGAGTACAGGAGAGGGCTGAGAACGCACCCTTGTGGGGCCCCAGTGTTGAGGATCAGCGGGGTGGAGAGGTTGTTTCCTACCCTCACCACCTGGGGGCGGCCCGTCAGAAAGTCCAGGACCCAGTTGCACAGGGCGAGGTCGAGACCCAGGGTCTCGAGCTTAATGACAAGTTTGGAGGGCACTATGGTGTTAAATGCTGAGCTGTAGTCGATGAACAGCATTCTTACATAGGTATTCCTCTTGTTCAGATGGGTTAGGGCAGTGTGCAGTGTGATTGCGATTGCGTTGTCTGTGGACCTATTGGGGCGGTAAGCAAATTGGAGTGGGTCTAGGGTGTCAGGTAGGGTGGAGGTGATATGATCCTTGACTAGTCTCTCAAAGCACTTCATGATGACGGAAGTGAGTGCTACGGGGCGATAGTCATTTAGCTCAGTTACCTTAGCTTTCTTGGGAACAGGAACAATGGTGGCCCTCTTGAAGCATGTGGGAACAGCAGACTGGGATAGGGATTGATTGAATATGTCCGTAAACACACCAGCCAGCTGGTCTGCGCAT
This sequence comes from Salmo trutta, assembly GCF_901001165.1. Lineage (NCBI taxonomy): Eukaryota > Metazoa > Chordata > Actinopteri > Salmoniformes > Salmonidae > Salmo > Salmo trutta. The sequence continues at coordinate 13,348,008 of NC_042979.1, forward strand.
GCTCTGAGGACGCTGCTAGACACAGAAAATACATAAAGCATATGCAACATAACAGAATCATGTCATTTGTGTCAAGTTCTCTCTCTCTCTCAAATTGTTCGGTAACCCTTGATTTGGATAGTCCATCTGTAGGGTGTGTGTGTGTGTACTGTGAGGATGTGCAGCTTCCTATTGTCAACAACAGAGGGAGCCATTGGCTAAGTGCTAAGTCTGCTCTGTAACTGGTCATGTTTTCTTAGGGTCTGTTTTACTGGGGGTGGGGAGTTTTTTTGCAGTCTGTGGTGATGTTGGTTCTGTGGGGAGGTCCCAGAGAGAATTACAACTTGTTGCCATTACCTCTTCATACCAAATTTGCAAATTGTCATTCAAGTACCGACTTTAGGGTAACAGCCTACCGGTAGGATACTTCATTTACTACTGTATACCGCCACCCTCTGGATGGGTAACTTTTTGGACAACACAAGAAAAGAGTTGATGTACTTTTTGGAAAGAAGTCAGACGTATTTCCACTGGAAAGCCCTTGGAGGGATGCTGTTCATAACAACATGGAAACAAGATATGTCTCAGTCATTGTGCTTCTAAGTGTCTTCTGTTGTTGGACTTACAGCCAAGAACTAAATCCCAGCGGCAGAAATGTATGCAAAACTGGGTAAGTCATTGTGTACCTGTTTTAAATACGTTTTATGCTTGAAATTGATGGACAAAACTATTACATTAGCCTGATTCAGGTCAGTGAAGGTAGATAAACATGCATTCAATTGTTTTAGATATGTTAAAGTTTGAGATTTTCTGAATACCCAAGCCCTTCTATACACAGATAATCTTCCTCAGATCTCTGCTCATTTAGTCTACTGCTACATTTTGTCTTTGTGCCAGTAATTCCCTGCATTATGAATGCTGTGACAGATTTGCATCTGAATGTGATTAGGATAATGTTCAGTATTTAAATGTCTTAGTCTATTTGTCATGACTGAAATGTGATCATAACATTAGTTTGGATGGAAGGAGTTCAATTACGTTAGTTTCTATAAATCAAATACAGATGATTTCCAGATTAACTAATGTTATTTCTCTCCCTCCCAGATCTGACAGGCTCCAATGCTGTAGTGGCTGGGCACGGCAAGGAGATGAGTGCTTAATACGTGAGTGCTCGAAAGCCTGTATTATCCCATTCAACAAACCTGAACCAGATCATTGGGAGTAGACTCCCCAACCATTTTTCCTCTTCATTTCTAAAAGCATAATTATTTATTGTGAACTAACTTGCCCAATGGTTTTTCTTCAGCAATTTGTGAGGGTAACTTCACCTGCAAAGAGAATGAAGTTTGTGTGCGACCCCACGAATGCCGCTGTCGTCATGGTTATTTTGGAGCCACTTGTGATATGAGTAAGTTAGTTCCCTGTTCCTTCCTCACAGCAATCCTTAAAGCAGCAATCAGCAGTTGAAACAATAACAAAGTGTTCTCCCTGTCCCTGTTTCAATAAAAGCTCAAATGTATAGACATAGTTATGGATGCAAGTACTGACCATCCATGATATCAAAATTATAGTTTTAACCATGTTTTGAGGCTATAAAATGTTTGTTAACATTTACTTTGTTTACAAACATTGGAGTAAAACAAGCGCATATTTGGGTTTCTGATGGGGTACGACGGTTAAATAACTAAGCTCATGAGGCATTAGTAAGTTATATTCTTCAAGAATCAATAGGTACATATCATTTATACATAAGGAAAATGGAAGTAGCAATTGCAGATTGTAATTTTGCTATTTATTTAAAGCATAAATTCCGTTGAAAGGTAGTGTAAGTCTGTTAACACGGCAGTCATTTTCACATACAGCCAGTCCAGGTAGCCTACTTCTCAGAACTAAGTAGCCTACGTCCAGAGAACTTAGTGTACAAATGATCTCTTTGTCTATACATATTTGCCTTACATCCTCTCTGTAGAATGTCCGTTCAAGTTCTGGGGGCCTGACTGCAAGGGTAAGTGTGATTGCCATCCCAACGGGAGGTGCGATGATGTCACTGGGGCCTGCACCTGTAACCCTAATCGCTGGGGGCCAAACTGTGAGCGAGCCTGCGGCTGCCAGAGGGGCCAATGCAACCAGGAGACAGGCGCTTGTACGTGCTACACAGGCTATTGGGGCCCTCAGTGCTCTAACAACTGTTTCTGCAGAGTAAACTCTATGTGTGATGTGGGAACAGGCCAGTGCCACTGCAATCCTGGCTGGTATGGGAGGAACTGCGGTGCCAAGTGTGCCTGCAACGCCTCTCCGTGTGACCAGCTCAGCGGCCGCTGCAAGTGTCGAGAGCGTCTGTGGGGTACTCACTGCGAGCACAAGTGCCAGTGTCTCTATGGACGCTGTAACCCGGCGGATGGATCGTGCACCTGCAAGCCAGGATTCAGAGGGAAGTTCTGCAGGGAGACGTGTCCAGCTGGATTCTACGGGCAAAATTGCAGAAACAGGTGTGTGACAGCTGTGTTAGACAAAGCTGACTTACTTGGAACCACTCTGGTAGCCAGAGGTTATTTAGCTGGATAAGACATGCATGTCTTTGCTCTTTCAGTCTGCTGTACGGTGGCCATTGTGGTAACCATGTGGTGAAGCTGGCAAATCTAATGTGGTTTACAAACTGTTTTGAGCTGTGAAACACCTAAAGAGTTTGGCTACCTGAAGCTGTTGGCAATAAGACCTCTAGTCACAAGCCAGTTTCTAACCACAAGGGAACTAGCCTCGGCTGAAAGGCTCTGGAAGAGGGAACCAACCATTTGGAAACACTATTCCAGCATGAATATTACTGTAATGAATTTAGTGAGTCCATGCTATTCATGTTTTGTTACAATATTACTCAGGACTTGGTCTTACTGCTCTTCCAGGTGTGGTCACTGCAAAGGCCAGCAGCCCTGCATGGTGGCAGAGGGACATTGCATCGCATGTGAAAGCGGTTGGAATGGCACAAGGTGTGACCAGACGTGTACTCCTGGGTTCTTTGGTGAAAACTGCATGGACGTTTGTCCTACCTGTAAAGACGGACACTTCTGCAACCGCATCGACGGCAAATGCCCCCACTGCAACCCTGGATGGATGGGTGATCGGTAGGAATACGATTATGAGCTTCCGATCACATTCGGCATCTCTAATCAAATGTAGATAAGAAAGGGAATTACATCACCTCTGAGTTTGTGCGTGATCTTCAACCATTTGTCTTCACAGATGTGAGGTCAAGTGCCCAAATGGAACCTATGGAGAGAACTGTGTCAATGACTGCAACAGCTGCTTCAATGGGATGTGTCACTTCGCCACAGGAAATTGTCTCTGTAATCCTGGCTTCTCTGGTGCCTAGTGAGTGCAAAGCATTTTACATGCAAATATTGAAAAAAGCTAATTGAATGTAACAAATAGAGAAAGTAATATGGATGGTGTCAAGACTAATTTTGAAAATGCCATCAATGAAATGTCACACTCTTTCCTATGCAGCTGTAATGTGAGCTGTTCAGCGGGTCAGTATGGGCTTAACTGTACCCAGACCTGTTCCTGCCATGACAACAACTGCAACATAGTGACTGGAGCATGCAACCTACGTAAGAGCCTTTCCTAAAACAGACGTATCTAATGTGATGAGGGGAAAAAAGTGTCATGTATTATTTTTCCAGAGAGCTTATTGGTAACATATGTATCCACCATAAAAACACACATGGCAGATATTTATTTTTAAAAGGAGTCTATTCTGTGGCAAGTGGGACAGATGTATGACCTCTGCTCTTTGAACAGAGCCTAACCAGAGGATGGGTGTGATGGCAGCAGGGGTGCTGGTCACCTGTCTCCTGCTCCTCTCCTTGCTGGGTTGCTGCTGTGTCTGCAGACAGAATGAGTAAGAATGATTGTTGTTTGTATTGGGGCACAGTACATCATAAATATATTGTCACATTAGCTGGAGGTAAACTTATACTTCACATCTTCTTTGGTTTCTCTGTTGATTGCATTTAGCCCTGAGAAAAGGTCCAAAAGAAGACTATGTGGAGGGTTCACACGAATCAGCTCTAAACTTCCTCGTATCCCACTGAGACGGCAGAAGCTACCCAAAGTTGTTGGTAGGTCCTACCTGCACAAACTATGAATGTCTGTTTTCACTGGGTTCTCATGATTGATGATAAACCAGTCCAATACCCAAAGATAGTTCGCTCCAAAATCAAAGTAGCATCCCTTCTCCTTGTTTTTTTGCATTGCCTGCTCTCTGAATGGCTGTCACAGTGAACTCAGCGTCTATTTAAAACCATACTTCAACAGCGTCCTGCTTCCCCCCTCTTCACCCTCCCCATTTCTCTACATTCCATCGAGGGCCCCTCTGGACCACCGACAGGAAGTGGCAAAAATTATCCTAACCTGCAATTTCTCTCTACTGGAACAGGGGCAGCGGGGCTAGAAGGGGGAACGTTTGGTCTGGGTGGACTGATGTATGACACAGGAAGTCAGGGGGAAATATAAGGTCCCATGTGTAACACAATTTCTTTGAAGGGACAAAATGTAGTGAAGGATTATTTTTGTTAACAAATAAATTCAAAGCTTTAGTGAATGTAGGTTCTAACGGTTAAGAGGCTAAGTGTTTGCTCTGTTTCTGCTCTCCACAGTGTCCCACCATGACCCTGAGAATACTTTCAACTGTAGTTTCATTGAGCCCCCCTCTGCAGTGGAGCAACCCACCGCCTCCGGGTCATCCAGAGCGTCCTTCTCTTCCGTAGAGACCACAGAGGATGGACATGTCTATGCTGTGCCTGACGGTGAGTGTCCCAGAGTAAATCTTCCCTGTCACTCCTGTATGATAGTGAGTGCTGCATTAAAAACCCCTCTGTCTGTTCTGTCTGTGACAGTCCCACCTGTCTATCCTAGAACCTTCATTTCTGCAGGTGATGGGAATTTGGTAAGGCAAATGATTGTACAAAATATGTGAAGGAAGGTTACATTTTTCACATTGAGCTCCAATAATGATGGGAATGTCATTCCAAAAGCAAGAGATCATTTTGGAATGACAGAACATGATGAGGTGATGTTGAGTCCTTGGCTGCACACAACGTTTTGTTTTTGTATGATTCACCAATTTTCTGCAATGACTAGATTTTTGTCAAAACAACTGCTGCATAGTCATATCCGGTGTAAGATCCAAAGGGTGATTGTGTAAACTACAGTTCTTGATAGATCATAATTATACTGCTCTGCCCTAAATACACTGCCTAATCTGCTGCCATATCATCCAATTAAAGCCCTTGCTTCTAAAGTAAGCATGAACAGGAACATGTTACTAGTAGGTAATCCAGTACTTAAAACATTCCCAAAGTATTTGTATTTATTTCCTTAACATCTTTAGAGCTGAAGGGGAGTCGGATTCTGATTATCTTTTATTTCATTTAATAAAAATTGACGTTTGAACCTCTCTCGCCCTTTCTCTCGCCCTTTCTCTCGCCCTCTGAGAAGAGAACAAAACGAAAGGGGACAGAATCAACACAACAGAGACTACAGTACTAGCTGATGATGATGTCTCTGAGGTAGACACATTGCCAGAGGACAGGGATATGACTGAGCAGGCTTCAGTTAACACCAGTGAGCTGCCACTCCAGAAGTCATCAGAGAGTGAGGGATCCTGCAGTGGCACAGAGTCAGCCACCAGCACCCTCTGCCTCAGGGTGTCTGCCCCTCAGCCACCACAGCAGTCCAGCAAGGAGCCAGAGAACAATGGAGGGTCAAACAACGTCAAATATAATGGAAAGCCTATAGCTGCTGAGAGGATTAAACCACAGCCACCAGACCCCTCCACCAAGCCCAAGCTCTCCTGGATCCATGCATCTCCAGGGCCAAATCAGAATCAGATAAGTCAGGAAGAGACTGTGGCTGAGGATAGCATTTGTTCCAGAAAGAAAGCCAGCAAGCAGCGAGCTCCCAACGCCCCAGAGTCTGCAGGTACAGATGGGGCCAGCTCCCTAGGTGAGAAGAAGCCTAATAAAAGCAGACCAGGTCTGTTGCAGATAGAGCACATCAATGGGGCAGTGCAGAGTGTCCTGAGGAAAATGGGCAATTTCCGTGTTGACCGGAAAGCTGCAATCCCGAAAGAGTCCCCAGAGAAGAGGCCCAGCTTATCCCTAAACAGGGAGGTTAACCAACCGAACATACACTCTGAGGTAGCCTCCCTCTTAACTGCTCAGCTGAAGGAGAAGACTCAGAGTCTGAACAGGAGCGAGGCCGGCAGCTGTGAGGAGAGCCTGTCTCACCTCCAGGTCCAGAGAAAGAAGCCCACCCCGCCCCAAAAGACCTCGGGCACCCAGCCTGGAGCTGGAAAGGATTTGCTTCCCACATCCAACAGCTCACAGAAGCCTCTGCCAGATAGTCCATCTAAAGAAGCCAAATACCAAGAGAAACAAGACTCTAACAACTCTGAAAGCAGCTCAGATAAGGGAGAGACCAAAAATAAGACCCCAATGAAAAAGCCTCCTCGGAAAAAGAGCAAGGAAGGTAATGTAGAGTCAAAAATACAGACTACTGCTCCAAAGGTTGCAGTGATGCCACCAAAGGCTGCAAATTAGCACAGCCAGTCTGGATGTTTCTCAATTCTGGAAAAACAATGACGCACATGTTGTGATGCTTGAAATAATTTATTGGACACATGTTTCATTGTGTTTAGCACCAAATCGAATGACAATGGAATCTTTTCCCTTGGGTGGATGTTTTTGATCTTGAGAAACGTTATTATACAATGCAGTATTCTTTATATTTTAACTTTTTATATTCCTTCACTTTAGTTATTGTAAAATCAATATATTAGTAAAAGTGCTAAGTCATCAGAATAATTATTTACCCTCGTTATTTTATTCATTTTCTAATTTGTTCATATCGAATAGACCAAACACCCCAAAATCTGTATTTTGCATCTCCCATATCTAATCAATGTTTTAAGTTGGAAAGTTGATCCCACTGCCCAGAACTTTGGAGCCACGACAGGACCTCAGACAAACAAGAGGTGTGGTGTATTGATGGTGGAACAGTCTGGGGTCTGTGTAGAGGGCCGTGTGGCTGTCTGACACATGTGCTACAGTTGTGTGTGTGTGTGCAGTTTGTTAAGCTGTAAAGACTACAGAAGATCATATGGTGTTTAATTGAATCCAGACTGTTGGCACCGGTCATCCTGAATCCATGATGTGACCTGCTTAGACAGGAACATCTCTCCCTATGCTATCAGGAGTCACAGACAAAGCAAAGACACATTTAGATCAGCAAGGTCCTGAAAATAAGTTATTACATGTAAATAAGTAACATTGTAAGTAAGTAACATAGTAAGATTGGCAGATCACTTGAAATAATACAGGAACATGTCCTCGCAGACCAGCTGCCTTGTTGTGAATGTTAGATCATAATGAACGCATTTAGAGGCTCCAATGGTTTAGTGAACAAACATGCTTTCAAGGCATGACTGTGTGCATTGCTGCATGCATAGGCGTCTATACATCATTATTTAATTCTAGAAGTTTTACTGTGGAAAAGGGAATCGGTCTAGTGGTGGGAAGGGGACTAGAATTACGTTTTGACTGCCTGTTTAAACGTCTCCCTGGAGCTTGGTCTGTAACTGAATGCCAGGCCTTGAGAAGCAACCGCCAACTCAATCCTGTCCCAGAATCCTCTTGGGAGACAGTGGTTAGCATAGAGACACCCTATGAAAGCATTAACATCTTGTAGCCATTACATCGATGGAAAAGCATTTACGACTTGAGGGGAAAAAAACAAATATTTTGTGCTAAGCAAAGCAGAAAACCTAGAGTGATAACACCTAAACATCAGTATTACCTAATTGGAAACCTTGGTCTCAGAAAAACATAAGTTGTTACCTAAATATGGTTTGAATTTGTTGTCTTAATATATTTTGGAATGCCAAGATGGTAGAGGATCATTCCTTGAGAATTGTATTTTCTGAAATGTTGTATAAAAAAATTACTTTGGATATGGGCCATACATGTGTTAGATTATAAGTTCTGGTACAAATCCAGTCGGACACCAAAGGAAGCTCAGACTAGATTTATTCCATCCAAACTGAATGCTGCAGCTGCATAGCACACAATTTACACAAGCATATATTTATGCCTTCCGATTAGGAGTCACCTCCTTGTCTGTCGAGGATAAACAATCAGTGTTGCTGGGCAATAACTAAGTATGTTCCTCCTATTGGTGTTCCAGAACCTTCATGGGCAGGGATGTGAATGTGTGTGTGTGTGATAAGACTACAGTTAGAGTATTGTTGGGATGGGCCCCTCTAGCCCCTCTCCCAGAGGTTTCTTCACTCTTCAACTTTCTCCAGTTCCACAGAATCCAGTTCCAGTTCCACAGAATCTCACCTGACCTTACCAGGAACTGAGAGTCAGCTGTGGCTCTTTACCTACTTTCTTAGAAATATGAATATACAACAATAAAATATGTGGACATAGACACTTTCTGTACTTCCCTTTGTCCCTGCAATAACACTCTCCGGCTCCAACATCCTAACCAATAACACTCTCCGGCTCCAACATCCTAACCAATAACACTCTCCGGCTCCAACATCCTAACCAATAACACTCTCTGGCTCCAACATCCTAACCAATAACAAATTATTACTACTAATAAGCACAATATGCAATTACTAACGGACTCATTTTGCAACTAAAAACTGGCTCAAGTCAAATACATGGCTCCAAAAGTACTGTATATCACACCACAAGCAAATGGTAGGACTTTTCTATGGGAATGACTCCATGATTGTGAGTGTCTAGTCGCTGTGGTATGAATGGGATGGTGGGAACCTTCTGTGTAGGCAATGCTACCCCATGATCTTTTCATTTTCTCTGTTCTCCGAAACAGGAATGGAAAGTACAGACATCATGAAATATCATAATTGGAAACCAGCGCAGGCGACCCAGAATGAACAAACAGGATCATAGCCAGGACCAGTGTTATGATGTGACTCATCAAAGAGGGAATTTCCTTTGTATGTTGTGTAATAACTTTTTAATCAGTCACATGGTCATATTGGAGCCACTCAAATAAGGGTGTCAATCAATGTGGGCCACAATAAATTGGAAAAAGCTGCTATCATCGTCAACATGTAGGCCAAAGCACACGTTATCTCATCTCTGCAAGCAATACCAAAACTGGCTCCATCTTTCCATGCTAACATACTTGTTCTGCTAACATACGAGTTCATTGTCTGTCAGGACCACATTCTAGTCTTCTTGAACTCATCTGTTATTCTCTGGACACAATCACAACATCCGCAATAAAACTGCTCATGATCTCTCTCTACCCCCAGAGATTATACTTCACCACAATCCGCAATCTGGCTGTATAGCATTCATTTTAGTGTCCATGCAGGTGCTCTGACTACATGTTTATACTATAGAAAAATCTGTCAAAACATCTGGGTTGTACCAATGGTTTATATAAACCCTGGATTGCTGATGCTATGCATTGGCAATTGAGAGGCTTTGAAGCCACCGGTTGGCCATTTTTGCACTCCCCAGTAGAAGCAGTCCTCCATTGGAATGAATGGAATTCTACAGTATTTCAATGCAATGTTTCAAGGACAAAATTACATGTACAAGTATTTCTTTATTGTAGTGGTGACATCAACATTAGTCATCTCAAAATAAATAATACTTTCATTTTTATGTTTAGCTGACTAAATATAATTTTAAAGTATGCATTAAGGTTTCTAACTGGGGCGGCAGGTACCCTAGTGGTTATCACGTTGGGCCAGTAACCAAAAGGTTGCTGGATCAAATCCCTGAGCTGACAAGGTCTGTTGTCTGTTGTTCTGCCCCTGAACAAGGCAGTTAACCCACTCTTCCCCAGTAAGGCCATCATTGTAAATAAGAATTTGTTCTTAACTGACTTGCCTGGTAAAATAAATGTAGAAATTAATAAATGCATTTCTATAGCTTCCAAAATATTTTTTACAATGGAGGGGGAGTGCCAAGATGGCGGCACTATTGCATATATAAATCATTGGGTTGTACCGACCTTAGATGTGGGATATAAAGTATTACATAAACAGCACATGGATAAAAATAGATGGATGCTGAATGGACTCTACAAAAAAAGGGAATTGCTCCATCTGCTGGACACTGTCCTCCTTGAGTTACCTACTATAGCTGGGTGAAAGAAATGCCTGAAACTACACTGAACAAAAATATAAAGCGCAACATGTAGAATGTTGGTCCCATGTTTCATGAGCTGAAATAAAATATACCAAAAATCTTGCATACGCACCAAAGGCTTCTCAAATTTTGAGCACAAATTTATTTACATCCATTGCCAAGATTTTTCAATTTAACTAGGCAAGTCAGTTAAAAACAAATTCTTATTTACAATGACAGCTTACTGGGGAACAGTGGGGTGACTTCCTTGTTCAGAACGACAGATTTGTACCATGTCCGGGATTCGATCCAGCAAACCTTCGGTTACAGGTCCAACGCTCTAACCACTAGGCTACCTGCTGCCCCGATAATCCATCCACATGACAGGTGTGGCATATCAAGAAGCTGATTAAACAGCATGATCATTACACAGGTGCACCTTGTGCTGGGGACTATAAAAGGTCACTAAAATATGCAGTTGGGTCACACAACACAATGCCACAGATGTGCCATGTTCACCAGAGCTGTTGCCAGAGAATTGAATGCTCATTTCTCGATCGTAAGGCGTCTCCGTCATTTTAAAGAATTTGGCAGTACGTCCAACCGGCCTTACAACCGCAGACCACATGTAACCATGCCAGCCAAGAACCTCCACATCCGGCTTCTTCACCTGCGGAATCGTCTGAGACCAGCCACCAGGATAGCTGATGAAACAGGAGTATTTCTGTCTATAATAAAGCCCTTTTGTGGGGGAAAACTCATTCTGATTGGCTGGGCCTGGCTCCCAAGTGGGTGGGCCTATGCCCTCCCAGGCCATTTCATGGCTGCACCCCTGCCCAATCATGTGAAATCCATAGATTAGGCCCAAATGAATTTATTTACATTGACTGATTTCCTCGTATGAAAATCATTGAAACTGTTTCGTTTGTATTTTTCTTTTCAGTATAGATCCCATTACATACTGGTCTTGACGAGAAGAAAACAAAACTGTTTGGAGGATCTCTTCTGCATTGTTCAACCAATCCCATAAATGTGAAGATTGAGTGTCACCTTGTCAACATCCAAAAAGTTGCTTCACAGGCTCTTTCCATTTCCCCTGAAAAACTGAACATCCAGTTGTTGGGGACTGAGTCTGTGTGTTACCCAACAGAGCAGGACCTAGCTGTCACACCTGTGACCATAGATCAATTCTCCCGGTGAGGGAAACCAAGGACAGCAGTACCTTGTGAGCGAACGATTACTGACAACCATCTTCTGATAAATAATCTTTGGGGTTCTCCCATTTTGGCAAAAGTCTGTCCTCCGTCCTCTCTCACCCAGAAGTGGCTGAGTGTTTCAATTCAGAAGATGGGCCTTTTATTAAATTAGCTCACCTCCTGCCTCCTCTCATCTCCTTTTGAAAAGGTCAAAGTTAAATTGAGGAGTGATAGCGGATGGAAATGCACTTGCTTGAAATGAGACTGTCCTTCTCCACAGATTTGCTCAACTCCTGTGTCCTCTCTAGCCTCCGTTTGAACAGGTCAAAGGTAATCAAGGCGAGACGGCGAGAAGACAGAAAGTGGACACATCCGCTTGTATGAAATGGCTCCTCCAATTGAGACTAATGTCAACTACAGTTGATGGTCATCTAGCTACTTATGTGATTCTACAAATCAAAACATGTTTATGTTGAATTTATTAACAGCTTTAAAGTATCAGCATTTACAAATGGTGAGGGACAGAAGAGCATCAGGCAAATTACATTTACAGGAGAACCTCCACATTAGGCAAATTATGTTTACAGGGGTGAATCCCAAATAAAATGTGTAAAGTGATCCAAACAAAAAAGTTAGAACACTCTTCATTTACCTACTAACGAAATGACACATTACTCGACAACTTATCGATTTCCAGGTCACAGAGGACCGAGGCAAGAGGATGGTCTTTATCCCATGCGAGAATCTCCCATGGTCCTCCCTTAATCAATAGCCTCCTTCCGGCAAGGAAGCACAGGTATATTCTACCTGAATACACAAGTGTATCCTACCCCCTTTGAATCAGCTATTATTTTCCCGAAGGAGAAGAGCATGCAAACATTTAAAAACAATGTGCTACTTAACCCTTTATTAAATGTATTGCACAACTAGATACATTTGTTTTGACCACTTTATACATTTATTTGGGGATTCCACCCTGTAACAGTCATTTGCCTGACGACGCGCAATTGGAGTCATTTCATACAAGTGGATGTGTCCACTTTCCGTCTTCTCACAGCCTCGCCTTGACCTGTTCAAAAGAAGGCTCGAGAGGACACAGAAGTTGAGCACATCTAATTAAGAATAGGCCTGTGTTTCTTCTAGGACTGACTGAAGGATAAACCCAGTGCTGTTGACCTTTGACCTGTATTGGACTTGAGCTTTCTTTGACTTGTGGATAGGTGTTATTTATGAAGTTTGTGTGCTTCTCACAGCATCCATAAATAACACTATTCAATAAGTCCATTGTCATACACATACCTAATGGCAACACAATCAGGTCTCATTGCCAGTTATTGAATCCTAATAAATAAAAATGGGCCAAATATTACTGCCCCACAGTCCCAGGTTATTGATGTGCAATGCAAAACAATCTCCACGACGGAACTCTACAGCACTGTACTAAAGTGATTAACTAGACATCTTGTTATCTTCTACAACGCAATGCTAATACTAAAATAGTAGATGTGGTGGGGTAACAGTGTGCAATTTCTAACAAGAGACAAATGTCAAGTACAGTTGGTGGCTAGCTAGCTACTTATCTGATTCTACAAATCAAAACATGTTTACGTTGTATTTATTAACAGTTTTAAAGTATCAGTACATTTACAAATGGTGAGGGAGAGGAGATCATGACAGTATCCAAAGGTCAAGTTGAAACACTTCCATGATGTTTTGACCAGTCTTTTTTAAACTCCCATGCCATGGAGTTTCTGATAGAGAGCAATCAGCCCGCAGTGACAGGTCAATGAAGGTGATGGTTCACGAAGACCGACTCAGGAATGGAAACTGAAGTGCAGCTTTGGCTTCCTTTCTGCCGCAACATATGACCACTTCTCTATTCTTCCTCGTTTTGGTATTGGTGTTTAATGTGTTTCCAGAGTTTCTACGAAAAAAAAAACATTGAAAGTTGGATCACACGTATAACGACTTATGCTGTATCCTAACTATGGAGAATTTAGCTGAACAACCAAGTTAAAGGACATAGGCATAGCTAGCTAAGCAGTAACTACTGACAAGCCAGCTAAAGCCGAAATCACTCTGAGAGATACCGTCAACGGCGTCAAAATTTGCGCACGATTTTTGAGCGCTTCAATTCACATACACTGCTTAGCATATGCCAACTTAATAGTCATGAGAATCTATAATAATATTATTGGCACTGGCAGTATTATAATCAACACGAAATATACACTTTTTTAACCCTACTTGTCACAATTCCAGAACTAACAATGTACAAAACGTATTTTCTGGCAATGTATCCGCTCAGACACGAGAAATGTACTTTCTAATTTGACGCCCCGGCCCGTCTGCGCTCTTTCACTACAGTGCATTCTGGTGCCTGTTCAAAACAACTGGGAACTGGAAACTCGGAAAGCTCCGACTTCTGTGAGTCCAAAACTACTGGGTACTCGGGAAAAAAGGGAGCTGACTGGAATTCCAGCTCGGGAACTCGGGACGCTTTATGAAACTCCGACTTGGAAGACCATTCAAATAGTTTTTTCCCAGTATATTCGAGCAATTTTTTCCCAGTTTTTTTCCCAGTTGTTTTGAACGCGGCGTCATTCCAGCGCGTAAAACACTTTTCGTTTGATTTGGGCTTTACGTTAACCACTGGCAGTTGTCCTAAGCAAGGTCGGGCTAAATGAAGTTACGAGAAGATCTGTCAATAGACTTACCCCCCGATTAAATTGCTCGAATATGGCATCTCCTCCTTGGTCAAACATTCGTTCAAAGAACACTGCTCCGACCATGATGGTAATGGCAAAAGTAGATGTTCTTCTGAATAGCAAATTGTAGACGCCTTTCGCAAGCGACATGTTGGCTGATGGTGATTAGAGAAAGGAGGAAATTAACTCAGAATAACGTAAACCGAAGTGTATGATGGGAAATGTAGTTGTAAACATGTGAGTCATATCCTTGTGCGCCAAAGGAAATTCTAAAACAAAATACTGACGATATAATACATATATAAGTACAACAAACTGTGGTGTACCTCAAGATGGAAAGATATCAAACATGTTAGAGAGGACTCCAACCTGTAGCAAAGATTATGGATATAGTGACAAGATATCTCCGGCCTAACAATGGGAGTCGTTGTCCACATAGCAGCACGGCAGGTTGCTTATCCTTTCTTTGGATTGGTGGATACATCTCATCATTGTAATCTATTTTTAAATATTCGATGAGGGTGACATCAATCGAGAGAGATGCTATGCTACTAGCCTCATACTATAAATATGCAGAGCCATCTCCAATATGAAGTGTTTTTTCTCAAGTTGCCAGGATGTCACGTGTGCTACTTATATCAGTACACTCCTAACAACTTAAGCATTACTGAACTTCTATTAGCTCAAATAAACCTCATGCAGCAAATAAGTGATGCATTTTTTGTTGTTGACCAAATTCAACAGTCATTGACCTCCATACAAAAACTTGCTTGGTGGGCGAAAAAAACTCTGCCTGCTGGAGGGAGGCAAATTTTCCACTGAGTTGGGCGTCTCTGCATGTAGTCTAGGTCAATAGAGAAAGAAAGAGGACTCATTTTTATATCTGTGCCATTATAGAGCCCCACGGTGGAGGTGTCATGATACCCATAAAACCTAGCGGTCAAACAGGGAAATAATTCCAAACGTTTTTCCACCATTCATTTTTCCCCATAGGGAATTCTAGACATAAAAAAAACAAGAAAATTGTGCCGTCTGGTTTGCTTAATATAAGGAATGTGAAATTATTTATACTTTTACTTTTGATACTTAAGTATATTTTAGCAATTACATTTACTTTTGATACTTCAGTATATCTAAAACCAAATACTTTTACTCAAATAGTATTTTACTGGGTGACTTTTACTTGAGTGATTTTCTATTGAGGTATCTTTACTTTTACTAAAGTATGACAATTGGGTACTTTTCCCACCACTGCCTTGCGTGACGTGTTGATAACCATGTAAATCTCTCTCTAGCTGACACCTTTGCTAACAGGTATTGTGTCCATTTAAAACTTGCACAAGACAATTCACAGAATTGTACATTTAAAGAAATGTTGGTTACCTTTGACTCGATTCGGCAGTCTGTCCAGATCACCATCGTATTTGTAGTTCTTTATGATAGCCACATTAGCAGCTAATTAGTGTTTCATTTTTTGAGGGTAAATACAGGTGAATATATTGACAGAAGTAACCTTCGAGAGTTTTACACGGTTATCAAAATGTCACACCAGGGTAAGCCTACACAAAACACAGCCCTTATTTGAAGTGTTTCTAAAATCCATTATAAAATGAATGGTCGAAAAATGACTGGAACCATTTCCCTGTTTGACTGCTAGGTTTTATGGGTATTAGGACTCGTGTTGTGGTACTTTATAGCGTCTGTGACAGCATGGGCAGCGCCATTGAGGCTACAACCCATAGGAATACCCACTATTTTAAAATGGCAGAAGCATGGTGGAAGCCCTCAATGGCGCTGCCCATGCTAAAATTGCCTTTTGGCCACTAGAGGCCTCTATCATTCTCTATAGCTAGGTTTTCCGGTTTGAGGAAAAGGCCTGTAGGTGCAGTCAACAGCTTTTGGAGAGCAGCAGAGGTATTGGGCGCATTGCAGCGGATCACTTTTATCAAGTCGCTTACCATCATGGTCACCGCCTTTTAAAGTGTGTTGCATTCTGGGGCAAAATTCTTGCCAACTTGTCGACTGCATGAACATTACAAAACTCATGTGATCAAAGGTAATGAAGTTTTGACTGTAGTCGTCTGCAGAGGCGATTTTAGCATGTAAATCTTGGTGGGGCAAAACCAAAAAATATGGGATGCATGCCAGCAAAGCCACTACACAACACAAAACTAAACAATACATGAATTGCACTATAACGGTGACAAACGGTGCCCACAAACTGTTGGGGTCTACATAAAGCTTTCCCAACTGCAGTCCCAACACCTTACGACTGCTACACCTTATCAGCGGAGCCTTGTCTGGCAGCAAAACAGTTTATTCAGCCTCATTTACTGCCTTTTAAAAAAACATAGCTGATATGGCTGACTTGCTTAAACAAATGTGGTTTCTACTGACAATTGAGATGTACAAACTATGGCATAAGGGGATGACAAGCAGATGAGAGGCAATCCGTAAATACAATTAAAACATTAATGAGCGAGCTAGGATGGACATAGTCAATATAACTATTTGTTCAGCACTTTTGAAATGTACAGCAACAGAATTCAGAATATGGGCTGTTCTTACAGTGTTCTCCCTGTAGACCAAGTCAGAACCGTAGAATAAGTAAACCGGGCATATAAGCAGACAATGAAAGCTCTTACAATATTTGATGATTACATTTCTCAAAACAGGTTATAGGCTACATGTGCACTACCAAGTCAGAACAGTAGGTGAAATTAAGAGGTGAAAATAGTCCAAATTATTAGGGTGAGACACATGGGCTACTAACAGCTTACTAACAGCTTAACGCAACATACACTCAGTATTACTTTCTTAGCTACAGTATACACATCTCCTTGGCACATTTATTACTTTCTTTATTACTTTCTTAGCTACAGTATACACATCTCCCTGGCATATTACATCATTTATGCAGCAGCATACAATACATTTTTGGACTTACCTTGTGCTGTGCTCACTTGAACAGGAAGGTGGCAAATTGTGTCATCAAACTTTGTCATCAAAGTCTTGCATTTTCTGGATTTATTGTGCTTTCAAGACAACTGGGGACTCTGAAAAAAAGGTTGAATCATGATGACATCAGTGATCTTCAGGTCTTAGCTCTAGAAAGATGCCCGAGTTCCGAATTTACAATTCCGAGTTGGATGAAAGTTCAAAACGTATTTTCCCAGTCGTAGCTCGTTTTTCCCGAGTTACCAGTTATCTTGAACTCACTAAAGTCAGATTTTGCAGTTCCAAGTTAACTGTTGTTTGGAGCTCGGCACAAATCATGCTTCATTGACAGCATGACCAATGTTGAATGTTTTAAACTAGTAAAAGAGACCCTTAATCTTAGACATGGGACCACACAGCCACTCCACTGAACAGCAGGCTAATGATTGCTTTCCAATGCTTGCAGTTAGCCACACTGATTCCTTCCAAACCACTCATTGTTGAATTTGCGATTTCCGACTTGTTGTGTAATGTTTATGCCCAATGGCCGATGAGTACCGATACGTTTTACCTATAATTTCTCTTCATTATTTCTCTTCATATGACAAGGATTAAAAAGGATTTGCCAGTAGATTGTCGACTTTATTGCCCCACCTGCCCTGAATGACGGGTCGTCACTGGTCGTCTGCAAGATTCAGCAGTTGATCTTCACCAACTTCATCATGTAGCCATCACCTGAATTGCAGGAGTCTCTATTGTCAACAAATCATTTGGGTGTTTTTGTTTGACCCATAGACCCATAGAGCCATAGAGGATTGGGCTTATTTTGGGCGTAAGTGAATCTTCTCGCTTTGCCTCTTCATCTCTGGTAGAGTAAATATATACAAATATATATAAATATATACAAATATTTGAGTCTCACTAATTGATTCTATAATGTACACACATATGATGTGGGTGTGTGATATGGGTGTTGGACATGTTTATTTCGTCATTAGAAAACCTTTTTTATAAACAACAGCAACACTGCCATGTTGATCTGAGACTTGCTGTTGGAAAACCACATTAGTGTCTGACTTTCGGCTGTTGCTGACGCACCTCACCCAACAACACTCCTCGTCTTTTGTCTACAGTCAATTGCTTTAGTCTTACCACTCAAACGCCTGTTTTCAGCCAATTTAGACCGAGGAAGAACATCATGTGATATACTACAGGAAGAAATGATAATGTGTGTATTCAAAAGTCTAACGAAGCCAAGTGTAGATGAAAGTCACCTAGTGAAGTCAGGGGAGGTCCATCTGCGACAGGCAAAAGTCGGACACTGTCGCGGTTTTCCAACCTCAAGGCTCAGATCAATGTGGCAGTGTCAACGCAGCTGCTATTATATATACAAGTTTGTCTGTTTAAAATGTCTAAATAAACTTTTCTATACCCTCATGTCATACACTAGAAACAAAACATGTGTACAATTAATTGGTTAAATATCACTTTTCATTTGTATCCCCTGTAGTGTTAGAATCATGCAAAGTTGTTCCTATTTCAGTCCTGTATTTGGCTGTGTTTGTGTGGGTCAAACAAAAACACGCTAATGGTTAGTTGACAAATAGTGCCTCCCCACAATGCAGGTGATGGCTGCATGCAGGGGTGCAACTTTCACTGGGGATGGGGGGGACATTCTGAAATTGCATTTTTGTCCCCCCCAGTTTTATCATTGGAATGTGATACAAAAGAAGACAACGGTGTGCTATAGGACCATGCAGACGCCTCCGAGCGGTCGGGTAGGATGTTTGTACATTTTTATAATAACAATATCTGCCCCACTTCTAAAACCAAAGTTGCGCCCCTGGCTGGATGGTTCAGTTGGTGAGAAGCAACTGCATTGCAGTGACTTGAAGGTGGCTTCATCAAAAACGTAATTACTTTTGATCACATGATTTTTGTAAAGTTCATGCATCGACCTTTTAGAATCATAATACAACACACTTTGAACGGCGGTGACCAACAATGGTCAATGACTTGACAAAAGTGATCTGCTCAAACGCGACCCGATATCTAAATCAAACTATTCAGAGTCATGGCAGCAACACTAGCTGGATCCTATCCACATTGACTTCCGGTTTTCGCTAAAACGCTATGTGTATGAAACAAAATCAATATTTTTGCAGCTTTGCATAGTGCATAATGTTAAAATTATAAAATACAAAGAATTTAAACTACATGGGAGAAAAAATCTAAACTAAAGAGCATTAAAACTTTATATCAGATAAAGAATATTATAAGGTGGAACACATTGAGAAATGGTTAGAGCTTAATTAAATGAATGTCAAGAACATAATAATAGCCTACTGGTAAAAAATATACAGCCTACTGGTAAAAATCATTATTATCATTATCATTATCTTGTTTATTTACTGGTGTTATGTTCAAGGATGCAATTTTGAAATGTAATGTTTAAGAAAAGTCACCGTATTTTTTTGTATTGCACATAGGATGCATTGTCATACTAAAATACCTTATAATGTAATAGACAAATATCTTATAATCTTCCTTCTGGTGGGCACTTTGGAAAATATATAACATACTGTATGTTTATTCAAAAAGAGAGATGCAAGTAAATTTGGTCCAAAAATGCATATGTCTCACGACCCATCCTGTCTCAGCATCCAGTATTTATGTTGCAATAGTTTATGTGTCGGGGGGGGGGGGGGGGGGGGGGGGGGGGGGGGGGGGCTAGGGTCAGTCTGTAATATCTGGAGTATTTCTCCAGTCTTATCCGGTGTCCTGTGGTGAATTTAAGTATGCTCTCTCTAATTCTCTCTCTTTCTTTCTTTCTCTCTTTTTCTCTTTCTCTCTCTCTCTCTCTGAGACCTGAGCCTAGGACCATGCCTCAGGAATACCTGGCCTGATGACTCCTTGCTGTCCCCAGTCCACCTGGTCGTGCTGCTGCTTCAGTTTCAACTGTTCTGCCTGCGGCTATGGAACCCTGACCTGTTCACCGGACGTGCTACCTTGTCCCAGACCTGCTTGTTTTCAACTTTCTAGAGACAATAGGTGAGGTAGAGATACTCTGAATGATCGGCTATGAAAAGCCAACTGACATTTACTCCTGAGGTGCTGACCTGTTGCACCCTATACAACCACTGTGATTATTATTATCTGCCCCTACTGTTCATCTATGAACATGTGAACATCTTGGCCATTTTCTGTTATAATCTTCACCCGACACAGCCAGAAGAGGACTGGCCACCCCTCATAGCCTGGTTCCTCTCTCGGTTTCTTCCTAGGTTCTGGCCTTTCTAGGGAGTTTTTCCTAGCCACCGTGCTTCTACACCTGCATTGCTTGCTGTTTGGGGTTTCAGGCTGGGTTTCTGTACAGCACTTTGTGACATCAGCTGATGTAAGAAGGGCTTTATAAATACATTTGATTGATACTTTATTCATAACAAATATCACAATGAAATTGATCATCAACAATTACACAGAAGATTCAAATGATATGCATGGTCAGCGTTCAGGATGTCAGCTCATGAAATACACCAAACAATCTGAGAACCATACGACATTTGCAGGTTACACCACTTAATCACTACAGATTTGATCTTCTTTTGACAATTTACATGGAAGCATTATTTCAAGGTGTTCACCATCATACTCAATGAATCTGATATACACCTTCTTACATAACATTAATGCAATAATGTTTTTCTGATAATTCATACAAAGTACAACATATCATGTTATTGTGAATGCATTCATTGCTGTTATCTCCAAATAGGACTGAATTAGTAAACAAACACATGGGACCACAACTACTTCCGTCTATCTACTGGAGCTTTTAAATTGCCACAACAATGAGAAAATTCATATTTCAGAACAATGTCCACAACCTTTCCATGTAATGCCTAATACTGTAACGCCAGATAGTTCTGTAGTGAGGGAAGAATGCCCTCCGGTTTCTTCTCATACTGCTTTAATGAGTCTTTATCACGTTCAATGTTATACTATTGCAAGCCCAATCATGAAACCAGACTTGTGGAGGTCTACAATTGTTTTTCTGAGGTCTTGGCTGACTTCTTTTGATTTTCCCATGATGTCAAGCGAAGAGGCACTGAGTTTGAAGGTAGGCCTTGAAATACATCCACAGGTACACCTCCAATTGACTCAAATGATGTCAATTAGCCTATCAGAAGCTTCTAAAGCCATGACATAATTTTCTGGAAATTTCCAAGCTGTTTAAAGGCACAGTCAACTTAGTGCACGTAACTTCTGACCCACTGGAATTGTTATACAGTGAATTATAAGTGAAATAATCTGTCTGTAACATGTTGGAAAAATTACTTGTGTCAGGCACAAAGTAGATGTCCTAGCTGACTTGCCAAAACTATAGTTTGTTAACAAGAAATTTGTGGAGTGGTTGAAAACGAGTTTTAATGACTCCAACCTAAGTGTATGTAAACGTCTGACTTCAACTGTATTTTCATTTACTTCTAAATAAGCTGATAAGAAAAAGCTAATTGTCAATGATTTTCTCTCCATTTTGTAAATCAAATCACTCGTTGAATTGACTGTCTTCAATTCGAATTGACCCTACCTAACTCATGTAGTTCTATTCAATTAACAACACATAAGCATACATACACAAACAGTAATAGTAACAACAAAATTGACCAATAAACAACAAAATCCCTGTATTGAGACCCTGTTGCATACCTGATAAAGCAACAAGGCCTCTCTCCAATGGTCGCTGAAGAGATCAAGTTGAAGACAGTTGATTCCCCAAACTGAGTCAACCAAGGTAAGTCCAACCAAGGTGTGTAAATATCCATTGTCCCGTTTCTCTGATTTAGGGGATATGAGTTTTCTGCAGGAAATGCTACCCAGCAATTGGAAGGGAGGCTGATGGTTGTGCTACAGGAGGAGCACAAGTTAAAAACAACCATTATTTTCCAATCAATCCCCTAGCACAGTATAAAACTTGTGAAAACTGTATTCATCCTCATTTGTGCTTGTTTAGAACTTTAAAAGAGCCTTCTAATAAGACATTAGGTAATTTACTGTACCTTGTCAAAGCAGGTCCCACCCATAATTTGAAGCTGAATGAAACAAGGTAATAATCTTGTATTTTTCTCACAAATGACAATAGAGCAATATAGGCGATATGATCCATGGATTATGACATTTCCTAGTGAGCACATATTTTATGAGGCAAATAAAATGTTCACACAATTGCCAAAACCAGAACACAGGTTCCTCTGACTTTCAGTCCAAAACCCAAGTCAAAGGAGCAAACATTTTGATTGATTGCTATTGTGTAGACCACCAAGGACCGTTTAAGAAAAATGTTATAAGGCTATGTATAATTGGGGTGATATAAACATGATTTAGTTTACTGCCTAAAAAATATTTTATTTGTCAGGCCAAGCGATTGACCTGGTGCATTTGTTAGCACGTGGCCGGCCATGGGCTGATTTCATGAATGTGTAAAGGCTCATCAACACCTATTTCATACAGTGTATTCGGAATGTATTCAGATCCCTTCCCTTTTCCACATTTTATTACGTTACAGTCTTATTCTAAAATTGATTAAAAAAAGTGAAAAACTCATCAATCTACACACAATACCCGCCAATGACAAAGCAAAAAAAGATCCTTGATGAAAACCTGTTCCAGAGCGCTCAGGAACTTAGACTGGGGCAAAGGTTCACCTTCCAACACGACAACGACCCTAAGCACACAGCCAAGACAATGCAGGATTGGCTTTGGGACAAGTCTCTGAATGTCCTTGAGTGGCCCGCCAGAGCCCGACTTGATCCCGATCGAACATCTCTGGAGAGACCTGAAAATAGCGTTGCAGGCAATGCTCCCCATCCAACCTGACAGGGCTTGAGAGGATCTGCAGAGAAGAATGGGAGAAATTCCCCAAATACAGGTGTGCCAAGCTTGTAGCGTCATACCCAAGAAGACTCAAGGCTGTAATCGTTTAATACTTATGTAAATGTTTTATTTCAGTTTTGTATTTTTTATACATTTGCGAACGTTTCTAAAAACCTGTTTTTGCTTTGTCATTATGAGGGTATTGTGTGTAGATTAATAAGGGGGGAAAAGCAATTTAATCAATTTAAAGTCAAGTACTTTCCGAATGCACTGTATATGGATTCTACAGACCCTACTGAGTACTAGTTGTTCCTGTACAGTGCTATATTTGTACCACATAGTGTCAGGGACCCCATTTTAAGCTGTTTCACCACAGTAAAAGGTCAGGAACCAGGGGCATAGGCAATTGTCTCAATTGTCTCAAAGCTTAAAAATCCTTCTTTAACTGGTCTCCTCCCTTCATCTACACTGATTGAAGGGGATTTAAGAAGTGACGTCAATAAGGGATCATAGTTTTCACCTGGATTCACCAGGTCAGTCGATGTCATGGAAAGAGCAGATGTCCTTATGTTTTGTACACTCAGTGTATATTGGCAATAATAATACATTTTATTTGGCAGATGCCTTTCAGGACACTCAAGGACATATTATATAATAAAATAATGTGCGGGTTCTTGCACTTGCCACTTCGAACTGAATCCATGTGCATTAAACAATAGCTAGGCTACAACGTGTAGGCTACTCACGTTAGCTAGCTAGCTAAGACTCACTAGCCAACTTGTTAGCAAAAACAAGCAAAATGGCCAAACAAAGCTCAATGTTCTATTTTTTCAAGAGAACGTGTCTGAAGAATTTGCCAAGTAATTTGATATCAGTGATTTCGACATGAAGGGCCTCCAGTCTCCTTCTATAACAATCAATGATTGCAATGATTTAATCGTGGTCCTTAAGACAGTTTCACTACATTCAGAGACAAGACCAGAACTACAGCACTGTTTTTATTCAGCACTTTTAAAAAGCATGAAACACATATCCATTTGCGACTTGCACATTCTCTCTTCCACCGCTGAGACATGACCATTAGTCCAGTGAATAAATAAAAAACTGTTATTTCAATTTGTGCCTCGTAAGTAATAGGCTACAACAACTGACCTCTGACCAGTGTTATCATATAGCCTAGCTTAAGACTTAACTTTGAAATATAAGGGACACTACGTTATTTATAATAAGGGATAGGCCGACATGGAGAAGAAATCAGACCTCTCTTACTATATATGAAAATAGGCAAATGAATGAAACAAATTTACTTCCAGTCAATGTTAATAGCCTATAATTTTTAGGAAATGCACTCGGCTTGCATTTTGACTCATGAAGGGATCTCGACTAAAAGAGGTTGGTGACCACTGTTCTGGTCTATATAGCAGGGATAATCAACTACATTCAGCCGAGCGGATGGTCAGGGGGCTGGAACATAATTACAAATAATTAGTAGACTACAAACTGACCGCAAGAAGCCCAAACAGATATCATACTGTGACTAAACAGAATCATTTCAAACCTTGCTTACATTGTATACGATCACATATACTGTATCTATCTATTATGGGTGGGAATACTTCAGAACAGATTTCCAAAATGTAAATTACTTGGAGCTGATTTGCTGATGTTTTTACAGTATTTTATGTACAAGAACAAAACTTGGGAGGCCAAATAAAATCCCCCACTGGGCCAAGTTCGGACAGTTGGTGAACTCTGTTACATTAGGGATTATTATTCTTATACCAAGGCATTATGTTCTAGTCTCATAGTCTATTAATTATAGGCTAATGGTTAATGATGTGTAGGTCTATGTCAGTCACATGTTAAATGCAAGAGTCATGGATTTCCGTAGGCCTACAAGACTATTTGGTCTGTAAAGCGAAATCACATGTTAGATGGTTTGTTGTGTGTAATCGATTACAGTTGGGTATATGGTAGGCTATGCTTTTATGATTATTTAATGATGATTTGAGTTCCCAAATTGTGGCCCACCTACATTTTTGCTGGCACTGCAATCAACGGATTTCTGGCTACGCCACTGCCAGGAACACTCCATATTATTCAGAGCCACATTAAATGACACCCTATAAAGATTCTACAGACACTACTGAGTTACTCCCCACCCCACTTTTACATCAGCACAAATAATATTTTTTCCTGTACAGTGCTGTATTTGTACCATATAGTATCCAGTCAACACATTTTCAGCTGTTTGACCACAGTAAAAGTCCAGCAACACTCCGTATTATTCAGAGCCCCATGAAATGACACCATATCTAGATTCTGAAGACCCTGCCTACTGAGTTAAATATGAACAAAGTATGAATCCTTATTCATGTTTAAACATACTTCATGAATAACTACCGGTTAATGCCACTTTTCTACCATTACGCGCGGGACTTTTATTTGAAATAGTCCGCCGTTCCGTAACCGAAGTACTTATTTTTAGTGTTGCTGATAAGATGCTGATAATTTATTCGCTCCGAATAATCTTTTGTCGAATTCATAACAACTTAACAGTTTAGAGCTAAACCGTTTCCTAAAATGTAACGTTGGCTGAAAACTTTTACTGAGTGTCCCTTGGATTGTCTTTAAATTCTCACATAAAAGGGTTCGTATTGCTTATTTCTTTACACTAAAAGACAAAGGTTGCGTTAGCTTCCGTTCCTTCCCCCCTGGCTGGAGTGAGAGGGTCTGCAGTCAGCTCTCTCCAGCCCTGCCTCAACTATCAAATCCCTGATGAGCAGGGGGTTGCGGGATTAGTAGCCTATATAATCAGGTGTGTAGAGTAAGGTTGGAGCAAAAGTCTGCTTACCCAGTAGTAGCTGCTATTAGCAAGGCTTGTTGTGTTTACACTACAGCGTTGGCCCCTTTTGTATTGGCATTGAGTGTTCAGTTCGGAAGCAGTTGATCGTTTAAGAACCAAACGGCAGCAAACAGCAACACGAGAGTTTGTATTGAAAAAAGTAAGGTATGTCCCTCCCCGTTTCGTTTGCTTCCGTTTAAGAAACGTTTTGCAACAGGTTCGGTGTAATGAATACGCCTCAGGAAGTTAAATATAGCGTTACTTACACAAACGGACTGTGCCGGTGGTCATGACGGTTGGTCATTACAACGGGGGAATTTGAGTCAAAATATCTGAAGAAATAACATTTATTAAAGAGTTTCCAAACGTGGTTCTGTTGTAGACCCATTCTTCTCCACTTACCTCGTTCAAAATAACAGTCCTTCAGGTGCGCCATATGTTGACAAAAAAGGAATACTTGTGGGGGACTTTATTTTGACAGGAGGTAAGCAGAGGACTTTTGTCCTACAACAGACCCACGTTTTGGAAAGTTGTTTAATAAGTTGCTTTAGATATTTTGACCAAATTCCCTCTGTGTAAAGGACCAACTGTCCTACCACTGGCTCAGTAGTTGAAGTGGAATTTATGTAAGCACCTCAAGGTCTTAGCACTGTGATAGCCTGTATTGTGGTGGTCATTGTTGCAAATCATGCGTGTTTGTTTCAGAGATGTGAGGGGTACATACAGCTGACTGAAGTGAAGACCGAATCTCAACCATGGGGAAGCGGTATTACTGCGACTACTGTGACCGGTTCTGTCAGGACACATGCACAACAGGAAAAAACACCTGTATGGTGTTCAACACCACAGATCTAAAAAGGCCTGGTTTGACAATTTCAGGGGTAAGTCATTTCATTTCCCAGAGTTCATGTGCGTTTAAGACAACTGAGAACAAAAAAAACTAAACAGGTCAGGGAAGTCAGAAATTTAGGATGATGGCCGTCTTTCCTTCCAGTTCTCTGCTGCCAATGACTGGAACGAATTGCAAAAAATCTCTGAAGCTGGAGTCTTATATCTCCCTCTAACTTTAAGCATCAGTTGTCAGAGCAGCTTAGCGATCACTGTACCTGTACACAGCCAATCTGTAAATAGCCCACCCAACTACCTCATCCCTATATTGTTACTTATCCTCTTGCCTCTTTTGCACCCCAGTATCTCTACTTGCACATCATCTGCACATCTATCACTCCAGTGTTAATGATAAATTGTAATTATTTCGCCTCTATGGCCTATTTATTGCCTACCTCCCTACTCTTCTACATTTGCACACACTGTACATAGATTTTTTTCTATTGTGTTAATGACTGTACGTTTGTTTATGTGCAACTCTGTTTTGTTTTGTCCCACTGCTTTGCTTATCTTGGCCAGGTCGCAGTTGTAAATGAGAACTTGTTCTCAACTGCCTACCTGGTTAAATAAAGGTTCAATATTATTCTATTTTTTATTTTTTTATGCCTGAGCTTCGGACTTGTAATTCCGAGTTGGATGACCGTAAAAAGTGTCTTCCCAGTCAGATTTCTTTGGGGGTGGGAGTTCCCAGTTGTCTTGCATGCACCATTTGTCCAACATGGTTTGTGGGTCAGAAAAAAACTGCATGGTGCTCTTAAAGGGCCAATCAGTAGTTAAAACAATAACAAAGCCACTGTTTCGGTAGAAAGCTGAGGGATGGGGCTGGAGAAATGTAATCACTCCCAAATTCTAGACAGAGCTTTGGATGCAAGGACAGGGACTGACCATCGATTAATATCAGAATTATTGTTTTAACCATGTTTTTTTTAGGCTATACAGTGTTTGTTTACATTTACTTTGTTTACAAACATTGGAGTAAAACAAGCATATTTTGCATTCCGATGACGGTTAAACTAAGCTCATGAGGCATTTATAAGTTATAGTCTTTAAGAATCAGTGGGGTACATATCATTAATTTGTAACTCTAAAAATGATTAGGCAACTGCTGATTGACCTTTAAAAAAAATGGCTCATAATGGAGACTTGGTATAAGGTTGCTCTTTGAAAAGGATGGTGGCCACTACTTCAGAAAATGTTAAATGTAGAAAAAATAATTATCTTGTGCTCTTAAAGAACGAATGCAGGCACGTCTTGATTTAAAAAGGCTTTATTTACTTGGCATTTCAATAGACATATTTAAAAATAGCAGGGCCAACATGTTTTGACATCAGATCAGGGCTTTAAAGGTTTGACACAGTAACCAATTAGAAGACATGTAACGTAATTAAACAAAATAACAGCATAAAGAGATGGTTGGGGTTCAATTCAGATGATGTGATCAAATACATTTCAGTTCGAGTCCTTTTCTAATGAAATTGCAGTCCATTGTTGTTTATGACAGTTGCCAGAAGATGCCAATCCTACCCTTACGCTTGT
This sequence comes from Salmo trutta, assembly GCF_901001165.1. NCBI lineage: Eukaryota > Metazoa > Chordata > Actinopteri > Salmoniformes > Salmonidae > Salmo > Salmo trutta. The sequence goes on from NC_042979.1 coordinate 13,376,143, forward strand.
TACACTGAGCTGCACTGTGGTCAGAAAACATACCTCAGTACAGGGATGGGGATATGCCACTGTACTCCAAATGTTTACCGTTATCCACACTGCTCCATCGAGAAGATTGAAAAACTTACTGCCAGTTTTCCTGGAAAACTGCCCTTATCGTCTTCATGCTAGCTAGCAGTAGCCACAGCAGTCATTATTGAATGGCACATCACGTTGAACAACATGGAGATAATTGGCTGACACTGCCATTCCAAAGTGGCTGCTGTGGCTACTGTATGTTTCCGTTAGGGTTGGTATCTTCTGGCAACATCTGACAGATACTTGTCGTAACAGGCTGTAGACAATATGACACCCTCTTCTCTCATCACAGATGCAGCAGCCATCCTGTATGATGAACAACTAAGAAACCCTGCAGGAAATTTCTTCAGACAGGTAAAGACAACAAAGATATAATGAACATTTAATGAAAGACCCTTACAACTATCGGTGTGTAATGCTTCTTTTTTTGTCTTTTGCATCAGGCCAGTGTGTGTTTGGCAACAACTGTAGGTTCTCTCACATGTCAGAGAGGGACATGGAGAACTTAAGAATGCAGATTGAAGGTAAGTTGTTTCCACAAGATGGCACTGTCTGCCATGGACATGGTCCTCATATTGAGAGTGTTAATTTATGAGCAATGCTGTCGTTGTTGTCGCACCTTGCGTGATGCTAACATTTTTAAGAAGTACAATTTTCCATCATTGTGGTGTCAAGTTACTCTGGTATTTCAATTATGAACACACAATGCCACTCTGTTAATTTAGGTGGTTCAATGAAATCTCTAATAGTAATCATCTTCACTAATTTCACTCAGAATCAATGTTCCCATGGTGATTGTGTTAATGAAATCCATATTAAGAGGTGTAGTCTAATGTCTAGATGAAAGACGGAGCAGAGAGGACCCGGAGCACAGAGCGTCCCCTGAGCGGAGCATAGAGGAGTGGCTCACCAGGAGAGAGAAGAAGAGAGCCGCCCTCAGCAGTGGAAGGTACAGTATGAATCAATGGTCAAAGGCTGTCAGTACTTACATACAGTGCATGTTAGTGCTAAAATATGTTATTTACGCTTGCATGGAGTCAGATTTGATACAGTTAGTGTGAAAATATACTTTTCCCCTTTTTCTTAAAGTATTATATTCTCTACAGTGTTCTGAAAGAGGAAGATGAGGAGGATTGAAGATAATCAACCAGAGAATGACATACCTCCACATTTCCTCACCATTCCTGACCTTCCTCCCTCCCTTCTGCCCCCTCCCCCTGGAGGATGGAAAGTCAAAGTCAGAACTGAATGGGGTTGAAGGGGCAGTGCAGTAATGGCAAGTCCACACTGAGGTCAAAATAACAACCTGAAATTTGTTACAATTGTGATAATGCCCCTTTCGTGAAAAGCTGTTTGGGGGGGGGGGGGGGGAACTAGAATTTCAAACTAGGGTGGATTTTTTTATTGGCAAACTGATCTGATTATTCTGACCAATGACCAGTCATCTTCTATTTGCATATGTATCCTACTTTGAAGGGGTAAGCAGGGTAGGCTCAGAGTCTAGATGATCCTATCTGCCAATCAGGGTTGTGTATGTTAATATATTTAAATTTGTATCAACACGATCAGACTGAGCATTTCAATGGCAAAAGGAGCCTCAGGGAAATAAATATTTTCATGAAATAAACACACACAGTGATTTATTAGACATACAGTGATTTAAAAATTATTAAGACTGCATGGTAGCTTTAAAGCTGGTTCATCATTTCTTGCTCAAAGTTTGATGTGGTGATGCAAGAACGGATCATAATTGCTATTAGGGCTCAAGCTTTTACTTGATAGAAGTGAGTGAATTTGTAATCTTCACATTTTAATTGATTTTCTCCATCACAGACTACATTAAAATTGAGGTTGCGTGCATGGCAGAGATTTTGTTGAGTAGGTCCTTGTTTTAAAGAAAATGTATTCTGAATTGGAAATGTACAGAATGTGAGGTTCTAATGCTTTTTAAATGATGGCCTCTGGAAAGCATCAGAACAGGAGTGGCTACCGTGATATAAACTCAGAAAAAAAAGAAATGTCCTCTCACTGTAAACTGTGTTTATTTTCAGCAAACTTAACGTGTAAATATTTGTATGACCATAAGATTCAACAACTGAGACATAAACAGAAGAAGTACCACAGACATGTGATTAACAGAAATTGAATAATGTGTCCCTCAACAAAGGGGGGGTCAAAATCAAAAATAACAGTCAGTATCTGGTGTGGCCACCAGCTGTATTAAGTACTACAGTGCATCTCCTCCTCATGGACTGCACCAGATTTGCCAGTTCTTGCTGTGAGATGTTACCCCACTCTTCCACCAAGGCACCTGCAAGTTCCCGGACATTTCTGAGGGGAATGGACCTAGCCCTCACCCTCCGATCCAACAGGTCCCAGACGTGCTCAATGGGATTGAGATCCAGGCTCTTCGCTGGCCATGGCAGAACACTGGACATTCCTGTCTTGCAGGAAATCATGCACATGTGTTTTGTTCAATAAACTCCATATTTATGTCCAAATACCTCAGTTTTGTTCGCACGTTCAGATCACTAATCCAAAGGCATAATGCGTGAGAGCAAAACCCGAGACGAAAAGTCAAATAGTTCCATTACAGTTCGTAGAAACATGTCAAACGATGTTTACAATCAATCCTTAGGGTCTTTTCAACATAAATCTTCGATAATATTCCAATTGGACAATAGCGTATTCATTACAGAGGAAAATAAGGAACGGTGCGCCGGCGTGAGCGCGCAGTAAACAACTCACTGGTCCCAGGCTTGAAACGGCTCTTATTCTCTGCCCAGTAATAGTAGGAGCATGAAACAAGGTTCTAAAGACTGTTGACATCTAGTGGAAGCCTTAGGAAGTGCAAAATGACCCCACAGACACTGTAGTTTGGAAAGGCAATCAGTTGAAAACTACAAACCACTTCCTGGCTGGATTTTTTCTCAGGTTTTTGCCTGCCATATGAGTTCTGTTATACTCACAGACATCATTCAAACAGTTTTAGATACTTCAGAGTGTTTTCTATCTAAATCAGAGTAGCAGGCAGTTTAATTTGGGCACGTTATTCATCTGAATTTCCAGATACTGCCCCCTGTCACCAAGAAGTAATGCTGTGACACACCGCCCCAGACCATGACAGACCCTCCACCTCCAAATCGATCCCGCTCCAGTGTACAGGCCTCGGTTGTAACGCTCAGTCCTTCAACGATAAATGTGAATCCGACCATCACCCCTGGTGAGACAAAACCGCAACTCGTCAGTGAAGAGCACTTTTTGCCAGTCCTGTCTGGTCCAGCGACGGTGGGTTTTGTGCCCATAGGCGACGTTGTTGCCAGTGATGTCTGGTGAGGACCTGCCTTACAACAGGCCTACAAGCCCTCAGAAGAAGGATTACTTAATCCTATCCCAGTATTCCTTAAGAGGTGGGGTTCAGGTGTCTCCGGAAGGTGGTGATTGACTCCGCTGTCCTGGCGTCGTAAGGGAGCTTGTTCCACCATTGGGGTGCTAGAGCAGCGAACAGTTTTGACTGGGCTGAGCGGGAACTGTGCTTCACAGAGGTAGGGAGGCGAGCAGGCCAGAGGTGGATGAACGCAGTGCCCTCTTTGGGTTGTAGGGACTGATCAGAGCCTGAAGGTACGGAGGTGCCGTTCCCCTCACAGCTCCGTAGGCAAGCACCATGGTCTTGTAGCAGAGTTCATTGAACAAGCATGGGTAACAGTGTTTAAACCCTTTACAATGAAGATCTCTGAAGTTATTTGGATTTTTACAAATTCTCTTTGAAAGACAGGGTCCTGAAAAAGGGGCGTTTCTTTTTTTGCTGAGTTTATTTAAAAAAAACTTTTTGTATTTTGTGATTCTATGTGATGGGAAAGTGGTTTGTCCATGTTGGGATGATTTATTTCTAATGGATGGCATACTGTTTACCACCGATTAAGTTCAGGGTTCGTATTAAGAGAACGAGGATCGGAAACCGGAACAAAGAGCTCCACCCTCTCTCTGAGTTACATGCAAGTCTATTGTCCGAATGTCCCCTTCCCTTATGTTTTTCGAAAGAAGAGAAATCATGATTTGTCCAAAGCATCGGAACTAATGCTGCTCGTTATCAAACCTTCCCGTATCATGACAGATCTACGATACCATTTATGTTTACGTAGTTTGTCCACGAGTGATTACCTCGCCAATGATGTTGGCCACGTACCAAGGATGGCTGGCCACTTTGTAACAAAATGGTTTTAAATGTCCTATCTTCTGGTAATAAAATAGTGTTTTAACTGGACGTATTGTTATTTCCCCTGTTTCACTTGGAACAACAACTAGGGGATAACAGAAGAAGTGGTATTCAGGACATTACTTCAGTGTGTTAATGGAGGCCTGTCCGTATGTGCCACACAGCTGCGGTCCAGACCAGATCTTGGTAGGATGTCCCATCACCCTGTGACAGGGACCCTTTGCTGGCAGCATCTGCCTTTCCTGTGACAGTGACACAGATTGAAACCGAAACCGCTACACCCTAAAAGAACATTTCAATTTGTTTCAGATAGTCTCCCTGAGGGAGATAACAGGACAGTTGGACCCTTCCCTGGTGGTTGGCCGGCAGTGTGAATAATATTCTGATGAATATTATGACCATGCTGGCTGTCTCGCATCTCTGGGTTCTGTGATAAAAACTTGGCAAGGCCAATATTGGAGCTGGACTACAGTTAATGACTTGTCTCAAAGCCTTAGTGTCTGTGTAACTGCACCGAGAGCTTTGATATGTTTCACTGGCCATGAGATTCCCAGGCATACAATAACTTCACATAATTAAGTTGATAATTACCAAAAAGTTATTACATTTTACTGTGGATAACTTGCATCCACACTTGTACTTTTGCATGTACTCAAACTATTCACCAACATGTACCCAAACACAATTCCAAGTACAAAAGTTTTTAGCTATCACTAGTAACGTCAATGTCATTAATATGCAGCTTGCATTGATTGCTTAATTGTCAGTTCACTCTGTGCCCTGCTCTCCTTTACCATCATAACTGCTCTTTAAGACCCTTAACCTTCACAAACGAAAAGTTGCAGTACTGAATACTGAGTCAATTCCCTGCTGAAATGTGACACATCAACAAGCTCTCTCTCAACTCAGCAAGAGAGACTTACAAGCCGAGTCCCAATGGAGCTCTGTTGTACATAGAGGCTGTCTCCTTGAATCCATGATGAAACAAGTTGCCTGGTCTTGGAAATATCGCAGTAGGCTATTTTATAACAGGATGATGTTGAGCGTTCTTGCGAGAGTGATTGCGTTTGACATAGGTGTTACTAAAGCACCTTGTGTTGTTTTGTTATTCTTCAGAAGTCCCTACAGATGTTCCGTTATTGACTTGTGCTCTAGGCACCAGGCAGTAGCAGAGGTCCGTTCGCTGTGACTGTGAGTCAATTTGTTTTTCACAATCCAGTCATTCAAGCATCGAATCTGAATGTTATGGGCTTAAGGTTAAATGCAGAGTAAACACCAAATCAACACTAGCATTTTTTACTTTTGATTTGCAACACAGTTGTAAAGATGGCTCCCTAGCAGCAAGTCTTCAGCTTCTCTGTTGAAAGCATATGCACCAGGAACAGATGTGGATGTTGACTCAGTTGTTTGAGGAGCAGCACGTGCCAGCCAGGTCAAACCTCATTTCACAGATTGGTCATTAATCATTCATGTAATCTTTTTATCTTATATATCCCCCTAGTAGATAGCTTGGAATTAGGGTCAACACGTGGAATTATCATGGTAAGAATGTAGATCATTATGCAGTTCTAGAAAACGACAACATAAAACAATTGAAAATTAATATTGGCTGATAAGTATCTAATAAACATTTCACTGCTTTGTTTGGAATCCAAAGGTTGATTGAAATTCATGGAAATAAAGTTTGATTAATGCATTATGCCGCAATAATAGTTGTAAAGACGAATTGGGATAATTTATCATATATTCATAGTGTAGGCGGCTGCTTGGTTGGACCCATCATTAGTAGGCAGTCCGAGATGCATGAATTAATCATTATTGAGGCTGGGCACATTCTCCCCTTCCCGAGACAAGCACCAAAAGGTCCTAAACATTTAATAAGAGACGAGCAGCCTTCTGCATCGCTTTTGGGGAATGAGTCCAAGGCTTACCCCCAGTTGATCTCTTGCCTCTCAGTAATTCAGTACCTGCAGGCACTATTCCAAATGTAGATCTGTTTTTAAAACCGTCCCACCATTTCATCTTTCTCTTCAGTGGATGCTCCTCAGAGGAGGAATGGGAGGACCATCCTCCTCAATGAATTTCATAAAAATTGAAATAGTGAAACAGAAAACATATATATCCTTTTTAGATAAAAATATACTAAATACAGATTCACTTAACCAAATAACTGATTGAAACACAATGTTTTGCAATGAAGGTCTACAGTAGCCTCAGCAGCACTCTGTAGGGTAGCACCATGTTTAGTCGGAAGACAGCAAGCTTCTGTCCTCCTCTGGGTACATTGACTTCAATACAAAATCTAGGAGGCTCATGGTTCTCACCCCCTTCCATAGACTTACACAGTAATTATGACAACTTCCTGAGTATGTCCTCCAACTATCAGAGCTCTTGCCAGCATGAACTGACATGTTCTCCACAATCAAAGGATATAGAGAACTGAATCTAGTATGAAAGCATAAGTTATCAGCTAGCTAGCACTGCAGTGATAACATTGGTGATTAGTTGTAAGTCGCTCTGGATAAGAGCGTCTGCTAAATGACTAAAATGTAATGTAAAATGTAGTGACTCAAAGAGAGAGAACGGACAATAGGTTGAACAGTTGTTGAACATTCATTTCTTCCAAAATTAAGGAGACGCAACAGAGAGAGAGAGAGAGAGATTTGGTTGTGTTTTTTACTTTCACATTTACTTAGCTAGCAAATTCAGTTAGATAGTTTAGCCTACTCAAACACCCGCCTCAAACAGAGAGGGATGATTTGTTAGCTAGCTGGCTATGGCTATTCAATACTGGAACTTCCAAGTCAAGGTAAGCTTTTGGTTTTATGAATTTATTGCCACTGGGGCCCACCGGTGTAACAGCTAAACTGCTTATGCAGCTAGCTAGTTTAGCCTACTCAAACACCCGGCTCAAACAGATGGGCATGCTATGTTAGCTAGCTAGCTATAGCTATCCAACACTGGAACTCTTCCAAGTCAAGGTAAGCTTTTGGTTTTATTAATATATTGCAACCAGGGCCGTTGGTGTAGCTGCTTAACTGTTTTCTGACTCTACACTGTACTGCATGATTGTAACGTGTTTACTAAGTTCTAATAGTTCTAATTGACTATGAAGTGACAATGATGTAGGCTGTGTGTAGCGGTTAGCGGTCATAATATGAAGGTTTGGCCTGGAAAGGTTTTTCCGCCTGGTCACAGACAGCTGACGTGTTGTGCACTGAAGTCCACAAGCAAAGGAAAAAAGAGAGAGGAGGCGAGCACATATATAGTTGCAAGAAGGAATTATATATACAATGAGCAAAGTGATCATGCTGTTTTTATGTGGCAGCTATGAAACTGAGCTGTTTGTGTGTGATCAGGGGTGTATTCATTCCGTCGTTTCGTAAACGGAAGCAAACGGAATGAAACGGAGATAAACATACTTGTCCAATAGAAACTCAAATTTGCAACTGTTGGACTAATGATTACACCCTAGATCAGATAGATGCAGGCAAGAGTGTGCAAGGCGGTATTGAATGTGTCACTGTCTGTCACCTTGATTACTCAAAATTCTCTACCTGTGCACCTACATTGTAAACTTTAATTAATAGGCTAGGTTGTAGCAAACTCATGATCGGTACAGGACATTTTTGAGTATTTTATAGTAGCCTAAACCTATTGGTGTTACATTGATCTGGATGAATGGAATATGAATGACAGTCATCCAATATGCTGTAATAGAAATAAGCCCGTGCTCATAAAAAAACGAATTATCCTCCCTCATCTTAAACGGCACTGACCTCCACTGTTTCTCTTCGAACAAATATAAATACTTTAAACGGCTTGGCAAATCTCAGGAGAATAACATGTTGTATGAATCTTTAAAACAGAAGTGTTGAGTCTTACTCTACCCACAAAAATATGCTAAACTTAAAATGTGTCTCAGGGATTTATTTTTTCCATTGTCTGGAAAGTTGTCTAGATGTTTTCAAAGGGATGTCGATATTATTAGATTTTGTAGTCCCCTAGAATATAATTTATTTAGACTCTTCTCTTTTCTAAGATGGTATGTGTTACAGTCTATGAAGGGCGATAAGGAAACCGGATATGCAAAAGAAAAAAGATGGAAAAGGAATAAAGGCATAGATTACCATCATTCAATTTTAATTAGTTTCTGCATATCTGCGCTGCTGAAAGAAAGCCATTATAAACAGCACTGTGGTGTATGGGCACCATTTCCTCTTTTAGATCCATTACATCATCATTTCAGTTTATTGTATTCTTTGGCTATTTACCAGCATTCAAAAAAATAAGTTCCTATGATCAAGTAAACAATTAATTCTGTTCTCCCAGGGGACCAAATATACAGTTGTCAATATGATCCAAAGTCTGTCTAAAAGTCTGAATTGTCCTGCCAGTCACATCCATCCTCTTCTGTGTCATCACTTCTGGAGCTCTCCCTTAGCGCCATTAGAGTCCTTTGAGAGATCTTTGGCTATAGACAGTCTGCCAGACTCGTGTTGTGAGATGGAGGGCCTCGAGGGAGAAAGGGAGTGCTTTCCCTGTGTGTGAGTCATAGCCCTGTCACTGTCAGGGGGTAAAGAGAAGGCATGCCTTGTTTGGGACTAAACTCAGAATTCAGTGAGAGCCTCCATGTTAGAGCCTCTCGGGTCATCAGCTTGTCAAGACACGATATCATCAAGTAGGATTCTGACACGTAAACAACCAGAGATTTGGGAACCCTTTGGGCAGTAACTGGTGAAATAACAATAAACAAAGTATCTGTGAAGAATACCGTGTAGGAATTTCAATATGTTTAGCTTAGTTGCTTGGTTTCATAGAAAATCGAGCCGCGTGATCAAATGACAGATTTAATTTGCAATGGGACAGTAACTTATTACTGTCAACTATGTTTCATCTGTTTCCAACGGAACCTTGCCTTTACTATGGTGTATTGATTTTACACTATTAATATTGATTTTATATTCATGGTGATATAATATTAATGCTAGGTTGGCTGTCAGGTTAATATGCCACCCATCCATCCCTTGAAAATATATTTCCATACAACAGCATAGCCATATGTTTTACTGCTGATTTATCTTCAGATAATGTCACTTTATCAATCACACTTGAGTATTCACTGTTTTATCATTTGCATCATGTTAGGAAACAGGGCAGAAAGATGTTCCATTCTGTTGTTATCAGACCCTAGAGGCTGTGGGTGGGAATTTCATACAGGTTTCCTGGTATTTTGCCATATGAATAATTGATTAATAATTATAGTCACCTAAAACAGAACTTTCAATTCACTCTCCTCTCTGGTAAGACTTCCCATGTGATTTAATAATGGTAGGCTGAAAAGAAGGTGAAATGGACCAAGAACATTGACATTCCAATTTCCAATCTGTCTCCTACCCAGTCTCTCCTTTTCCATCACTGTATGGTTTACTGAACATTGGGATGTTTCGTAACAGAAGTGGGATGATAAACTGAAAACTATCGACACCGACCATACCAATCACTTATCGCAGGCATTTTGCTGATGTAGTTTATTACAACAAGTAGCCTATACTAGAGAAATGTGAAGTTTGAAATGAAATAAGTTTGCTACTATGGGTGATTGTTAATGGGACCCATACAACCATCAAACCAGTAGTAGTACTTTAAAGGATCTTTTTTTAAACGGTGGTGCACATTGTTATAAACGTATCGTTCTATTTATTGTTATTGCATCAATTCAGGCAATTTATTGAGATATGGATTTTGTCCATATCAACCAGCGATTTATCTTAATGATGTCTGCCACTGTTCAGTATAAAACTGAAAACTGTTGTCCTGTCTACACATGCTGGGGTTTGAGTCCCAGGGACCCAGAGCTCCTTATGTCTGTCTGAAGGGAGGGCCACCATCTGTCCTGTTGGGATTAAACCGTATAGATACAGCCACAACACTAATGGTGTTGTCACAGAAAGCAGCTTGAAGATTCATATTCAAACTTCATTAGAAAGCAGCTACACAATTCTGTATAATTTCCTAATTTCTGTCACATTCTAGTAACTTCCCTGAGTAGATTTTGAGACCATCTGATATGAATGTGTATATCACCTATTGGCTCACATCATAACACATGGTTTCCAAACTTCGGGGAGCTCCCGTTAGGGATGGCGCTGTGTCGTCCCCCCCCACCCCCCCACACACACACAAAAAATTACAATAATATATATTTTTGTTTGTTTGTTCAGGAACTCAGTCCGGCTTTAAACGTACTCTTGAAAGTTGTAATAGTAGAATGCATAAGGTGCAATTTCAAAATTGGGTTGTGCATCATCAGTTCCTCTGTCATGTCAGTCATTACATACCTTAGAAAGCTATTTATAACTTGTCAGAAATGTCCAGATCAACTAGCCCATGTCAGCTAACGTTTTTTTATTTTGTTTTTTAGCCCATAGATATTGTTGTAATTTTTTTGTCACTCAAATAACACATGAAAACTTATTAGACATGGCAAAATGTATAGAATTGCAAGCAAATCTGCTTTAAAACGGCAAAGTTTTCTTTGCACCCCATGACAAAATATGTAGAATTTCAGGAAATAAGCTTTGAACCTGCAAAATTCTCTCCACCAACAAGAGGGGTGTGAACAGTTTGTGTCATAAACAGTGCTTGTGCCCATAGAAATAGTGGCGTGTGTGAACGCTTGCGCGGCGAGGGAGACTTGTACACACTAGAGCTTGAAACATTACAATACTCATGTCTGTTCCGTTAAAAGTTACAGTATCCGTACGATAGGTATAAAAACAACATTTGACAAGGCTATTACGTTTGTGTTTGTTTATTGGACAACATGCATCCAGACATCATGTTTATAAATGTATATTTGATGTGGTGACGGGTACATATGTGCAATTACAGTGCATAGGATGAGATTACTGATGCTGAAAGAATGCCATAGAAAGTTCAACCAAAGGCAACAACAGACAGTGCGAGGACACTTGAAGGTTCACATGAGAGGTCATTTCTATACACCATGTCCATACAGTATACAGTATATTGCGTTAGTTTTTATTTGCAAGACATTTATTTCTGATAAGAAATACATTTGTTTGCAAGTTATGTTTCTATCAAGAATATTCGATCCCTAAGACATGTTATTCTGAAATGATTGATATGTGCATTTTCCCCCGCGTTTGGCACAAAGTATCAGAGCTGCACTATGTTTGACTTGATGAAAATCACAGTCACATATAGAGAACAAAACTGCTTCATATGACAACACATTGAGGGATATGAAAAAACATCAGATCACGCTCAACAAACTGTACATTAACATATTCTCCTCATTATTGCAATGTAACATTGGTCATATACAATATCATTGCTTTACAATTTTTTTATGTATTGTCTATTACACTGGCTATTTCACATTTGCACAAATGCATATAATGTCAAATAGTTATTTCTCATATATGAACAGATAACCGAGCAACATTTTGTCAACCTCATCAAGGTAGACTTTTGCAAGCCCTGTTCTTTTTCACTATTTGATATACTATTTTCTGGTATGATACAGACTTGATTCAGCTTGTGATAAAAAGAGCAAGAGATATATATAGCATTTCATTAAAATGATAGTTAAATTCTTCATATATGATAAAGAGAAAACAGATTTCTAAAAAAGTAATATGACAAAATGTAAAATGTAAAATGTAAGTACATGGCCATTAACAGATTAGTAGTTGTGTTAGAATGATGTTTCAGTAAACCTGGGAATCATACATTAGAACCCTGATTTAAAAAAAAAAAGTATATATTTGCATTCTTGATATCTTGATCTTGATATAAAGTATCTCTTCTTCCATTAAGAAAATAGAACCATGTAAAAATCTAAACAATAGCTTAATGTTGTTTTGGTGGATCATGTCAAAAGCCAAACAAAACATATGTTTAAATGTCCTTTGAAACTGTCTCCACATTCACAGAATATAAATATTTACAGAAAACGTTAATGTACGATGTACTTTTTTGCAATAATAACTATCATTTGCATAATCATTTCAATAAATACATCTGACTTTGGAGGTAAACACCACAGAGGAAGTACACAAATCATATAACTTGGTATTATTTACATGTACATGTGCTGTGTGTTTAGAAGGAGAATTGGGCTGAGCCAGCAATCCGAACAGTGACTCGAGAGATAGAGATTGGCAGATGCATCTCAGGTTTGCTGATGATAACTATTATTATCTGTGTCTACGAAATTCCCCAAATGATATCTCCACATTTCTAAATTCATTCTCTACAATAGGTAGGATACTTTCTTTAGAAACTGCCGTTGGTACTGTAGGTTTATGTTGTGTATGTACTGTACATGTTCTTTATGTGCTGTTGAATAAAAATGTATGTAGAAAAAATGCCGTTGGCTACGTGCTTTGCAAGGGCAGGCTGTAATGCCACATGATATACACTAGTAATGTCGATATGTTTCAGACAACATAGTTACCAACAGAGCACAGACACTACGGCTTTACTCATTTATCTCATAGGAAATAGAAGGCCAATAAATTACCTTATGAATGGTATAGGGTGACATTATGGTGAGTTACATTTTAGTAGCCGCTCTTTATCCAGAGCAACTTACAGTAGTGAATGCATACGTTTCATACATATTTTTTCTCCGTACAGGTCCCCCGTGGGAATTGAACCCACAACCCTGGCGTTGCAAACACCATGCTCTACCAACTGAGCCACACGGGACCTAGTTGAATCAAAGAGATTGTATAATTGCTTAGTATTTGTTCTTTCTTTTTGTGTATCATACAGTGTGTTTGGTGACCTTCAGAACATCTCAAACATGGTGAAGGGTAAACAAGACATTTTGTTCCTCAGGTTCCTGGCCTATATCCATTTATCCAGTTGACAGTTTTGGTATCAGGGTGTTCAGTCTGTGTTTTGGCTCTAAATGGATCTCAGGACAGAATGGTCATTAAATATATGTCTCTGAAAAAAATTATATGCTCTCTCGGTTTCTTTCTATCAGTTCGATTTGTCTATGCTTAGTCACTGGGTTGAGTGTGAAAGGATAAAAAAGGAAACAATCCTTCTGGTAGTAGAGGACAGGGCTTTCTACTTCATACCTCTACGAAGCATCTGGTTAGCTGCAATAAGCATTACGCTGATGATAAATGCAAAGGCGAAGGCACAAATCAGGCTCTTCCGCACACATGTGTGCTTCTGTTGTGTTGGGCTGGCTGTGAAGATAGAGAGAACGTCAGAGAGAGTTATATACTGTATATAGATAGAGAGAAGGTCAGAGCAAGAAAACAACAGAGACAGATATGTACAGTTGAAGTCGGAAGTTTACATACACTAGCCAAATACATTTAAACTCAGTTTTTTACAATTGCTGACATTTAATCCTAGTAAAAATGCCCTGTCTTAGGTCAGTTAGGATCACCACTTTATTTTAAGAGTGTGAAATATCAGAATAATAGTAGAGAGAATGATTTATTCCAGCTTTTATTTCTTTCATCACATTCTCAATGGGTCAGAAGTTTACATACACTCAATTAGTATTTGGTAGCATTGCCTTTAAATTGTTTATCTTGGGTCAAACGATTCGGGTAGCCTTCCACAAGCTTTCCACAATAAGTTGGGTGAATATTGGCCCATTCCTCCTGACAGAGCTGGTGTAACTGAGTCAGGTTTGTAGACCTCCTTGCTCGCACACACTTTTTCAAATCTGCCCACATATTTTCTATAGGATTGAAGTCAGGGCTTTGTGATGACAACTCCAATACCTTGACTTTGTTGTCCTTAAGCCACTTTGCCACAACTTTGGGTATGCTTGGGGTCATTGTCCATTTGGAAGACCCATTTGCGACCAAGCTTTAACATCCTGACTGATGTCTTGAGATGTTGCTTCAATATATCCACATAATTTTCCATCCTCATGATGCCATCTATTTTGTGAAGTGCACCAGACCCTCCTGCAGCAAAGTACCCCCACAACATGATGCTGCCTTTCCCGTGCTTCACGGTTGGGATGGTGTTCTTCGGCTTGCAAGCGTCCCCCTTTTTCCTCCAAACATAACAATGGTCATTACGGCCAAACAGTTCTATTTTTGTTTCATCAGACCAGAGGACATTCCTGCAAAAAGTACATTTCTCAAAAAAGTACAATCCTTGTCCCCATGTGCAGTTGCAAACCGTAGTCTGGCATTTTTATGGCGTTTAAAAAAAATACACTGCTCAAAAAAATAAAGGGAACACTAAAATAACACATCCTAGATCTGAATGAATGAAATAATCTTATTAAATACTTTTTTCTTTACATAGTTGAATGAGCTGACAACAAAATCACACAAAAATAATCAATGGAAAATCCAATTTATCAACCCATGGAGGTCTGAATTGGAGTCACACTCAAAATTAAAGTGGAAAACCACACTACAGGCTGATCCAACTTTGATGTAATGTCCTTAAAACAAGTCAAAATGAGCCCTCAGTAGTGTGTGTGGCCTCCACGTGCCTGTATGACTCCCTACAATGCCTGGGCATGCTCCTGATGAGGTGATGGATGGTCCCCTGAGGGATCTCCTCCCAGACCTGGACTAAAGCATCCGCCAACTCCTGGACAGTCTGTGGTGCAACGTGGCATTGGTGGATGGAGCGAGACATGATGTCCCAGATGTGCTCAATTGGATTCAGGTCTGGGGAACGGGCAGGCCAGTCCATAGCATCAATGCCTTCCTCTTGCAGGAACTGCTGACACACTCCAGCCACATAAGGTCTAGCATTGTCTTGCATTAGGAGGAACCCAGGGCCAACCGCACCAGCATATGGTCTCACAAGGGGTCTGAGGATCTCATCTCGGTACCTAATGGCAGTCAGGCTACCTCTGGCGAGCACATGGAGGGCTGTGAAGCCCCCCAAAGAAATGACACCCCACACCATGACTGAACCACCGCCCAAACCGGTCATGCTGGAGGATGTTGCAGGCAGCAGAACGTTTCTCCACGGCGTCTCCAGACCTCTGTCACGTCTGTCACATGTGCTCAGTGTGAACCTGCTTTCATCTGTGAAGAGCACAGGGCACCAGTGGCGAATTTGCCAATCTTGGTGTTCTCTGGCAAATGCCAAACATCCTGCACGGTGTTGGGCTGTAAGCACAACCCCCACCTGTGGACGTCGGGCCCTCCTACCACCCTCATGGAATCTGTTTCTGACCGTTTGAGCAGACACATGCACATTTGTGTCCTGCTGGAGGTCATTTTGCAGGGCTCTGGCAGTGCTCCTCTTGCTCCTCCTTGCACAAAGGCGGAGGGTAGCGGTCCTGCTGCTGGGTAGTTGCCCTTCTACGGCCTCCTCCACGTCTCCTGATGTACTGGCCTGTCTCCTGGTAGCGCCTCCATGCTCTGAACATTACGCTGACAGACACAGCAAACCTTCTTGCCACAGCTCGCATTGATGTGCCATCCTGGATGAGCTTGCACTACCTGAGCCACTTGTGTGGGTTGTAGACTCCGTCTCATGCTACCACTAGAGTGAAAGCACCGCCAGCATTCAAAAGTGACCAAAACATCAGCCAGGAAGCATAGGAACTGAGAAGTGGTCTATGGTCCCCCACCTGCAGAACCACTCCTTTATTGGGGGATGTCTTGCTAATTGCCTATAATTTCCACCTGTTGTCTATTCCATTTGCACAACAGCATGTGAAATGTATTGGTCAACCAGTGTTGCTTCCTAAGTGGACAGTTTGATTTCACAGAAGTGTGATTGACTTGGAGTTACATTGTGTTGTTTAAGTGTTCCTTTTATTTTTTTGAGCAGTATATATATATATATATATTATTATTTTTAAAATTATTATTCTGACATTTTACATTCTTAAAATAAAGTGGTGATCCTAACTGACCTAAGACAGGGATTTTTACTAGGATTAAATGTCAGGAATTGTTGAAAACTGAGTTTAAAGTATTTGGCTTAGGTGTATGTAAACTTCTGACTTCAACTGTAAGAGCAGCACAGCATTTGTTTATGGAAGTTTGTCCTGTCATTATCAGAGAATAAAGATCACACTAACCCTGATCGTTTGGTCAACTGTAAGCCGATTAAAAACACAACGAAGGGAAACTTACACTGGTCACAGTTTATTGATAGTGGTTGAAAACTCTTACTGTCAATGTCCACTTGGCACTCTTGACTGTCCAGGTGGCTCTCTTCGGTCATGATGATGTTCTCAATGTCTTTCATGGTTAGGTGGTCACAGAAGGTGTCATACAGTAGCCTCTTCAGCTCATCCACTTGTCAGCTTCGACATGTCACACTGGGGGACAGTACAGACACAAACACTTGAGCACAGGTGTCTGTCTGCATATCAATGTTTGAGCAAGGTTACACAGAGGAGCATTTCTATGTAAGACAATTAGAGGTGGTGCAAAGGTTTTTATCCCATCCCATCACCGACACAGTTGTGGTGAATACATTTCAAATAATGGATTATGTTATATCAGATTTCACATATTTCATTTAGGGAATCATCAATTTTGATTAGCTGAGCTTTTTAGATGTGAATTCTTTGTACTGCTACAACGTTTAAAATCATTGAACATCCCTCCTGACTATTATGACATCCAATGTAATGATTCATTCATCACAGTGATGAAGAATTTAAACGATAAAGCAACTAATAAAGTGTTTTGTTTTAATTGTCTGAACATGGCTCTGGAATAGACTCTCTCTCATGAATAAATTGAATAGAAATTTGAATCTCTGGGGAACGCTTGCAACGGCAATTAGGAATATAATACGTGATGTCATAACCACAGTGGAATTGCCCTCTCTTTAATGATTATTTAGCTCCTATCATGTTTTTATGGAAATTTTAATTAGACTGACTGTGGTTTATAATCACAAAAGCTTTGAAAGCCCTCAGGAAAATTATCTCACTCAATGAGGAAATATTAAGCCGTAATTAGCTCTGATAAAGAAAGAGGAGAAGGAGGTAGATGAGGGGGCTGATGGCAGATACCTTACCTTCCAAAATACAGAGTCAAAGTCCGCCCCATGGAACTTATCAGGCATCCCAGCAGCAACAAGTTTAGGTCCAAGCAGTGCAACAAATTCCTCGAAGTCAACCTGGCCATCACCTGCAGGGATAGGAGTGTGGATATTTAGTCCAACATGTTGGTCAGCCAGACACTTTTACACATGTAATGGAGCAAAGGCCTTATCTTGAATGATCTCAGTGAACAGCATTTAATTTGTGTGTGTTTGTGATTCACCATCCATGTCCAGCCTTTGGATAATAATCTCCAGCTCCACCTCATTGGGCATGTATCCCAGCGACCGCATAGCCACCCCCAACTCCTGCTTTGAGATGTATCCGTTTCCATCTCGGTCAAACACCTTGAAGGCCTCACGGATCTCTGTGGAGAAATGAAGGAACAAAACTCAGATAGGAGAATTGAGACTTGTCTGACATTCTAATGCACTGATAATGGGAAGTTCAGATTTCCCCACCACACAACATAGCTGTCCTGACCTTTCAAACTACCCACAGATAACTGTTAATAATGCTCAAACTTAGAGTTAGTTGCAGCTAGTTGGCTGATATTTTTATTGCTCAGCTGAATTTGTAGAGCTTTAAATCTCTGAGTGTGTATTTGAATCAAACAGCAGAGGAGACTGAAGTTTTGCATATTTGATGCCAACTGTACCTTTTTCACTTCAAACAGAATACTTTAGCACATGATGAGAGGCTACAAGCCTATTAGTAGTAGCTAGGGTGTTTGGAATAGTTTCCATACCAGATCTTGGAGGAAATAAACAAAATCCTCATCAAAATTGTAAAGGGCTTTATAAGTTTGTTTAGATCAGGTGTGAAATATCCTTGACCTGGAGTTTAGCTAGATACAGTGCATCACTATTGAGAAATGTGTGCATAAGAAGATCACAAAAAAAGGCTGAGCCTGGGCAGGACAGGGAAACACAACAGATAATAAGGTGAGGGCCTTCCAGAATCAGCAAGTACCAAGTGAGCAAATTATTTTTTATTTTATTTTATTTCACCTTTATTTAACCAGGTAGGCCAGTTGAGATCAAGTTTTCATTTACAACTGCAACCTGGCCAAGATAAAGCAAAGCAGTATGACAAAAAACAACAACACAGAGTTACACATAAACAATCGTACGGTCAATAACACAATAGAAACATCTATGTACAGTGTGTGCAAATGTAGAAGAGTAGGAGGTAGGCAATAAATAGACCAAAGAGGCAAAATAATTACAATTTAGCATTAACACTGGAGTGATAGATGTGCAGATGATGATGTGCAAGTAGAGATACTGGGGTGCAAAAGAGCAAGAGGGTAAGTAATAATATGTGGATGAGGTAGTTGGGTGTGCTATTTACAGATTGGCTGTGTACAGGTAGAGTGATCGCTAAGCTGCTGTGACAGCTGATGCTTAAAGTTAGAGAGGGAGATATAAGACTCCAGCTTCAGAGATCTTGCAATTCGTTCCAGTCATTGGCAGCAGAGAACTGGAAGGAAGGCGGCCAAAGGAAGTGTTAGCTTTGGGAATGACCAGTGAAATATACCTGCTGGAGCGCGTGCTACAGGTGGGTGTTGCTATGGTGACCAGTGAGCTGAGATAAGGCGGGGCTTTACCTAGCAGAGACTTATAGATGACCTGGGAGCCAGTGGGTTTGGTGACGAATATGTAGTGAGGGCCAGCCAATGAGAGCCTACAGGTCACGGTGGTGGGTAGTATATGGGGCTTTGGTGACAAAATGGATGGCATTTTGAGAATGACGCAAATATTAATTTCCACAAAGTTTGCTGCTTCAGTGTCTTTAGATATTTTTGTCAGATGTTACTATGTAATACTGAAGTATAATTACAAGCATTTCATAAGTGTCAAAGGCTTTTATTGACAGTTACATGAAGTTGATGCAAAGAGTCAATATTTGCAGTGTTGACCCTTCTTTTTCAAGACCTCTGCAATCTGCCCTGGCATGCTCTCAATTAACTTCTGGGCCACATGCTGACTGATGGCAGACCATTCTTGCATAATCAATGCTTGGAGTTTGTCAGAATTTGTGGGGTTTTGTTTGTCCACCCGCCTCTTGAGGATTGACCACAAATTCTCCAATGGGATTAAGGTCTGGGGAGTTTCCTGGCCATGGACCCAAAATATCAATGTTTGTTCCCCGAGCCACTTAGTTATCACTTTTGCCTTATGGCAAGGTTCTCCATCATGCTGGAAAAGGCATTGTTCGTCACCAAACTGTTTCTGGATGGTTTGGGAGAAGTTGCTAAACGGAGGATGTGTTGGTACCTTTCTTTATTCATGGCTGTGTTCTTAGGCAAAATTGTGAGTGAGTCCACTCCCTTGGCTGAGAAGCAACCCCACACCTGCATTACTTGCCTGTTTGGGGTTTTAGGCTGGGTTTCTGTACAGCACTTTGAGATATCAGCTGATGTAAGAAGGGCTATATAAATAAATTCGATTTGATTTGATTGATTTAGAAGCACGGTGTACAAGGTGTAGAAGCATACATTCATATCAGATTTCAGCACACCAAAACTTAAACAATACTGTGCTCAAATGAGGTATACAAATTAAATCAAAATGCTATACTAAACCTGTACACAATCCATGCAAATGTGCGTAGGCTGTTTCCCCCTCAACTTGTGCCAATTTAAATCCACATTTGTTGGCAAATAAGCCTTCTAGTGCAAAATAGGTTTTAAATATTGCAGTTACTTAATTTTAACAAGACTCAACGGGTTTTGAAAACGACAAACTGCAAAGTGGAGCATGTGTTTCGAAGAACTGGTTCCTATATTCCCCCTGCTGAGTGCATAATCCAGGTTATTTAGACAGTAACACAATTGTATGTTTACTGTGAAACAATGAGCAACTGAGTGGCCATAGGCCATTTATATTTAGTGAGCTTAGACAAAGTCCGAAGGATTTGGCTAGTGGGATCTAGCATCACATACCTCCACAGCATCCACTATAAAACATGCATGGGGTCTGAATTACAATATAGTGAAGTAATTAGACACCACAAACTCAGTTCCATTGACAGGAGAATGGAAATAGTAATAGTAATAGCATGCAAACGAATTAGTCGAGACTCCCATTACTTTACATTTACATTTACATTTAAGTCATTTAGCAGACGCTCTTATCCAGAGCGACTTACAAATTAGTGCATTCACCTTATGATATCCAGTGGAACAACCACTTTACAATAGTACATCTATATCTTTTTTTGGGGGGGGGGTAGAAGGATTACTTTATCCTATCCCAGGTATTCCTTAAAGAGGTGGGGTTTCAGGTTGTCTCGGAAGGTGGTGATTGACTCCGCTGTCCTGGCGTCGTGAGGGAGCTTGTTCCACCATTGGGGTGCCAGAGCAGCGAACAGTTTTGACTGGGCTGAGCGGAGGAACTGTGCTTCCACAGAGGTAGGGGTCCCAGCAGGCCAGAGGTGGATGAACGCAGTGCCCTTGTTTGGGTGTATAGGGACTGATCAGAGCCTGAAGGGTACGGAGGTGCCGTTCCCCCTCACAGCTCCGTAGGCAAGCACCATGGTCTTGTAGCAGATGCGAGCTTCAACTGGAAGCCGAGTGGAGTGTGCGAAGGAGCGGGGTGACGTGAGAGAACTTGGGAAGGTTGAACACCAGGGGCTCTGCGTTCTGGATGAGTTGTAGGGGTTTAATGGCACAGGCAGGGAGCCCAGCCCAACAGCGAGTTCCAGTAATCCAGACGGAGATGACAAGTGCCTGGATTAGGACCTGCACCGCTTCCCGTGTAAGGCAGGGTCGTACTCTGCGAATTTAGTTGTTATGAATACTTTGAGCACTTGCATTCATGTGTTTAACCTTCTGTTAAATGTTTGCAATTGATAAAAGGCATATCGGAAACTCTTTTGTGTACTGAGGACTGAAACTAAATGTGTCTGTGTGTCCCTAACCATAGGCAGAGCGCCACTATTCTGCGGCCAGGGTCAGCCTGACCTTACTGCTCTGGGACACAACAGCAGGATCAAGACAAATCACACGTTACAATTACAGTAAGTGCTTTTATAGCAAACTGTTATGCTTCCCAGAAAGCACATCAAAGGAAAACTATGATTAAGGATTTCTATAACAGTCAAATCAATGAGTAAGTTGTTTTGATAGCTATTGTTCAGTCTTCACATCCTATGTATGATGGAGATGAATATGCCATTGCCAAGGTTATCTTTTTCCGTACACTCTTAGAAAGAAAGGTGATATCTACAACCTAAAACGGTTCTTTGATTGTCCCATAGAAGAACCCTTTGAAGAACACTTTTTGGTTCCAGGTGTAACCGGTGTGAAATGGCTAGCTAGTTAGTGGGTGGTGCGCGCTAATAGCGTTTTCAATCGGTGACGTCACTCACTCTGAGGCCTTTAAGTAGTTGTTTCCCTTGCTCTCCAAGGGCTGCGGATTTTGTGGGAGCGATAGGTAAACAATGCTTTGAGGGTGTCAGTTGGTGATGTTTTCTTTTCTTTTTTATTTTACCTTTGTTTAACCAGGTAGGCAAGTGAGAACAAGTTCTCATTTACAACTGCGACCTGGCCAAGATAAAGCAAAGCAGTTCGACACATACAACAACACAGAGTTACAAATGGAGTAAAACAAACATACAGTCAATAATACAGTACAAAAACAAGTCTATATACAATGTGAGCAAATTAGGTGAGATAAGGGAGGTAAATGCAATAAAAAGGCCCACGGTGGCGAAGTAAATACAATATAGCAATTAAAAAACACTGGAATTGTAGATTTGCAGTAGGTGAATGTGCAAAGTAGAAATACTGGGTGTGCAAGGGAGCAAAATAAATAAATAAATACAGTAGGGGATGAAGTAATTGTTTGGGCTATTTATAGATGGGCTATGTACAGGTGCAGTGATCTGTGAGCTGCTCTGACAACTGGTGCTTAAAGCTGGTGAGGGAGATAAGTGTTTCCAGTTTCAAGAGATTTTTGTAGTTCGTTCCAGTCATTGGCAGCAGAGAACTGGAAGGAGAGGCGGCAAAGGAGGAATTGGCCCAGGGGTGACCAGTGAAATACACCTGCTGGAGCGCGTACTATGGGTGGGTGCTGCTTTGGTGATCAGCGAGCTGAGATAAGGCGAGACTTTTCCTACCAGGGTCTTGTAGATGACCTGGAACCAGTGGGTTTGGCGATGAGTATGAAGCGAGGGCCAGCCAACGAGAGCGTACAGGTCACAGTGGTGGGTAGTATATGGGGCTTTGGTGACAAAACGGATGGCACTGTGATAGACTGCATCCAATTTGTTGAGTAGGGTGTTGGTGGCTATTTTGTAAATGACATCACCGAAGTCGAGGATCGGTAGGATGGTCAGTTTTACGAGGGCATGTTTGGCAGCATGAGTGAAGGATGCTTTGTTGCGAAATAGGAAGCCAATTCTAGATTTAACTTTGGATTGGAGATGTTTGATGTGAGTCTGGAAGGAGAGTTTACAGTCTAACCAGACACCTAGGTGTTTGTAGTTGTCCACATATTCTAAGTCAGAACCGTCCAGACTAGTGATGCTGGGCGGGCGGGCAGGTGTAGGCAGCGATCGGTTGAAGAGCATGCATTTAGTTTTACTTGTATTTAGGAGCAGTTGGAGGCTACGGAAGGAGAGTTGTATTGAAGCTAGCATTGAAGCTCTTCTGGAGGGTAGTTACACAGTGTCCAAAGAAGAGCCGAAGTATACAGAATGGTGTCATCTGCGTAGAGGTGGATCAGAGACTCACCAGCAGCAAGAGCGACATCATTGATGTAAACAGAGAAAAGAGTTGGCCCAAGAATTGAACCCTGTGGCACCCCCATAGAGACTGCCAGAGGCCCAGACAACAGGCCCTCCGATTTGACACACTGAACTCTATTGGAAAAGTAGTTGGTGAACCAGGCGAGGCAATCATTTGAGAAACCGAGGCTGTTGAGTCTGCTGATGAGGATGTGGTGATTGACAGAGTCGAAAGCCTTGGCCAGGTCAATGAATACGGCTGCACAGTATTGTTTCTTATCGATGGTGGTTATGATATCATTTAGGACCTTGAGCGTGGCTGAGGTGCTCCCATGACCAGCTCGGAAACCTGATTGCATAGTGGAGAAGGTATGGTGGGATTCGAAATGGTTGGTTATCTGTTGTTAACTTGGCTTTCGAAGACCTTAGAAAGGCAGGGTAGGAAAGATATAGGTCTGTAGCAGTTAGGGTCTAGAGTGTCTCCCCCTTTGAAGAAGGGAATGACCGCAGCTGCTTTCCAATCTTTGGGGAATCTCAGACGACACGAAAGAGAGGTTGAACAAGCTAGTAATAGGGGTTGCCAACAATTTCGGCAGATAATTTTAGAAAGAAAGGGTCCAGATTGCAGAGGGTTCCTGGTTCGAGCCCGGGTAGTGGCGAGGAGAGGGACGGAAGCAAACTGTTACACAGATAGAGCCCTTTTGGGTCTGGATAAAAGTCTTTTGGGTTCCATGTAAAACCCTTTCCCAGAAAATTCTTCATGAAACCGAAAAAGAGTTCTACCTGGAACCAAAAAGGGTTCTACCTGGAACCAAAAAGGATTCAGGCTCAGGTGGAACTATTTTTGGTTCCAGGTAGAACTATTTTTGATTCCATGTAAAACCCTTTCCACAAAGAATTCTTCATGAAACCCAAAAGAGTTCTACCTGGAACGAAAAAGGGTTCTACCTGGAACCAAAAACAGTTCCACCTGAGCCTGAATCCTTTTTGGTTCCAGGTAGAACTCCTTTGGGTTCCATGTAAAACCCTTTCCTACAGAAAATTCTACATGAAACCCAAAAGGGTTTCTACCTGGAACCAAAACAGTTCCACATAGAACCAAAAAGGGTTCTAACTGGAACAAAAAAGGGTTATTCTATGGGGACAGCCGAGTGTACAAAGTAGTTTTATGGATTTCTCTTCTCTTGGCTGTATAAGGAAGGTTGACACAAATACCAGGGCCTCATGTAATTAACAGTTTTGCGATAATAATGAGGTTTTCACCACATACAATGACAGAGATAGGCAGTTAAAACAATAAAAGGAGTGGCTCAATAGCTTACGTTGACAGTCCTTTGCCAATAAAATCCTTGTTTAGTGTGTTCTCTTGGAAGCAGACAGCTAGGCTGATGTTTGTTTATTCTTCATCTCCCTCCTGCGTGGCTCTGTTTGTTGGCTCTGTTTGATCTGCTGTCAGGTTATCACCTTTGTCTTTCCTTCATCATCTCACTGAAAGAGAGATCCTCCTCCTCCTCCTCCTCCTCCTCCTCCTCCTCCTCCATCACAAGTCTCACATAACCCTATTTGTGATTTCAAGTCTTTGCATCAGTCAGACAGACATCCCATGAGCTCTAACAGAGAGATGGGGTCACGTCGCCCTGGGCCATCAGACATCATTCAGCCCTGCTCAATGCCTCACAACAATAATAGCAACCAATGTCCTACTTCCACCTGACCAATGGTGTGATTGAACAATTGTCTCATAGCTCATATAGTGCCAACTCTTGTTTTCTTTTACTTGTTGAGATATGATGCCATCAGACTGACAAATGCAACAACCCTTGGAGTGTTGTGGCTGTAGAGACAGTCACCAGTGACTGACTGTTATGTGGGTAGCAATAAATCACTTATTTTAGTTTATACTTCTTTACTATTTCAGCACAGCCTCACTGATATACACATATCTTGATATGTTCATTGACAAATACTGAATATAAAGGTATAATTTTTGCTAGCAAGGTGACCTTGGCTCTTGTCAGATATGATTTCTGAATGAGTTATTAATGAGTGAGAGAGGTTGAGGGTCATAGATTCTTGACTAGGACCACCTTCTTGGAAAATGAGTTTGTCTTAGTTCTTCATTAAATGTCAAGGGTATGGCCACCGCATTGGTCCTGTTCCAAGAAGAGTTACACTTGAACGCCTTTTACGTTCCTTGGCATATCCTGATTTCATTTTTTTTTCTCTGTAACTTTGAAAGTCGGTCAAAACGTAATGTTTTTCCACAGTTAGCTTAAGCTGTAGAGGTATTGAGTTAAAGTTCATGGTCTGTTGCTTCAATAATGTAAAACGACAAAGTCTAGCTTGCTGCCTGCGCCTGTCAATTTTCTTCAAAGTCATTGCACAGCTGCAGATCATTGACTGGAGTTGAAGTCTCATGTCAACTATCATTATTAATGCTCACAGTACAAGTCTGATCTTTGGAATTGCGGACATCCTGAGCAGTGACAGCACTATGAATACGCACCAACCACATTCCATTATTGTATAATTAATTTACATTCAAAGTCAATTCCTCCATTTCCACCGGGAAGTCACTTGAAAAAGATTCCAATCTAGATATGTAGATATCTAGATATGTATTAAAATCTCCTCGATCAATCTGCTCTTTATTAAATAGAGCAGAAATAAACCATTTCTGGTGTAGCAAGCCCAGAAAGGGGATCTCGACAGGGGTCTGTCTGCACCGTTCCCCTTGAAAAAAAAGGTCACCTCTGAGCCTGAGCTCTAGGACAGTTTTTTTCTGCTCATCTGTCTCACTCGGCTTGTAGCTCTTGTATGGGTGATATAGCTGCATTCTGCACTGTCCCTAATGCTTTCCCAACCGATGACTAACGACAATGAAACCAAAATGAAAAAGAAATTGCTAGACTGTGCGGAGCCAACTGACTGATAATGGGGTTTATATGGTCGGCAAATATTTAAAAGCCTCTTTGGTGTGCATACATCTATCAAAGATTAAATTACTTTATTCACAGCCATCTCACTGTATTTGCTGAAGCTGGTGTCAGATATATATTTTTTAGAGACCTCCCACTGGGCACAAGCTGGTTGAATCAACATTTTTCAACATCATTTGTCATGTATTGTGACGTGTAAATCTACGTGAAAAATACATAGGATTTGTAAAAAGTAATCAATTGTTGTTTTTGAGGGTGAATTTCATCATGGCAACCACATTTCAACACAGACCATACTTTATATAGAATATGTTTGTCACGCATGATCTGTTTCAGTTGTCCTTGTGCTTGTCTCCACCCCCCTCCAGGTGTTGCCCATTTTCTCCAATATCCACTGGGTACTTATACCTGTGTTCTCTGTTTGTCTGTTGCCAGTTCGTTTGTTTCGTCAAGACTACCAGTGTTTTTCCCTTTGTTCCTGTCTATTGATTGTTCCTGGTTTTCCCGGTTTTGTCCTTTTCTGTCCGCCCTGACCCTGAGCTTGCCTGACGTCCTGTACCTTTGCCCCACTACTCTGGATTATCGACACTCTGCCTGCCTTGACTTGTCGTTTGCCTGCCCCTGTTGCTGTAATAAACATTGTTACTTCAACACAGTCTGCATTTGGGTCTTACCTGAAACGTGATAATGTTAAATTATTTGTACCTTTAAAATAACATCAGATCTTCAACTTTAAATCCACAAAAAATAAATATTTTTTAAATAGGCTGGGTGGGCAGCACCTTCTACTGGAGAATTAATCTACAGTGCCTTGCAAAAGTATTCACCCCCTGTCACGCTTGTCGTACTGATAGGACCAAGGCGCAGGGGGAATGTGTATGCTCATCTTCTTTATTTAGAAGAAAACCAAAACAAACACTTAATCAAAAACAACAACGAGAAACAGTCCTGTGAGGCACACAGCTACACATATGGAACAACTACCCACAAAAACCCATGGAAAAACACCCCTACTAAATAGGACCTTCAATTAGAGGCAACGAGGAACAGCTGCCTCCAATTGAAGGTCAAACCAATAAACTAAACATAGAAATAGAAAAACTAGAATGAACATAGAAATATACTAACATAGAACATTAACCAAATAAAAACCGAAACACATAAAACAAACACCCCCCTGCCACGTCCTGACCAAACTACAATAACAAATAACCTCTTTACTGGTCAGGACGTGACACCCCCCCTTGATATTTTTCCTATTTTGTTGCATTACAACCTGTAATTTAAATGTAGTTTTATTTGGATTTCATGTAATGGACATACACAATATAGTCCAAATTGGTGAAGTGACATGAAAAAAATATATAGTTAAAAAAAAAAGTGGTGCGTGCATATGTATTCAACTAATTTGCTATGAAGCCCCTAAATAAGATCTGGTGCACCCAATTACCTTCAAAAGTCATATAATTAGTTAAATAAAGACATCTCTCACATGATCTCAGTATATATACACCTGTTCTGAAAGGCCCCAGAGTCTGCAACACCACTAAACAAGGGGCACCACCAAGCAAGCAGCCCCATGAAGACCAAGGAGCTCTCCAAACAGGTCAGGGACAAAGTTGTGGAGAAGTACAGATCAGGGTTGGGTTATAAAAAAATATCAGAAACTTTGAACATTCCACAGAGCACCATTATTTAATTTTTTTTAAAATGTGGCACCACAACAAACCTGCCAAGAGAAGGCCACCCACCAAAACTCACGGACCATGCAAGGAGGGCATTAATCAGAGAGGCAACAAAGAGAGCAAAGATAACACTGAAGGAGCTGCAAAGCTCCACAGCTGAGATTGGAGCATCTGTCCATAGGACCACTTTAAGCCGTACACTCCACAGAGCTGGGCTTTATGGAAGAGTGGCCAGAAAAAAAGAGATTGCTTAAAGAAAAAATAAGCTAACATGTTTGGTGTTCACCAAAAGGCATGTGGGAGTCTCCCCAAACATATGGAAGAAGGTACTCTGGTAAGATGAGACTAAAATTGAGCTTTTTGGCCATCAAGGAAAACGCTATGTCTGGCGCAAACCCAACACCTCTCATCACCCCGAGAACATCGTCCCAAGAGTGAAGCATGGTGGTGGCAGCATCATGCTGTGGGGGTGTTTTTCATCGGAAGGGACTGGGAAACTGCTCAGAATTGAAGGAATGATGGATGGCGCTAAATACAGGGAAATTCTTGAGGGAAGCCTGTTTCAGTCTTCAAGAGATTTGAGACTGGGACAGAGGTTCACCTTCCAGCAGGATAATGACCCTAAGCATACTGCTAAAACAACACTCGATTGGTTTAAGGGGAAATATTTAAATGTCTTGGAATGGCCTAGTCAAAGCCCAGACCTCAATCCAATTGTGAATCTGTGGTATGACTTAAAGATTGCTGTACACCAGCGGAACTCATCCAACTTGAAGGAGCTGGAGCAGTTTTGCCTTGAAGAATGGGCAAAAATCCCAGTGGCTAGAAGTGCCAAGCTTATAGAGACATACCCCAAGAGACTTGCAGCTGTAATTGCTGCAAAGGGTGGCTCTACAAAGTATTCTTTGGGGGTTGAATAGTTATGCACACTCACGTTTTCTGTTTTTTTTTGTCTTATTTCTTGTTTGTTTCACAATTAAAAATGATTAGCTTCTTCAAAGTCGTAGGCATGTTGTGTAAATCAAATGATACAACCCCCCCAAAAAATCTATTTTAATTTCAGGTTGTAAGGCAACAAAACAGGAAAAATACCAAGGGGGTGAATACTTTCGCAAGCCACTGTATCTACAGCTACCATTTAGTCTCCCATCCAGGGTTTTATCCAAGAACAGCCTTGCTTATTTTTCACTGTCTATTACCAATGTGCTATTGTGAAAATAATTGTTGAGAGATCTCCATTCCAACTAAATAGATTCACTGTTGCTATCAAAGTCATTCCAAAGGGTAGGTTCAACATAATAAATTAAATGTGACCGACCATACTTTCTCACTCATACAGTATATCATCAATGATGCTATTTAGGCCTATATAGCAATTGCAGTCATCCACAACTATTCAGCTAGATTAAACCCAGAATTCAACAAAAAATAGACAATACAATGGGCCTAGGGTTTCAAGCTCTGGTTAATTTCAGATTAAAATAAAAGTTAAAGAATGGGATTAAGCCAGTGTCTCAGATGGAACTATCCAAGCAGTAGATACATCTCCTTTAAATGTTGATATTTGGTTGAGTTGTCAACCAAACACAATTCAATCTTACTTTTCTAATACAGTAATAGCCTAAAGTTAAGGCTATCTTGCAAACTAATTTAACATTCAACCTGAAAATGAGTAACACATCCATGGCCACATTTAGAGGTTACTGTAACTTAAAATGTCTTATGTAATCTTGTAAATGTGAGTAAGGGTCTTAATACAGCTGTGTGCATGTTTAACCTGTTGAGTATAGGGGGCAGTATTTTCACGGCCGGATGAAAAACGTACCCAAATTAAACTGCCTACTACTCTGGCCCAGAAACTAGAATATGCATATTATTAGTAGATTTGGATAGAAAACACTCTGAAGTTTCTAAAACTGTTTGAATGAGTTCTGTGAGTATAACCTGAGAAAAATCCAACCAGGAAGTGGGAAATCTGAGAATTGTAGTTCTTCTTTTGAATCCCTATCGAAACTACAGTGTCTGTGGGGTCACGTTGCACTTCCTAAGGATTCCATTGGCTGTCAACAGCCTTTAGAAAGTTTTTTCATCCTTCTCCTGTTACTGGGCAGAGAATAGTAGCTCAGTCAATGAGTGGACTGCCTGAGGATAAAGGGCTTGGTGATGCGCGAGCCTGCGAGCGCGCCGTTCCTTATTTTTCTCCTGGAATGAATACGCTATTGTCCGGTTGGAATATTATCGCATTTTTACGTAAAAAATACCCTAAAGATTGATTGTAAACAAGATTTGACATGTTTCTACAAACGGTAATGGAACTATTTGACTTTTCGTCTCTGGTACTGCGCTCACGCGTTATGCCTTTGGATAGTGATCTGAATGCACAAACAAAACGGAGGTATTTGGACATAAATATGGAGTATTTTGAACAAAAGGAACATTTCTTGTGGAAGTACGAGTCCTCGGAGTGCATTCTGACAAAGATCAGCAAAGGTAA
Source organism: Salmo trutta (assembly GCF_901001165.1). Lineage (NCBI taxonomy): Eukaryota > Metazoa > Chordata > Actinopteri > Salmoniformes > Salmonidae > Salmo > Salmo trutta. Next base: position 13,406,324 of record NC_042979.1, read on the forward strand.
GAGAATATTTATAATACTAATTCAGAGTTTTGTTGATGCCAGAACTTGGCGGGTAGCTGTATAGCTTGCTTCGATGGCTGAGCTATGTACTCAGAATATTGAATAATGTTATTTTGAAATCTGACAAAGCGGTTGCGTCAAGGAGTAGTGTATCTATAATTCTTTCAATAGCTGTTGTAAATTTTATCAACGTTTATGATGAGTATTTTTGTAAATTGATGTGCACATTCACCGGTGGTTTTGGTGGGAATACATTTTCTGAACATCATGCGCCAATGTAAAATGCTGTTTTTGGATATAAATATGAACTTTATCGAGCAAAACATACATGTATTGTATAACATGAAGTCCTATGAGTGCCATCTGATGAAGATCATCAAAGGTTAGTGAATATTTTAGCTGTACTTTTGGTTTTTGTGATGCATGTCCTTGCTTGGAAAATGGCTGTGTAGTTTTTCTTGTGAAGTTTATGTCCTAACATAGTCTAAATTTATGCTTTCGCCGTAAAGCCTTTTTGAAATCGGACAATGTGGTTAGATTAACGAGAGTCTTATCTTTAAAATGGTGTAAAATAGTTGATTTTTTGAGACAATGAAATTATGAGATTTTTGCTGTTTTGTATTTCGCGCCATGCTATTTCACTGATTGTTGAATAGTGTGTCCCGCAGGTGGGACGCTAGCGTCCCACATAGCCCTGAGAAGTTTTAAGATAGCATGCATTGGTCATCACAGCTCTGTGGAGATTTTCACAATTGCTGTAATAATCTGCGCAGAATCTTGAATGGCATTGATCACTTGGACCATGTAAACTTTTAATGTAATCTCAACTGCAATCCAGGTCATTTGGTTCTGATATTAGATTAAGCACAGTGATAACAGAATCTGTTTTATAAATAAACAAAATAGCCGACATTGTTTTCCCATTTGAACTTTACTGTGCTTTTAATTTGTTGAAAGTGCAGTGATTGACGTTTGGGTTACAACTAAACTAAAAATCAGACATTGTTTTTCCATTGGAATTTGGTTGTGCTTTTAGATGGTTGAAAACATAGTGACAACACATTGGCAATTCAACAAACTTTTGGCTGTCTTTTTGAGTGGGTGAATATAGGTTGTAATCTCATTGAATAACGTTGCAACCAAATATTACCCAATTATCAACGTTGAAATGACGTGGTGTGCCCAGTGGGATGCTCATCCATTTCATGAGATTTCTCTATCTTTCAACAGGCATTTATTTTTACGATAATACAGCTGAACTCGCACTGTGACATTGGTTCTGCATTCAGTGAGGCTGCATCTAAGAGAGAGAGAGAGAGAGAGAGAGAGAGAGAGATAGAGAGAGAGAGAGAGAGAAGAGCCCTCCTCTTCAAATAGCTTACTGTAAGCCTAGAGCGCGCCAACAAATTATCACAATCTCCATTCCATCTTTGTTATGACTAATCCCGGGTTATCTCTTCAGGTTTACAGATACTACAAGAGACTAAGCTTCTTCTGATGTGCCATGGGAATTGCAGTACAAGCTGTCTGCTTAGATATAGCAGAGCTGGGCTCTTCACAGTGGTGGTGAGATAAGGTGAGGAAACCACCTCATAGTTCACAGTATTCTGGGACCCTGCAAATGAGAGGAAAAGCCTCACTGGTACTAATTTAAACTGCTGGTGAGTCCATTGGGACGCCACTGCTTACCATATGTCAACATTTGGCATAGGATTCCCCATTCTGGGAATTTACCCACCTACATACAGTAAGTGATCAGGGTAACAGTGTTTGATGAGAACAGCGCTATATACTACAGTGTTCTAGTTTGTTCAAACAATGCCATGCCATTTTGTTCTATAGCACTTAGAAAAGCGTGTAAATCTTGCTCAATAAAATATAATGCTGATGATTCTTTCTATTACAGATGGAAGATCTTAATTTGATCACTCTTTTGTTGCTGAGAGTTTTCCTGCAGATGAGCTTCGTTATTTACATAAATTCACTAAAACATGGTTATATTAACAGTTTTCCACTTTTCATGTAGCCTCATTTTGACCAGCTAATAGTTTAACCACCGATCAAGCAACATTATGGACTAAACGTTCAAATCCTGTTGCTGCAGGATTATTTTGCTGCGACGATACTGGTCAAATTAAGATCCTACACCTGTATGTATGCACTCTATTATATCCAGATTAGAGTCCAGTGTGTGTTCAACTGTGTGTTTGGTACTATGTGGGAATCAGCTTATGGGGGACTAGAGGTTTGTGGGTTTCTGTCAAATGTTAACATTGTATGAAATATAATAGTAGATTCATTGACTTGCAGATTTACAGATAGTAGAGTCAGAAGCCTCCGTCTCCTTTATATGAGGTGCTTACTGCAACCTCTTCCCATTTGTAACCATGCATGAAGATAGCTTTTGCATATAAAGTGGAAAGTGATCTGAGCCCTACTCCAATGCCTGGTGTCTGGGGGATTCTCTGACATGCTGTGATCTATAAATAATGTTTGCAGGCTCCGTCAGTTGTGCGTTGACAAACAGGAAGAGGGGTGGGGAGAGACCGAGACCTGGGACCTCACTCTAAGGAAGTCAGTGCTGTGTGGGCGAACCACCAATCTTATCTAGCTCGGGAGACATGTTCAAGTGCCACAACTGGCAGTTAAAAACACTTTCCTGACTATGCAATAGTTGTCGAGGTACACTTGAATTAACTGTGCAGTCTGATTATTTTGAGGAGTTGACACTTGTTTGTAAGGACTGGGGATTGGGAAGAATAATATAAAGTGCAATTCTCTTTAATCCCTATTCCCGTTTGTTTTCACTGATGAGGACTATAGTAGCACCTTCCCACTACATATTTAAAAACGTATTTTCAATATAATTTTTAAACGCATTATTTTGGTAAATGTTTTTTGTCATATAACAACTATAATAATTGTAATTTTGGTGAGAAAATGTAAATGTCACAATTGTCATATTAACACATTGCAGTGTTATCTTCAAGGAGCACGCAGGTTTTCATATTGGAACTTGGACAGTGCAGTATTACAGTGTAATCAGTCACAGCAGCCAGCCAGCCACCCAGCCAAAAACACAAGCCAATTATTTCAGGAAAAAAAGACAATTGGCTCCTGTGCAAATTTTATCAAGCCTTTCCCCTCATAATCAACCTGTCCTTTTTCCACCCCCCTGTCTGAATTTGGAAAGCTCACTGTGCCTGTTACATTGGATGATCCTCAATGAGTAAACAGCAGTCAAATGGCTTCCTCAATAAGTTAATGATTTGCTGCAGAGCTCTGCCTGCTGCACTGTCCTTTGGCTGGCACTCCACCTGCAACATATGGCATCTTGGGCATTTTTGTTTTGATCTAATTCTATAAGTTTGGCCCCGTCATGGTTGGTCTTTTGATAAGAGTCTCAGTCCCCCAACAGCTATTTTTTTCTCCATGCCAAATAAGTTGCTCAAAGCAATGATGGAATTTTAGGGCGAGACAGCTTGGCCAGATCTGGGGCCAGGGCGACCAACTAACAGCAGAAATAGAAATGTCATTATCCGTGTGAAAGACTCAGCCATATCTGATCTGACTGTCATCTCTATTTTTCTTCTTGTTGACTTTGCTCCAAAAACACTAGCCTTTTAAACAGATTTTGATTAGGGTGTTACAACAACAAAATCTCCACTCTCAACTTTCACGAAATGTATGAAAACACATTCTATTTCATGCAGGGCCTCGTTTGTGCCCGAGGCCATCTCCCTGGTTAATAGGAACATTAAGGGAGTCTGATGGACTATTCTAGAGATAATTTAGCCCTACAATTAATTAAGAACCGCGAATACCATTAACTTTTAATTTCTTAAATTGCACTATGCACCCTTAACTGATGCCTTAATAAGTGTTTCTATTTATTTTTTACACTGTCAGTGTGTGTTTGTCCTGTCTGAGGCACCCTGTCAGCCCGGAAGGAATTGCCCCTTGGGGATTAATAAAGTTGTGTTGTATTGTATTGTATGTGTATCTCATCATTGCTGGAACCACCCAACTGCCCTTTCAGACAGGAAGTATGCTACTATATTCAGGCAGTGTTTTGTTTTTTTACCCAATGCCAGATAGAGGATCTCTTCAATGATCCCTCTGCTGAGATGCAGCTGGCCACCAAAAGCCAGGGAGATTTTGTTGCTATGTGAACTTTAGAATCTGACTTTTTAAAATGAAAACGTCCCCTATGAATTTAACTACACAGACCATTCTTCCTGGAGTAGTAAATGAATAATAGTCTCGAGTTGTGATATTTGGTTGATCTCGTAACCCAGGACCAAATCTACTGTGGAAAACGAGGTTCTATATTACCCAAACCCATAGGTTCTCTATGGTTTGCAACCTCTATCGACAAACTGACGTCAACTAGAACAATGATGCATCAATGTCAATCAATCCCTAACTAAAGATTTGTATTATACTGTTGATTGATTTAATGTCTATGTATTTAGTTCACAAATCTCCACCATGAACCACTTGTTTTCAGAATTCACTATGTAGATTTTTTCATTATCATCTGGTGCTTCTAGGTAGCATTCACTCCTCCCTGCCCCATGTCATATTCTGCTGTCAATCATCAATGACCTTCAGAAAAGCAGCCAATGTCATGAATATATTCCCTTTTTATTGGCTACTGTGAGTCACATTCGTCATTAGCAGTCATCACAGATTGTGAGTTCCAATGCCATACCATGCAACACAGTGCACACATATGGACTGAAAGGCACAATGTCCTCTACTTCAGGGTCACGTCACGCTGGATTGTACTCTAATGACTGTTCTTTCCTTATAGTGTGAAAAAGTGAATAATTGCCAAATGTTTTTTTCTTCCATTTGAATTGTAAGTACTTTGTTCTCTATGATTCAGATCTGGAAAAGACAGACATACACAGGTTATATTCTGGAGTGTCGGCTCGTCTTTGCTACTTTATGTTCTCTCAGGAAATGCCGTTGGAATTATTTTTTTTTTTTATCCTGCTACACAGTTACACTTGGTGATATCATCTGTCTCCTGATTTTTACTCTATATATCCCTTCCCTGCAGCACCAATGCATTCATTATAAGTCATAACTTTAATTGAATTACCTCAGAAAGGTTATTAGAGTAGGCAGATAGATACACTCTGTGGATGCTGGGTGGCCTCCAAAGGAAATACTGTAACTTGGAGTGGGAAAAAGACAGGGGCTTCGATAAATAATGTATTTATCTGATTAATGGCGTTAATTGAGTGATTGCTGTTGAAATATATAATATCTGTAACATACACATGCTTACTCACAGTCTGAATCAACAATGTTTTGCAAGATACAGAAGATTGATACATCATGAATACTGAGTGAGAGCTATTCCATTTACTGCTAGACATAACAAAGATTTGGAAGATGTAGGTCCAACAAGTTTTCTGTGAAACAGGAGTATATGGAGTCACTATAAGTATCATTATGTGGGTGTTCTTGAATTACGGTGGCATTTGGGTCCTTTGCCTTTGCAACCATGAAGAACACTTTAAAATGACAAATAGTTACACATCATTTAGGGTTGCAAAGGGTTGGGAACTTTCCTGTTAATTTCCGGAATTTTTCCGGAATTTATTCATGGGAAGTTAAGCCCGGGAATTTGGGGAATTTTGCTTAAATTCATCAAAAAAAGTTAGCTTTAACAGTGAACCTTTTTTGTGGTATACACATAAGGCAATTCTAGGTCTTGTGGCATATTTTGGTTAAACTATCCCCAATTCAATGGAATTGCAACTCTCTGCATGCACAGTACATTCTTCCATCACATGTGCAGTGCACTCCTCCATCACATGTAATCAGCTGTAGGTGAGAGACATTTCACTGCAGTGGACATTTCACTACAGTGGACATTTCGATGCAGCTAATGTAGAAGGAAAACCTGTGTACATTTGCAAATATTGTGCCAAATCATATGTGAAGAATGCAACAAAGATACAGAATCATCTGGCCAAGTGCATTATGTTCCCTCAGCAATCACAACAAGCAACCTCTGACAAAAGTCCCTCTACTTCTATATGAGGTGAAAATGATGAATCAGACACCTTATCGATATCATCAGCTCATGGTCCTCCTGGAATCAGAGGTTTTTTGACTCAATGGAGGAACGTAGTCAGAGAAATGCTGATGAATGTCTTGCTCGAACTGTGTATGCAACTGGTTCACCGCTGATGCTCACAGGCAATGTGTATTGGAAGAGATTTCTGAATGTTCTTCGTCCAGCATACACCCCCAACCAGACATGCTTTATCTACTCATTTGCTGGATGCAGAGTTCAACAGAGTTCAAGTGAAGGTCAAGCAAATCATAGAGAAAGCAGACTGTATTGCAATCGTCTCTGATGGGTGGTCGAATGTTCGTGGGCAAGGAATAATTAACTACATCATCTCCACCCCTCAACCAGTATTCTACAAGGGCACAGACACAAGGGACAACAGACACACCGGTCTCTACATTGCAGATGAGCTGAAGGCAGTCATCAATGACCTTGGACCATAGAAGGTATTTGTGCTGGTGACAGAGACAATGCTGCGAACATGAAGGCTGCTTGGTCTAAAGTGGAGGAGTCCTACCCTCACATCACACCCATTGGCTGTGCTGCTCATGCATTGAATATGCTCCTCAAAGACATCATGGCACTGAAAACAATGGATACACTCTACAAGAGAGCCAATGAAATGGTTAGGTATCTGATGGGTCGTCAAGTTATAGCAACAATCTACCTCACCAAGCAAAGTGAGAAGAATAAGAGCACCACATTGAAGCTGCCCAGCAACACCTGTTTCGGGTGGTGTTGTCATCATGTTTGACAGTCTCCTGGAGGGGAAGGAGTCTCTCCAAGAAATGGCCATATCACAGTCTGCCGATATGGACAGCCCCATCAAGAGGATCCTCCTGGATGATGTATTTTGGGAGAGAGTGGTAAGCAGCCTGAAACTCCTGAAACCTATAGCAGTAGCCATTGCACTGTTTGAGGGAGACAATGCCATCCTGTCTGATGTTCAGACTCTGCTTGCAGATGTAAGAGAAGAAATCCCTACTGCCCTGCCCACTTCAATGTTGCTCCAAGCAGAGAAAACTGCAGTTCTGAAATACATCAAAAAGCGTGACGACTTCTGCCTGGAGCCCATACACGCCGCAGCAGACATGTTGGACCAAGTATGCTGGCAAGAGCATCCTGTCTGGTGCAGAGATCAACAAGGCCTATGGTGTCATCACTACCGTTTCTCGCCACCTTGGCCTGGATGAGGGCAAGGTTCTTGGCAGTCTGGTGAAATACACTTCCAAGCAAGGGCTTTGGGATTTTTTACATTTCTATCAGAGGGATTTAATCATTTGCAATTATGTCTACTTATGATAAGGTAAAAGGTTTATGTTTCTGTCTCCGTATGATATGGTAAATATATCCAATGCAAAAAACATCTAAATTTAAATGGTATTAATATTAATTTGCATATATTTCCGTTAATTCCCATATATTCCCGTTAATTCCCAGAGAAAGTTTCCACCTCTGAATATTCCCCAAAATGTGCAACCCTACACATCATACATTCTTTTTTTTATATTGAACAGTTTGTCAATGATAAAACATAATACAAGTTCTTTATATTGCAAAACATTATATTTATGCATTGTTTAAGGTACTTAGGCTAAGCTAATTGGCTTCTTCCAGTTGTGACATGTTTTGGGGGTTTAGAGATATCTATTATTTTGAATGCTAGAAAGTGAACAAAAGTATGTAATATATTGTGTAGATCAATAAAAACAAAGAAGGCTATTAAAAGTTGTATGTCATTGGTGTTAACGCCTTAAAATTCACTCATTACAAAGATATACAAGGACCATTCAAGCAACATTCAAACAAATATTGTCTAGCAATATTCAAGGCATACTTTTCCAAGCCTGTAAGCCTTGGAATAAATAATAGTTCATCATAGCACTCATTCAGATTGGCATGCCTACAGGAAAAAGGGTTAGAGAGGGGTATTCTAAAGGGTTCTTCGGCTGTCCCCATTGGAGAACCCTTTTTTCTTCCAGGTAGAACTCTTTTGAGTTCCATGTAGGGATCTCCAAAATGGTTCTACCTGGAACCTAAAAGGGTTTTTCAAACGGTTTCTCCGACCTATGGGGACGGCCAAAGAACCGTTTTAGGTTCTAAGTAGAACCTTTTGTTTTATAATTTTTTAAATCATTTTTATTTAACCATTATTTAACTAGGCAAGCCAGTTAAGAACAAATTCTTATTTACAATGACTAACTACCACGGCCAAACCCTAACCCGGACAACGCTGGGCCAACTGTGCTCCGCCCTATGGAACTCACAATTAAGGCCAATTGAGATAAAGCCTGGAAACGAACCAGGGTTTGTAGTGACGCCTCTAGCACTGAGATGCAGTGCCTTAGACCGCTGTGCATACATTCTCTTTGGTTTTAATTACTTTGCAGATGGTAGAACTACCATCAAAACAGATTATTAAGAACAATTACAAAAATGTTGTGCTAACTGATGTCTACCAACAATAAGTAAAATGTATCCACGCATGACTGTAAGTCGCTTTGGATAAAAACGTCTGGTAAATGGCATATGTTTATACCGCTATTTTAACAGCTGGGAACATACATGTTCGTTGTCTTCTGAACAAGTGAATGAGTCAAGACAAGTATGATAGAACATACTAGGGCAATCTGCGTGCATTTGAAGTTGTAATTGCTGCTCTTGTGTGAGACCATTGTGCTGTGCTAACATTTAGCCCCGTAGCTGTGGGGCGCTCTCCACGGTGCTGAACGGCTGAGATCGAGTGACTCATTGCGCCGTCAAGGCAAGGGTCATTTCCTTGACCTGGCTGTATCGATCCTCCACATGCAGAATGGATTTAGGCAAGACATGAAACAATAGATATAATAATCATGACTCACCTTCCACCTCATCCTCGGGCAGGTTAATGGGGGTCCGGTATGATAGGATATCTGGAATAGTGCAGTTTCCCTTGTACATGAACCTTGTGGTCCGCACTGGCATTCGCACTGGCATTTCTGCGAGGGAAAATCTGTGTCGCGATCTTCATATAGCTCACTGTAGTTTGCTGACCGAAACTTTGCTATAGTCCACTTTGGAGAACAACATTTTGCAACCGGAAAAAAGATCTATGTTCAGGTTCTGTCACTTGACCGTTATTGTTTTTTTGGTGTAGCCTGTTGAGAAAACAGCGGCGGAATCGAAGCTCGCGAAGTCCCGGACAAAGTGGCAGGTGTCTCTGCTATGTCTTCAATGCATGTAATGCCTATATATCAAGAGTGCTTGTGTAGCCTATATGTCACATCAACTTTGCATTACAATTACCGAAGGATATAAGTAGGCCTACTAGATATATTGCTGAAACTTTCTTTTTGGTCGTAATTCTATCTATTTTATTGTCTCAAATAAACCTAGCAAATATCTTTGTTACATCAAAACCAACTATTTTAATCCGCACATTGTAAGATATTTTATTCCGCATGTATGGGAATAAAATAATGATACAAAAATAGAAACTACAACTATATATATAAAAAAACGTGTCAACTACAAATCCAATTCGAGAGCAGTTTAAGTCTGCGCTGGCTTTGAAATGCATATCATTTCATATTTGTTAGACTGAAGACTTCTATTTTCTGTTTGATAGGATTAACATGAACAGATGTTTTTTTAAAGTCCTACAGGTCGTTGTTTTGTACAAGGTATGTATTGCCTTCCGTCTCCTCACACTTTCCTTTTCCGTTTCCTTTATCTTCACTTCTGAAGACCAGTCGATAAAACTGTAAGTAGCCTAACTAATAGCCCCCAAAAGCCTCTACCGGTAGCCTATTGTAGAGATTTTCGTCTGTAACGTTCTCATTGAAAATAAAACAAGAAGGAAAAAAAAGAAATAACATCAAAACTAAGAACTAGAGTTGTCAAAGTATTCAACTGTCAAGGGATTTCCTGGGCGACACACTGCGTCTTCAGATGGATCCTTGAGGTTGATCCTCCTCGAGCCGTCTGCTCTGCACACTGCCGTCTCATTTTGTTTTTCTCAGTCCAAGCTCCCCAAGCTTTTCTCTCCCCTCCAGTGATGACACCTCCTCCACCTCCCCTTTCTAAGTAGACTCAATTATCTAATCGAACAAAAAAGTGTCTCTCAAGGTTGACATTGATGACTGACTCGTTTTTCTAGTGATGCTTGAACATGATGGTCATTGTATCTTGTATTTCGGCAGGTAATGTTGAATGAATAGATGGACAGTGTAATAGCCTACCCATGGAGATAGAGACATGATGTCGTTTTATATAACAATATCGTTTTATTTCTAGAGATTTGTATATGATAATACAAATGTGCAAGGGCTGATCCCGAGTAGCAAGAGGTGAACTTCAGTTTGATTTTATTGGAGAACATCTGCTGTGGTAGGAAGGTCATAGCCGCGCGTCGTAATTCAATTTCAGCACCAAGGATAGCGCATTCTAACGTTCATACACTTACCGCACTGCCTCTGCTGCATGTCAGTCTGAAATCGAAGAAACCAAATGCCCCTACCATTTCCTTTTGAAGTTCTTCAATATGTGTTTTCAATGAAGCATCATTTAATAAAGCATGCATCACTCAAATCTGTGGATGAAGCAAACCAGAATCACAATTTCTGAACTGTGTAGAAATTATTCAGCATCGTGTGTGTGCATATATGTGTGTGTGTGTGCGTGCTTGCGTGTATATATCTTTATGCGCTGCTTGTTTGTTGGCTATGTGTCAGGATTCTTTACATAGTTGAATGAGAATCCTGTGGTGAGGGCTCTCTATGGTTTCTTTGGCTGTTTTAGTGCTGGTTTGGCTGACAGGTCTATTCCCCTCTGGATGCTGGGGGATTGTCTCTCTCTGCTGCACCTGCGCCCCTCCCTGAGCCTCTGTCTGGGCACTGCATGGGCTCTGACAGCAGCAGGCTTTATGAAAGCTGAATAACAGGCCCCTCTCATTCCAAACCCCTCCACAGTACAATGGATATATGATGGCTCAGACCCTGAGTCATCCTCTCAAACCAAGAAAGACAGGCACAGCTTTTTAGAAGAAGAACAAAACAGTAGGCTACTAGAAATGTTTATAGGAACCCACCTGTTGACCTTAACATCAACGTGCGTGCAGTTCATAAAGTGAACAACAGGTAGCTAGCATGTCTTTGCTGAGATCACCATTCCACGGTTAGCGAGACTCTGTTTTCCCCCACACTGCACAGTACGTGTCTTGTTTTCAAAGGCATCCTTGCATATATGGTGAATGAGTACGTCACCTTTAAATATGTATTGATTTTCAATGTCCTACTAGCCCTGCTAGTATAACATATAAAATAACCTGTTGTTTCTTCACTGTGTGGGCACTGCACTGCATGAGTTTGTTTGTGTCTTTGTCTCTGTGCGTGTAAATGTGCACGTGTGAGAGAGCAGGTTTAGGGCAAAAGGTGCTCCTCAACAGTGTACACATTCTTTGTCCACAGGCGGTATTAGAAGGTCAGACATCCATACAGTGTTTGACGTCCAAACTGCTTTCAGTCAACAGCCATCATGGGTTCCTCTTTTGTTCTTGTCAAATCTTTAATGGTCTCAGACCATTTTTATAGACCCAGGGGTGACAGGGTCTGTCGATATTAACACGTTTCTTCCCTTTGTTTCTTTGCTTGTACTGCACAGGTGAAAAATAACGATTTGTCCCTCTTTGTAACAGTAAACCAATGAAGTAAGATCCCCTAACTTGTCAGTATCAATTTCATTAGTGCCATAACTTCTTCAATCGTGTGATGGAGGTCACAGTGAAATGATGTTGGAGTCACGTTAAAAAGACAGACAAAATCCCATTAAAACAAACCTCTATTGCTACTTGTTTGTTTTATGGTTGTTTCAGAGAGAACATATGTTATATAAATCATTCTCCACTGGGGGAAAACCTACATTAAGGGATTTCAGACTGTATGCCTCGGCAGGGCAAAATAAGTAGAAATGTTCTTAGTCGATCCACTAGACGAGGGATCGGATTTGATGGCTTGAAATGTTGTTTGTCTTTTGCCTAAAGCAATCAACCTCTCAGATGTCTGCACCCAGTGTTACAGACGCACTGTAACTCCTCCTGGAAATGCTAGATAACACAGGGAAAAAGATTCCTCGTTCTCGACTAAAAGAGTTTGAACATGCGTTAAGATGTCTCATTTTTTACATAAGATCATACACAACACACAACAAAATTATAAGAATTCTTAGGTAGAATCTATTGGTTGTAAGTGTGTTATTTTACTGTTCAGCACACACACATTGTCGATGACAAGATTTATGTCAGTTGTTACCAACAAATGCTCTGTGTGGTGGCTAATTTCTGCATTACCAAATGAGGAGAGTTATAAACTTCACACACACTCTCAGAGTTATACTTAAAACTACATCTTTAATAATTAAGATCCTTTTGCAAAAGCACTTGACCTTCAATGAACCATTGAAAAGTGATTACACCAAAGTACAAAGATATTTTATACCCAAACCCCTCTCAACGTACATGACGAACAACAGATCTTAGGAACTGTTCACAAAGGTTAAGTTTTGTATGAAAGATATCAATAAAACATAGCAGACAGCAACTGCTGTATCAACAGTGTTCATTGTATAGACCAGTATCTGGTCCTCCCACCCCAAACTGGAACCGTCTCTCCCTGGTATGGTATAGAACAGAACCATTAGCTCATCCAATGGTATAAATCAATTGACAACTCTAGATACTCCCATCTCAAGTAAACCCCCTCTTGACTCCACTCCTGGACAAGTTCACTGAGGGGAGTGACTTGCGCACAGACATTGTGGAGACAAATAATTGGTTCCCCATTAATCACATCATCCCTTCACATGGTTTAACAGATACATTCATATATGAAGACAATGTTCCATTTTGTCCTCCCTGTCTGATATTCTGCATAGCAACAGAGATATGTCAAAGACAAGTCTGACCTCTCCCCTCTCTGGGCCCCAAGTGACTGAGCCCCAGCTAAGGGAACAGTGTAACTAAAAGACACCAGAGTCCAAAGGATACATTCTAATGACAAGTTACTCACATAAGCATATTATGCAAATAAAACATCTTAATTATCTATGTTACCCAACTAATTCTGATTCATCCACCACATCTGATGTGAATAACAATGGTTTACATCTATTTGAGAAATAAATAAATGTGGAAATCAGCCTCTGTTATTCTAGTAAATAGCCCATCGGTGGAGGTTGAAGAAATTCCTGTAAAATACCTTTTTGGTGAGATGTTGTTGAAAACAGAAAATAAAACAATTATAATCTGTTAAACAAACAAACTAGAACAGATTTTCCCTCCATGAAAAATACAATCTGTAAAACTAACAGAGCAGAAAGAAGTCTCATCAATGGGACCTGCCTTGCTGCAGCTTACTATGGCCGATTCTATTGGCAATTTTGATTGCTTCTGTAATTGACTGGAGGACCCTCAATTCCAGAGTATACACTTCTCTGACAGCATGCATGTGATCAGAATGAAACCTTGCCCATTATCCAAGTAACACACTCTCAACTTCCAAGGCTTATCTATGGCAGTACTTGTAGTTGGCAGTAGTTGGTCTGCCAGTACTCTCACAACACTGTCATGGAAGTAACACGAATGACCACAGTACTCTAACAACACTGTCATAAAAGTAACACAAATGACCAAATACAGCTGTGTTTGATGTAATTTGTTGACTGGCAAAACTACCCATTTATGTTGTAACATAATCTTAATATCCAAGTGGTTTAATTTAGAAGATTTAATGGGCCAATCAGCAGTTGAAACAATAACAAAGGGTTATTGAGGCTATACAGTGTTTGTTTACATTTACATTGTTTAGAAACATTGGAGTAAAACAAGTGTACATTTTGGGGTTCTGATGGGGTACAACAGTTAAAACTCTTAGATGTAAAGTCCTCTGTTTAGGGGACTTGCGTGATTCTGGTACTGTTTCTGACCAACATTTGCACGTGTAAATAGATCTGTGGACACAGTAGATCGAAATGGCTTGCATTAAGCGACGGCGCTGGTTCCCACAGATACAATAGTATATTGTCTGAGCCTGTGTATCGTAGGATGTGAAATCTGAAATCACTTGAAGCTAGGAGGTCCCTCCTACCATTTTATTCGATATTCCGACTGTCCGTCAACTCCTGGCTGAATCCTATGTCATAGCCATTGACAAAGCACATGCCTGCAATCCTTACATCGTAGCGCAGCAGGAGAGAGTGGTTTCATCACTGTAGCACATTCAGAGATTGATTTCTAGCCATTCATCTACAATAATTCATTGATTCTAAGCACAAAACACGTACTGATTAAAATGAGATGAAAGGCGAGTTCCTAACGAGTTCAAGAAGCCAAGCTCTGTGAGACGTTAACAGCGATGGGAGAAGACGTTTGATCAACAGAGACCATTAGAAAATATGCGCATTTTCTCTAACACTAAATATACAAATATGTACAGTATTTTCCAGTTATAAGGAAGGTGAAATCTTATACTTAGTCATTTTATAATTTGATTCTACTATATTTAGAAAGGATATAAGTCATTTCAAGCCTTATTCATACATTGAATTGGAAATACATCATATAAAATATTTCATATTTTTATCGTATTTGTGTCCTTGAGCTTGTGTCCTCAGAAAAACTATTTTTATGGCCCTCATGATAAATAATACATACAGTACCAGTCAACGCTTTGGACACAACTACTCATTCTAGGGTTTTTCTTTATTTTTACTATTTTCTAGATTGTAGAATGATAGTGAAGACATCAAAACTATGAAATAACAAATATGGAATCATGCAGTAACCAAAAAAGTGTTAAACAAATCAAAATGTATTTTAGATTTTAGGTTCTTCAAAGTAGCCACCCTTTGCCTTGATTACAGCTTTGTACACTCTTGGCATGCTCTCATCCAGCTTCACCTGGAATGCTTTTCCAACAGTCTTGAAGGAGTTCCCACATATGCTGAGCACTTGTTGGCTGCTTTTCCTTCACTCTGCGATCCAACTCAACCCAAACCATCTCAATTGGGTTAAGGTTGGGTGATTGTGAAGGCTAGGTGATCTGATGCAGCACTCCATCACTCTCCTTCTTGGTAAAATATCCCATACACAGCCTGGAGGTGTGTTGGGTCATTGTCCTGTTGAAAAACAAATGATAGTCCTACTAAGTGCAAACAAGATGGGATGGTGTATCGCTGCAGAATGCTGTGGTAGCCAAGATGGTTAAGTGTGCCTTGAATTTTAAATAAATCACAGACAGTGTCACCAGCAAAGCACTCCCACACCATCACACCTCCTCCTCCATGCTTCACGGTGGGAACCACACATGCAGAGATCATCCGTTCACCTTCTCTGCGTCTCACAAAGACACGGTGGTTGGAACCAAAAATCTCAAATTTGGACTCATCAGACCAAAGGACAGAATTCCACAGGTCTAATGCCCATTGCTCGTGTTTATTGGCCCAATCAAGTCTCTTTTTCTTATTGGTGTCCTTTAGTAGTGGTTTCTTTGCAGCAATTCGATCATGAAGGCCTGATTCACGCGGTCTCCTCTGAACAGTTGATGTTGAGATGTGTCTGTTACTCAAACTCTGTGAAGCATTTATTTGGGCTACAATTTCTGAGGCTGGTAACTCTCATGAACTTATCCTCTGCAGCAGAGGTAACTTTGGGTCTTCATTTCCTGTGGCAGTCCTCATGAGAGCCAGTTTCATCATAGCGCTTGATGGTTTTTGCGACTGCATTTGAGGAAACTTTCAAAGTTGAAATTTTCCGGATTGACTGACCTTTATGTCTTAAAGTAATGATGGACTGTCATTTCTCTTTGCTCATATGAGCTGTTCTTGCCATAATATGGACTTGGTATTTTACTAAATAGGGCTATCTTCTGTATACCACCCCTACCTTGTCTCAACTCAACTGGCTCAAACGCATTAACTTTTAACAAGGCACACCTGTTAACTTCCCTGGGCTTGCATCCCACCCTAGTCAACAGCCAGTGGAATCGCGTGGCGCGAAATACAAATACCTAAAAAAATGCTATAACTTCAATTTCTCAAACATATGACTATTTTACACCATTTTAAAGACAAGACTCCCGTTAATCTAACCACATTGTCCCATTTCAAAAAGGCTTTACAGCGAAAGCAAAACATTAGATTATGTCAGGAGAGTACCCTGCCAAAAATAATCACACAGCCATTTCAAAGCAAGCATATATGTCACAAAAACCAAAACCACAGCACTAACCTTTGATGATCTTCATCAGATGACACTCCTAGGACATTATGTTATACAATACATGCATGTTTTGTTCAATCAAGTTCATATTTATATCAAAAAACAGCTTTTTACATTAGCATGTGATGTTCAGAACTAGCATACCCACCGAAAACTTCCGGTGAATTTACTAAATTACTCATGATAAACGTTCACAAAATACATAACAATTATTTTAAGAATTATAGATACAGAACTCCTTTATGCAATCGCGGTGTCAGATTTTAAAATAGCTTTTCGGCGAAAGCACATTTTGCAATATTCTGAGTACATAGCTCGGCCATCACGGCTAGCTATTTTGACACCCACCAAGTTTGGGACTCACTAAACTCAGAATTACTATTAGAAAAATTGGATTACCTTTGCTGTTCTTTGTCAGAATGCACTCCCAGGACTTCTACTTCAACAACAAATGTTGTTTTGGTTCCAAATAATCCATAGTTATATTCAAATAGCTCCGTTTTGTTCGTGCGTTCAGGTCACTATCTGAAGGGTGACGCGCGAGCGCATTTCGTGACAAAAAATTTAGAAGCATGTCAAACGCTGTTTAAAATCAATTTTTATGCTATTTTTCTCGTAAAATAGCGATAATATTCCAACCGGGCAACGTTGTATTCATTCAAAGGCTGAAAGAAAAAAATTGAGAATTCTCGTGCATGCGCATCTCAGTCTCACTGTCCCCAGGCTGACCACTCACAAACTCTCCTGTTGTTTTTCGCCCAGAGACAGCAGACACCACATTCCACTTTCTGCCGGCTTTAGAGAGCCAATGGGAGCCTTAGAAAGTGTCACGTTAAAGCACAGATGCTGTATTTTCGATAGAGATGCAAGAGAAGGACAACAAATTGTCAGACAGGGCACTTCCTGTATGGAATCTTCTCAGGTTTTGGCCTGCCATATGAGTTCTGTTATACTCACAGACACCATTCAAACAGTTTTAGAAACTTTAGAGTGTTTTCCATCCAAATCTACTAATTATATGCATATTCCCATTTCTGGGCAAGAGTAGTAACCAGTTTAAATCAGGTAAGCTTTTTATCCGGCCGTGCAAATACTGCCCCCTAGCCCCAACAGGTTAATTAAAATGTTTTCCGGATTACTACCTCATGAAGCTGGTTGAGAGAATGCCAAAAGTGTGCAAAGCTGTCATTTTTTTGTTGTTTAACCTTTATTTAACTAGGCAAGTCAAATTCTTATTTACAGTGACGACATACCATCAAGGCAAAGGGTGGCTACTTTGAATAATCTCAAATATAAAGTATATTTTGATTTGTTTAACACTTTTTTGGTTACTACGTGATTCCATATGTGTTATTTTATAGTTTGGATGTCTTCACTATTTTTCTACAATGTAGAAAATAGTACAAATAAAGAAAAACTCTGAACTGAGTAGGTGTGTGCAAACTTTTGACTGGTACTGTGGATTATATTTTGATTGCAGTTAGTTACATTTAACTGGTTTTAAATTAAGCTCATGAGGCTTAACTTTATAAGTTATGTCCTTCAAAGATCAATGGGTACATACCACAATCGATGTAGTAACTGCTGATTGCCCCATTAAGAGACTTTAGTATTTTGTTATTTTATTTGCTTTGGTTTTTATTTATCCCTCAGTCTGGATAAACTATTAGGAACCTGAGAGCAGATCATCTGAATGGATGCTTCCAATATGAATTCCTGGTCGTAAAATGTAATCGTAATGCACTTTCGCATATCAATGGCGCAATAATCGTAATATTGCGGTGGGGTTGACACTAATGAATTTCCTCCTGATGATGAGTTGAACACATTTTCCTTAGATTGATGATAGCATTAAGCAGCAGAATTAACATTCTGTAAATGAAAAGCTATGATTTCCATTACTATTGTCCCGCTTTACACAGGGAATTCTCACTCACTGTCGTTGCCTGTGTGAATGTTGTGATCATCACCAGTTTAATCACCAGTTTAAGCGCCTAACCCACAGGATGTCTTGCTCTAACACTGCCAGGGAAGAATGCCAGGGGTGTTGTGTTACTTCTGCCATGACACACTGCATTATAACTGCCTAACGTCACCAAACAATAACATTTTGGAGTGACAAGGTTTTTCACCCGCAGTTATTGTCAAGTTGTTTGTTTTAAGTACAAAGACTTTTTGCCAGGAACATAGACCTCTCAATACTGCTTAATGTAGTTTGGGGACAACATCCTGTTGACTTCAATAACTCTGTGTTTGTATCAAGCTGACATCTGCAAAACAGTCATCCTACTTAATATTCTCTGTATGCTCTTGACTTGCCTAGAGTGCTTGAGAGTAATGAGGCACAATGATTTTTCGCATATAATTGTATATATTTTGGATTTTATTTATTTATACTTTGAAATCATTATCTTTTGTCCAACCACCAAGTATACTATTACCAAACCTTTCTTTCTAAAAATAACTAATGATATTTACACAGCATATCAACGAGCCTCTTTGACAACTCAGATATGCACTGAAAATGAAATCCAGAGCTTTCAGCTCAATTCTCAAAACCAAAGAATCAACAGCAAGGGGGTTTTATGTATTTTTCTTGCACATTCAGTTTATGCTTTAGTATGGGAGAGTATGGAGAGAGGGACCAGTTGTCGCTGTGTAGGTTGTCACAGTGTTCACAAATAACAAATCTTGAGGGTGCTGTCAGCTTCAGAAAACTTTTGAGATAGGGACAACTTTCTGCTTTTCGTGACCAAGGAAATGTTTTTCATTGTTGTTGTTGTTGGTTATGTCGTTACTGTTAAACTGTCATTAAATCACACAGGCAGTCAGTTTAAACTACTGTATCAATTCTCATGTAGAGCCATGAGTATAGAGAATCTTCAGAAATATTTTGCATAAGCATTAGCTGTACATCTCACAGAGACCATCAGTCAACTGCACAAAAGTTCCCCTGCTTTGACACCAAGATTACTCAGAATAAGCTAACATGTTCATGAAGTGAAAGTAACATAAGTGCCTTATGTCTTCTTTGGAGAAGTTTTTCATGCGGAGTTCTGCACCAGTCAGCCAGTCAGGAGAAAAATGGGCCGCATGACACGAGCTAAAAAAACAGATTATGTAAGAAAGGGCCTTGAGGTTTTTCTGTAGTTCTTTTAGATTGCTTCCCAGTTGAGGGATGCTCCTCTGAATAAAAATACTTCCTTTCCAAAGTTATTTTCCTATTCCCTTTTTCTGCAAAGTATTCGACATCCAAGCAGAAGAGTGGTACAAGGATGAGCCTGCGGTGGTTTAGCAGAGTGCTTCTTTTCCAGCGCAGATGTGACATGCCTCATCAGGCTCCAAGTTATAGAGCTGATTTGTAGGAGCTGAATCAATATTAGAGAGACGTTTTAACACCAACTCCCTTTCTTGACAATCTTCCACTTCTCAAAGAAGTTTCTCTTGGTAGAAAAAAAAAATCATTAAAACACTCAAACAGACCCTCAGCTTGAATATAAGACAGTTCATCTTTCATCAAACGATGCTCTTCTTGAACACAACTTCAGCACAACTGCAGCCCTAAGCACAACGTAATGGGTGACATAAGCAATAATGACAGAGCAGTGTCACAGTTGGTGGTGATGAATGATGCAGCAGCAAAGCCTTGTGAGTCAGCCCCCAGATGAGCCTGTCATTGTTAGCTCGACTATGGTGGAATATTGACAGCATTATAGGCCTATAAACTCTAAACTATATTGCCCACTGTATGTCAACTTCCATGCTCTCCCTTTGACAGCATGAGGTACGGTAGGCATATTGATGGACGGTTCCAATCAAATGAAAATGATGGATCAAACGAATTCATGTACATGTTGACTTCAGATTATGCACTTGAAGGCCCAATTAAAAACCAGTTTATTCAGAGGAGAGTTTGTCGGTGGGTAAAGGTGGAGAGCAGCCAACATGTTGATCCATCCTCTGCAGCTGTTCCCTTCACTTTAGAGAGGCACTCCAGATCACATATACCACTGAATAACAAATATTGTTTGCAGGGAATCATGTCAAGAAAGGATGAAAATAAACAGTCAAAGTGTTCTTTTCCAAACCCTGTTTACGTGAGTCTCTGTGGGAGATCTGAGTTATGCTTGCTATCTGTTGTTAAAGGATGTACATGGACATTACAAGTTATGAGGGTCTAACTGAGGCATTCTCAAGAGTCACCAAGTGAGTGAGTGGGCACTGTATATTACTGAAGGTGTGAGACTGACCTTATTTTCTTCCACAGCTATTGCCAGGGCCATACGGGACTCCAGCCAGGACAACTTTCTCTCTGATCTGATTACCCTTTCATTAACTGTGACTGTAACTCAATCAGAACTTGGGCCCAATGTTTGCCTGGAATACATAAACCTTTTCTACCCCTTTAGTAAAGATTGCCATTGACATTAACGCATCTGTTGAGGCGGCTCTCACTGCAGGGAATAGTCTTCATTTTCATTTCCTCTCATTTACATGTGGATTTCAGCACCACAACCATGCTGAGATGTAAATGTAATTAGTGTGAAGGAAAACAAACAAATACTCATTGAGTAGTTAACCCAGAATGTTATTATTATTTACACTATTCAGCCATATGCTGCGTCAAGTGTGATCAACTGGATACTGGATTGTTGGAATAATTAGTTTGTTGATGGTTGATATTTTATTTTCTTGAAGAGAGAGAGGGAGTGAAGGCTTACTGCTGTTGCAGTTTTATCTAGGTGATTTGCAAGATTGAGTTGGACAACTAAAAAGTGGCCAAATTACATTAATGTCTCAACCTTAAGTCTGCTCTCACAGCCAACTGTTGTTCAATTATAAGTTGTCGATAGAAATTACTCCCTAAATCCATCAGTGTAGGAAGTATTAAAAACCAAATATTGCTTTTCTGTTCTCATAACAAATGAGACGGACCTCTCATTACATGTTTCATCTCTCAATATTGGCTTACATTTCTGTAGATCAACATATCATTGGATAGGTGTTCATTGAATTACAGTACAACAGTGAGATTACCTAAAAATACTGCATGTGTTTTTATTCTGTTTATGTATAAGCTGTGCCTTGACAATACACTTCCTGGACTGTGTCACTGTGTCTGATCACCGAGATGTATCTTTTCCTGCTATGCATAAACTCAGGGAGAGGGAGATGTGGAGAGAGGGAGAGAGAGAGTAAGGGAGAGAACACCATTGTAGTGCAGAAGAGCCAAGGTCATTCAGATTGAGACATTACATCCGCCTCCAGAGACAGACTTACATTAAAGATGTACTATGCAGAACTTGCTCCGCCATTTCCTGGTTGCAAAAATTAGAATAGGTCGCCTTATTTCAGTTTATGTGATAAAATGAGCAAGTGTAGAAAATCATTGTACCATCTAAACTACTGTGAAATATATTTTCCATAAGCAAAAATATTATATATTCAGCTTTTTGAAGCTGGTGCACAAAATCAAAAGACGCAAAAACGAAACTTAAGAACGGGAAGCATACAAATAGTGCACATAGAACAGATCTTAGACTTGCATTCCATGAGAATGACAGATCTATAACATACATTTCTATGTGAATTTGGTCGGGTCACCCAAAGAGTTACATATTGCAGCCTTAAATAACAGTAAAGAATTTTCACTTGGCAGCTATGACTTATAGCTCTATTTGGCTGCTTGATTGCTGGATGAGGGAAATTAGTATTGCTTTAATATGGGGAAATAGGGCTCTCTATCACACACACACTGCTTACTGGACTTGTACAATACCAGGTAGTATATATTACTATATAATAATTTAATACTATTACTATACTATACTATATATAGTACCAGTCAAACGTATGGACACACCTACTCATTTCAGGGTTTTTCTTTATTTTTACTATTTTCTACATTGTAGAAAGTAGCCACCCTTTGCCTTGATGACAGCTTTGCACACTCTTGGCATTCTCTCAACCAGCTTCATGAGGTAGTCACCTGGAATGTATTTCAATTAACAGGTGTGCCTTGTTAAAAGTTATTGCTTGTTGTAACCATTGCTTTCCTTCTTAATGCGTTTGAGCCAATCAGTTGTGTTGTGACAAGGTAGGAGTTCTATCCAGAAGATAGCACTAGATTATTGCAGAACAGCTCAAATAAGCAAAGAGAAATGACAGTCCATCATTACTTTAAGACATGAAGGTCAGTCAATGCTGCCGTGACTTGACTTTAACATCAATCTGAAGACTGTTATTTATCCAATTAACTAACTATGTTTAATTGTTATGCGATTAAATTAATAATGTAACAATTAACTCATAAGGATCTGGGGCACCACGAGAGCGGTTCTTTAAGAGTTACCATCTCTAGAATTAAACTCAAAAAGGTCTTTACCTATCACATCTATAAACAGTCAACTTATTAATCAAAACCTCCTATCATATCACCATTCTGAACAGTCGTAACCTCCTTGCATCTGAAAAAAACAGAGCCTCTTATGATTCAGTACTACACAAATTTGTTTAATTATTTATTTACTAGATAATTAAATGGGAACACAAGATAAACGTACACATGCTGCACCGGTTATTGACTGTAATAAACTGAAAACAGGTCCCTAGCGGAATGACAACAGCATTGATGCTTGTTAAAGGAGAGATGGAGAGGGAGAGAGAGGTACAGAGACACTTAACATTGGTACATTCAGAAACGACTCTCATCTACAGTAACCATATATTTTGAACACGAACTGCTGCCCACTTTGAGTAAGAAATCATGAATGTATTTACGTGAAATGCCTGGGTTTCGCGGCACGCTTGTAAGGCTCGGATTGTCCGAAATGGTTACAAGTCTTCTACTGTTATCCTTCTTTGTAGTTGTCCGGTAGCCGGGGACTTGTCGTGTAGTCTTGAACAGAACTACAGAGTTGACTTTCCTTCCATTCACTGTTGAAGAGGCTTCTTTGAAGATAGGCTAGCCTTGTGTTGAGATTCAAAATTCAAACCACTTTAAACGTGCAGCGGCAGCTTCACGCTTTTCTGGTCTAATGGTTTTTTTTCTTAACCTACCATTTATATGCTCAAAAGGGGCTCTCTGGCCTCACTCCAGGCGGTAACTACTCACTGTGCAAAGTTAGGTAAAAAAATATATTCTTATAGCTTCTCAAATCACATCTCTCTCGTAACAAAAACACTTTCATAATTCTTCATATTACATGCACAACACGGAGTATGGAAACTTCATATATGTAGTGTCTATACTTTCTAAGTTACAGTATTTCCTTTTTAACATTTTTAATAACATCACAAAATAACAAACAAAATTACATTCGTGTTCTATATATCGCCTCTGACCATTCCCCACGTTCTAAGTCATAAATATTGTGCCAGCTTTCACTTATGAACGAGTTAGAGTTTCAGCGGGAAAAGTTTGCTTTGGTGATATTGAGAGCGCAGATCTGAATCTTCTCCCTTGATTTATAATAGGGCTGTTGTTAACCCCCATAGTTCTTTCCTTCCTGCTCTAGGGTGAGAGGGGGTCTGATTGAAGTTATACATTGCAAACCTGATTTGACCCATTTGTATTCTCGTGGACAGTCAAGACAATGCGGAATATTTCAAGAACTTTTAAAGTTTCTTCAAGTGCAGTCGCAAAAACCATCAAGCGCTATGATGAAACAGGCTCTCATGCGGACCGCCACAGGAAAGGAAGACCCAGAGTTACCTCTGCTGCAGAGGATATGTTCATGAGAGTTACCAGCCTCAGAAATTGCAGGCTATACAAATGCTTCCCATCTCAACATCAACTGTTCAGAGGAGACTGTGTGAATCAGTCCTTCATGGTTGAATTGCTGCAAAGAAACCACTATTAAAGGTCACCAATAATAAGAAGAGACTTTCTTGGGCAAAGAAACACAAGCAATGGGCATTAGACCAGTGGAAATCTGTCCTTTGGTCTGATGAGTCCAAATTTGAGATTTTTGGTTCCAACTGCCGTGTCTTTGTGAGACGCAGAGTAGGTGAACGGATGATCTCAGCATGTGTGGTTCCTACTGTGAAGCATGGAGGTGGAGTGATGGTGTGGAGGTGCTTTGCTGGTGACACTGTCTGTGATGTATTTAAAATTCAAGGCACACTTAACCAGCATGGCTACCACAGCATATTTCAGCGATACACCATCCCATCTGGTTTGCGCTTAGTAGGACTATCATTTGTTTTTTAACAGGACAATGGCCCAACACACCTCCAGGCTGTGTACGGGCTATTTTACCAAGAAGGAGAGTGATGGAGTGCTGCATCAGATGACCTGGCCTCCACAATCACCCAACCTCAACCAAATTGAGATGGTTTGGGATGAATTGGACCGCAGAGTTAAGGAAAAGCAGCCAACAAGTGCTCAGCATATGTGGGAACTCCTTCAAGACTGTTAAAAAGCATTCCTGGTGAAGCTGGTTGAGAGAATGCAAAGCTGCCATCCAGGCAAAGGGTGGCTACTTTGAAGAATCTAAAATCTAAAATCTATTTTGATTTGTTTAACACTTTTTTGGTTACTACATGATTCCATATGTGTTATCTCATAGTTTTGATGTCTTCACTACAATATACACTACCGTTCAAAAATGTGGGGTCACTTTAAAATGTCCTTGTTTTTGAAAGAAAAGCTATTTTTTTGTCCATTAAAAAAAGTATCAAATTGATCAGAAATACAGTGCAGACATTGCAAATGTTGTAAATGACTATTGTTAGCATTTTAAAAGGCTAATTGATCATTAGAAAACCTTTTTGCAATTATGTTAGCACAGCTCAAAACTGTTGTTCTGATTAAAGAATCAATAAATCTGACCTTCTTTAGATTAATTGAGTGTCTGGAGCATCAGCATGTGTGTGTTCGATTTCAGGCTCAAAATGGCCAGAAACAAATAACTTTCTTCTGAAACTCGCCAGTCTATTCTTGTTCTGAGAAATGAAGGCTATTCCATGCGAGAAATTGCCAAGAAACTGAAGCTCTTGTACAACGCTGTGTCCTACTCCCTTCACAGAACAGTGCAAACTGGCTCTAATCAGAATAGAAAGAGGAGTGGAAGGCCCCAGTGCACAACTGAGCAGGAGGACAAGTACATTAGAGTGTCTAGTTTGAGAAACAGAGTCCTCACAAGTCCTCAACTGGCAGCTTCATTAAATTGTTCCCGCAAATACTCTGGGATGCTGGCCTTCTAGGCAGAGTTCCTCTGTCCAGTGTCTGTGTTCTTTTGCCCATCTTAATCTTTTCTTTTTATTGGCCAGTCTGAGATATGGCTTTTCTTTGCAACTCTGCCTAGAAGGCCATCGTCCTGGAGTCGCCTCTTCACTGTTGACGTTGAGACTGGTGTTTTGCAGGTACTATTTAATGAAGGTAACATAATTGCAAAAGGGTTTTCTAATGATCAATTTGCATTTTAAAATGATGAACTTGGCTTACACGACCTGCCATTGGAACACAGGAGTGATGGTTGCTGATAATGGGCCTCTGTACACCTATGTAGATATTCCATTAAAAACCAGCCGTTTCCAGCTACAATAGTCATTTACAACATTAACAATGTCTACACTGTATTTATGATCAATTTGATGTTATTTTAATAGACAAAAATGTTGCTTTTCTTTCAAAAACAAGGACATTTCTAAGTGACCCCAAACTTTTGAATGGTAGTGTATGTGTTTGATCTTTTGACTGGTACATATATATACGGGACAGTACCTGGCTGTATTGCAAAGTGTTGGTTTGTATTATTTAGATTATTAGCGACAGGAAGTTGATGTGTGATATTCCGAATGTTAGTGCACATAATGAGACTGGAATTACATGAATATTTAATCAACTAGGTGATGAAGGGAAGTATAGCATAGAGTTGTGTGTCCAATGTCAAACAGATCGATACCTTGAATTTGGCAGAAGATATTTGTCTCACTGTCTGTGGCAGACAGGTATAAACACTGTAACCTAACCCCTAACCCAGGGTTCCCCAACTGGCGGATTGCGGGCTGTATTTGGCCCACAGGTGGTTTTATTTGCCCTCCCAAGTTTTATGAGCAAAAAAATAAATGTTTTTTATTTTTTATTGTTGGACATAAAAGAAAATAATTTTTATTTAAGTAATCTGTTCCCAAGTATTCCAACGCATAATAGAGAGACATTTGATCATTTACAAACATAAGCAAGGTTTGAATTGATTATGTTTTAGTCAAACATTGTATCGGTTTGGGCACCATCGGTCAATTTGCAGTCGACAAATTATTTGTAAGTTTGTTCCAGCCCCCCAACCATCCACTCAAGAAAAAAATGGCCCGCGGCTCAATCTAGTTGATGATCCCCCCCCAACCCTTCTCTTTTATTAGTGCAAAACATGACAAAATCTGATTTGTGTGCCTGTGCCTGTGTGGTTTTATATGTTGCTTAAAAAACTCCAAACATGCCTTCTCTATCTGTGTTCTACAGAGTAGAACATCTAGCAGTGTAGCCTGTTTTTCTGTTTGTGAAGGGCACACAGCCACTCTGTATCCAATTAGGTTACCTTCTGGAGCTTTCCAGTACGCTCACTGGGAAAGTCAAAACAGCATAGATACATAAATTACACAGTCCTTTTGTGCTGCGCTCCTGGCACTTGCCAGCAATGCACAGCCATCAGAAATGTCTTCAACAGTGCAATGGAGTGTTCAGTCTATTCAAAACAATGACCTTCTAGATTCAAAACACTAATACACTTGAATGTCAGCTAATAATTTGCGCCGTTTATTTGCAGGATGGACCAACATGAGTATAGTGGGCTACGTTTTAAGCAATAGTATCACTACTGTTTTCGATTTTGGCATGATAACCTTCACAGACTAGTCTGGGATGAATTCAAATGATTATTAAAGTCTAGCATCAGTGGATGAAACTCAGGGTAAAATCCATTGACTGGTGCAGCCTGAAGACAAGCATATCTTGTTTGTGCTGTTTCAATGATCTAAGTATTTTGTCACAGATCTTAGACACAAGATAGTGTCTTTACCCTCAATGCAACTTAGATAATTAACAAAAATGTATCATCGTTGAGGTGGTGTAGAATGCTCCATGTTAATGAGCAGGTTTGTAAATCTCTGAAGACAAACAGAAGACTTTCAATTGAGATTCCTGATGAAGACCAGTCATTATCCTATGAGGAGAAATGATAACTGAGGATAAGCAAGCAAAAGTTCTTATTTTCACCACACTCTCATTTGGAGATTAAGGAAGGAAATTGTCAGTTCAAGATGACCTAGAAATGGTTAAAAAGTTAACATATGCTCAAAAATGTCATTATTGCATGTATGTTTGGACCTATTAGCATTATAATTCAAATACATTTCACACTTATCATGCGTAGTCATCATGAGTCTGTGAACAATATAGTAATTACCCGTTCAGTTGTTTTACTTTTTGATGGTTAAATCTTGTGACAACGGCCCTTGATAATACCTTTAGCAAAGCCTGACAATCTGATTGAAATCTGATTGGAATGTAAAAATTACCATGAGTAATAAACCAATGGGCAAAACTTGATTAATTCCAAATTATTCAGAAAGACAGTGGCGTGCCTCTGGTGAACAAGCCATCGTGAACTGAAATTGTTCAATGTAGGCTTATAGCAGGTGTTAAAATATTCATGTTTTTTTTAAAGGCAATCAAAAAGTGTTCCATTATTTCTTGAGGTGACGGGAGCTGCCACACTGAGAGGCATCTCTATTACTGTGACTGCTAATAGGGCAGTCTCCTCTTTGACATGCCAATGGGGCCATAGAATGACAAGCGTTGGCATTTGTGACAAAGAGGAAAAATTATTTTGGAGAGAAGCAAAAAGACAGGAAGGGAAGAATGAAAGAATGAAAACAGGACAGATGAAGATATGTCACTTCCTTCCAGTCTGACCGACATAAGGGAAAATGACACCTCAAGGGCATCCTTGTGGGTTTCTTTGTGAAAGTGCTGTTACTGTCAACAAATCTCATCCAAACAATTATATTTCCACAGAATTGGTTTTCAAACGTTAGTCCCTTCTCTGCAGTCTCATGCAGTGACTCATACTTGGAAGATTCTATGATGACTTTAGTAGTAATTCCAGGTATAGGCTCTCAGTCAAGTCAGTGTTATAGTTCTATTATTAATGTACAGTTATTCAGTACAGTGTGTCTCCAGCTGTTTCTACTATTATTCATTCACTGGGAGAAGAAAGAGGACACTCCACTCTTCCACTCTATTGTGTTCTGACATGACTATTTTCCACCATCAGCAAGGATGACTGATGCAGAGTTGAATGTGTGTGGTATGTGTGTTAAGCTTGCAAGAAGGTATCTCAGAGTGTTTGAGTTCCAACTTAAAATGGCCACCTTATCTGGTTTGACTCTTATCTGGTTTGATCCTGATATCCATTGTCTATCAAATGGATTTGCATGATTAACAGGCTTTTTCACCAGCTTATGTTTCAGCATAAGTATTGATTTTCATTCTGCAGACCCTCTGTGTGAAGAAAGAGATGATACGCCTGGTTTTACATTAGTTTGAGATGCACAATCTGTCACTGAGCATTATCCTAGGGTAGAGCATAATCCCAGGATAGCTGGCTACAGTGCCTTGCAAAAGTATTCACTCCCCTTGGTGTTTTTCCTATTTTGTTGCATTACAACCTGTAATTTAAATGGATTTTTATTTGGTTTTGATGTAATGGACATACACAAAATAGTCCAAATTGGTGAAGTGAAATGAAAAAAATTAATTGTTTCAAAAAATGAAAATAATTTTAAAAAAAAGGAAAAGTTGTGCGTGCGTATATGCGTATATATTCCCACCCTTTGCTATGAAGCCCCTTAATAAGATCTGGTGCACCCAATTACCTTCAGAAGTCACATAATTAGTTAAATAAAGTCCACCTGTGTACAATCTAAGTGTCACATGATCTCAGTATATATACACCTGTTCTGAAACGACCCAGAGTCTGCAACACCACTAAGCAAGGGGCACCATGAAGACCAAGGAGCTCTCCAAACAGGTCAGGAACAAAGTTGTGGAGAAGTACAGATCAGGGTTGGGTTATTAAAAAATATCCAGAACTTTGAACATCCCCCGGAGCACCATTAAATCCATTATTAAAAAATGTAAAGAATATGGCACCACAACAAACCAGTCAAGAGAGGGCCACCCACCAAAACTCACGGACCAGGCAAGGAGGGCATTAATCAAAGAGGCAACAAAGAGACCAAAGATAACACTGAAGGAGCTGCAAAGCTCCACAGCTGAGATTGGAGTATCTGTCCATAGGACCACTTTAAGCCGTACACTCCACAGAGCTCAGCTTTGAGGAAGAGTGGCCAGAAAAAAAGCCATTGCTTAAAGAAAAAATAAGTGAACATTTGTTTGGTGTTCGCCAAAAGGCGTGTGGGAGACTCCCAAAACATATGGGAGAAGGTACTCTGGTCAGATGAGACTAAAATGTAACTTTTTGGCCATCAAGGAAAACGCTATGTCTGGCGCAAACCCAACACCTCTCATCGCCCCGAGAACACCATCACTGCAGTGAAGCATGGTGGTGGCAGCATCATGCTGTGGGGGTGTTTTTCATCGGCAGGGACTGGGAAACTGGTCAGAATTGAAGGAATGATGGATGGCGCTAAATACAGGGATATTCTTGAGGGAAACCTGTTTCAGTCTTCAAGAGATTTGAGACTGGGACGGAGGTTCACCTTCCAGCAGGACAATGACCCTAATCATACTGCTAAAGCAACACTCGAGTGATTTAAGGGGAAACATTTAAATGTCTTGGAATGGCCTAGTCAAAGCCCAGACCTCAATCCAATTGAGAACCTGTGGTATGACAAAGATTTCTGTACACCAGCGGAACCCATCCATCTTGAAGGAGCTGGAGCAGTTTTGCCTTGAAGAATGGGCAAAAAATCCCAGTGGCTAGATGTCACGAGAATTTTCAATCCCAATAATAATAATTAAACAATCATTTAATCTTTGACCAATTTCCCGAGGTTTGTAAGACCCTGGGTTCAATAATAATTGGGCAAAGTCTCAGATTTTAAGGTTAGTCTATTTTTATTCATGAGAGCTCTAAAGTCAAGAATGAGGACCCAGTCCTTTTATAATACACACACACACTCCTATCTTTAGACCACTCCCTGCTCAAACAACCAGTACTTTTCCACTAACCACAAAGAACCATACATATTATCACATCCTTCAAGGCTTTCACCTCCCCTCCCCGTTGGGGCCCTCTTGGTTTGAAAACTTCTAATGATTTTCTATTATCTACTCTACAACTTCACTCTGCTTACATCTCTACTAAAGAATATAATACCCTAGTATTAAAATTCTAACAGATCTACTCACATCCTCGTTTTATCTTCTCATGATTCTCAAACATTTCACACTATCATACAATTTCAGAGTGGAACACTTTAGCCATTATTCTAAAACATACAAATTATTCTATCACAAGATGTGCCAAGCTTATAGAGACATACCCCAAGAGACTTGCGGCTGTAATTGCTGCAAAAGGTGCCTCTACAATGTATTGGGGGGTGAATATTTATGCACGG
The DNA here is from genome assembly GCF_901001165.1 of Salmo trutta. Classification (NCBI taxonomy): domain Eukaryota; kingdom Metazoa; phylum Chordata; class Actinopteri; order Salmoniformes; family Salmonidae; genus Salmo; species Salmo trutta. The sequence goes on from NC_042979.1 coordinate 13,437,256, forward strand.
TCAAGTTTTCTGTTTTTTTTGTCTTATTTCTTGTTTGTTTCACAATAAAAAATATTTTAGATCTTCAAAGTGGTAGGCATTGAGTATAAATCAAATGATACAAACACCCCAAAAAATCTATTTTAATTCCAGGTTGTAAGGCAACAAAATAGGAAAAATGCCAAGGGGGTGAATACTTTCGCAAGCCACTATATATCTAATCTGCCGTATTCCTGTTTTATTTCAACCTTACTTACATGCACTTCATCAACCCATGAATATGTATCCTCATGCCAGTACAATACTTGGAAAACATTCCTATTTTATATCTTTTTATAAGCTCATGTTTTTGACAATTGCTTTTTCATTCTCATTGCATCCTAGATTACAAGCTGTTATCTTCATTGCTCTGTTTATCAGCTCAGAGTTGTGTTTTCAGTGGGCGGTAGATTTGTTTTTTTGTTATGATATTGTTATTCACGTCTAAGGAACTCTTGCAGTCCTTTCAACCTCGAAAGCTGGTTTACAGGTATTGACCAACTCTGGTTTACACACTGACCAACTCATCAACCATTACATCATCAGCCTGGGTTCCTGTCATGCACTGAAGGATTGTCCCTGTCCCTATAAAATGTGTTAAGCCCTATTTAAACCACATGAATGATTTTATTAATTCTATCCTGACAAAAGAATGATAGTAATGTTTGACTGTAATCTCTTGAAAAAAAATAAGCTATTATCACAGACAAAACAGTCTGTTGTTAGGTCCCGTTGTCATTGAGCTCACAACTAGTCAATTTTGCTGTTTGCTCAAGGTGCGTAAATACAATCCGTCCTATCCATCAGCCAGCGGTCAAGTAATAGTGTCATCTTCTTGCATGTCCTTCATGTGTGGCATCTCACCACGTGAGAATCACCATTCACATTCATTTGCTGACAGTGAAGAGGCACATTTCCTACTAGCCCCTCTTACCAGAGGAGGACCCGGCTCAGGCAGAGTAACAGAATTACTGGAGACCCAGACTGCACTTCGCTTTGAGCGTGGGGCAAACAGCCCAGTCGCTGCCTGCGCTCTGCAGCACAAATTATACACAACAAAGATACATTGGCATAAAAGCAGATACACACACAGACAGGCATACACACATAGAGACACACATACAGTACAAATGCATACGAGCACACACACACTCACATTCATGAATAATCTCTTTTGAACGGGCGCAGGGGAACTTCATAAAGGTTGAAGAGTTGGTGGATTCACCTGGGAATACTAAAAGAATACTAATAGGCCCCTTAGCTTACATAGTTTGAGAGCAACCTGAATAAGGGATGGGGGGGTCAGTAGCCATAGGAGAGGCCATAAAGGGAACTCCAAGAGCGTTTTGTGATGGCATTTGAATCATGTCACGCTCCTCACTTCACACTCCCAATTGCAATTAGGTCTTATTCATTTACTATTCATTCAGTTCTCTCCTATATCTCCTCAGCATGCATTATTCAGAGGTCCATAAAACTGTCTAATGGTGCCACAATAGCCTCCTCATGTACACATGGGACTGATGGGAAGCTATCTGCATTCCCATCATCAGCCACACTGACTGCTCTCTCATTGTCTTTAAATCTAAAAAGGAGCGTGGACCTCCTTTCAGTTAGGCAAATTACCTTGGACACAGTCTCATTGAACTATTCACACACATTGATTCCCACATGCTGTTAGCCTGGTTCAGTCTATGAAGTCAAGTGGGTGTATCAGCTATATGACTGCACATCTCTTCACATTCACAGATCATGCCAAGGCAACAGCATGGGTGGTGGTGAAACGTAACTCTTAAATGACCTGTTGCTGCAGCAGATGCCAGGCTTTGTCAGTAACATAAACGCAGGGAAATAACATGGCTTCCGGATTAGACATTCAACATGGATGTTCATGACTAATGGCTGTGTCATTCATGTGTTCCTCCATCCTGTGAGGACAGATAAAAGGCCAACAGAGACAGATAGAGCTTCCAGTGTTAAAGTGTTGTAGTTATTAAAATATTTTTGAACGCTTTCAAGTAAAACACAGGCACATTTGTATTTACCTCATTCTGGACATTATCTTCTTTCTTTTCATGAAATTGTCTTATCATCTCTTCTGTAAAGTGAGGTTTTTGAAACAGGAAATGAGAATAAATAAATGGTTCTGGTTTCTCTAATGTGGTTGACAAGATGGTTTCACACACATACTGTATGATGACATGTCAAGACATGGCTATGTGGATAACACTCAACTACTCTTCTCCTTCCCTCCTTCTGACACCCAGGTGGCGACATGCATCTCTGCGTGCCTGGCAGATATCTCAGCTTGGATGTCAGCCCACCACCTCAAGCTCAACCTAGACAAGACAGAGCTGCTCTTACTACCAGGAAGGTCTGCCCGATCCAAGAGCTCTCCATCACGGTTGACAACTCCACAGTGTCCCCCTCCCAGAGTGCAAAGAAAATTGGCGTGACCCTGGACAACACCCTGTCATTCTCTGCAAACATCAAAGCAGTGACCCGCTCCTGCAGGTTCATGCTCTACAACATCCGTAGAGTACAACCCCACCTCACACAGGAAGTGGCACAGGTTTTAATCCAGGAACTTGTCATCTCCCGTCTGGACTACTACAACTTGTTGTTGGCTTGTGCCATCAAACCCTTGCAACTTATCCATAACTCTGCTTCGCGCCTGGTGTTGAACCTTCCCAAGTTCTTCAATGTCACGCTGCTCCTCCACACATTCCACTGCATTCCATCGAAGCTTGCATCCACTACAATACCATGGTTCTTGTCTATGGAGCAGCAAGAGAAACTGCCCATCCCTACCTTCAGGCTATGTTCAAACCCTACACCTCTAGTCTCTTGGCCCTCCCACCCCTATGGGAGGGCAGCTCCCGCTCAGCCCAGACTTAGCTTTTCTCTGTTCTGGCACCCCAATGGTGGAACCAGTTTCCCCCTGAAGCTAGAATAGCAGAGTCCCTGCCCATCTTCCGAAAACATCTGAAACCCTTTATAGAGCATCTTAAATAATCACACAGCACTCCCCCCCCCCCTCGCATCCCCTCTTCACCCCTCCCCCATCCCACCTGAAAAGTAAAAACCTTTTGTGAACTAACACTCTAATTTGTCTTTTTTCCCCCTTACTGGCACTGACTTTGCTGATAGTTACTTTATTGAGGGAAAATGTACTTACTATCACTGAGATATGTGGTTGTCTAACCTAGCGATCTTAACTAACTTTAAGTTGCTCTGGATAAGAGTGGGATCTCCGCCATCATGTTGTCTGCAAGGGCCACGCGGCAGTTGCGTACCGCAGTTTCATGGAGGCCCCGGCGACTGCCATGCTGGTCATGAAAGTGCACATGCTATCCCTCTGCTTAGTCTCTCCATCAAGAATGCATGCCTGGTACAGGCAGCCTGGACATGAAAACTTCCTGACAGGTGGAAAAGACCTCTAAGGGGACCCTTCATGTTCAATGGCCAGCCCCTCATGGAAGACTAGTCTCACAGGGGCACTTGGAGAGTCTGCCTGGAATGAGAAACATGTTCCTGCATCTCTACCATTCTCTCTCCCTCTATCTCCCTCAATCTCTCTGAGCATTTAACCCTCAAGCCTGACAGGCTTTATGGAATACATTCCACATTCAGAGACACACTCATCTGGTGCTGCCAGATTACCCTCAAGGTAACACAGTCCTGTTTCACATGGTATTTACCTGATATTTCACATAAATTACTTGGCAACCATGGTTACTTTGCCTTAAAAAATATACAATACATTGGAAACCATAGAATTAGGAATTCTAATAATTGAATAGGATATCTATGATGGTAACTACTTGGTAGGGAATTGAATGTAATGTTGCTTGTTTTAAAACAAAAGTGACATTATTACTGTAGGTAAGATTTATGTCATTACCATTTCGCTGTGTAATTGAACAACAAGTAAATAGTGATCTCAAAAAAAGGATCAGTCAAAATTGAGTAGGTTCTTTGAGGGAACTTTTTGGCAACCTGCCTCAAGATATAGACACCTCAAAGTTAAACTGTTAATTTTCATTTCACAAGGGCTATGAGTGTTTTTTTCTCTAGCTCAGTTTGTTTTGTTTCTCTGAGCTAAAAACATATTGTTCAGGGGCCAACAGCTATGATGTAGCTTGTTTATCTCACTTTGTTGGTTGGTGTATGAACCCTACATTAAGTGTATGTGTGTGTGTGTGTGTGTGTGTGTGTGTGTGTGTGTGTGTGTGCGTGCGTGCGCGCATGTTTCCATCGTCTCTATCTAGCTGTAGCATATAAGCAGCTGTTTTCCCCTCTCTTCCTGCGACTGTGCAGCTCTTCCATCCCAGCCTTTCTCTCAGGTTATGTCAGTCGTAATGGAGGTGTAATGGAAAATCCCCACCTGTCATATACTTTCCACTGAAATTCCTCTTGTGACCTTCTCTGTGAATCCATGTGAAATCCATGAGAGGGAGGGGGGCATCTCTTGGTGGTGAATCCCTGGACGCGAGACAAGAGAGAGATGGGGGTCTCAACCAGAGGGGATTATGGAACTTGGCAGGCTCTAACAAATGCCCTGACAGATTTCTGTGTGACCCCTGCAGGTGATCTCCACAGCCTCGCCTCTCATCACAACCATGTCACACAGCTCACAGTCAGTCTCATCAGGTTTGCATGGCAGCATGCTGGACATTAGGGCCTTGTGAAGTCTCTCAATGCCTCTCCTCCTCTTAAGGATCGTGGCTGATGGGTGTGTAGGAGACTCCACGTGCTTTATGAAACTAAACGCAGCACATTCAATGAATAGAGGCATATTGATGCAACACAGACAGTGTCTATACTATGAGTTATTGACACATTCAGCAATATAAAGCCTCCAGTGCATTCCGGGAAGTGATTGTGTCAATAGCTGCGGCAACGAAACATTAACAGTCAGTGACCTTGACCAGTGTGTGTCACAAAGCGGCAGCATTAAGTTGCAGACGGCACACTCATCGTTAGGTCTCAGGATGCTCAGAAAGCACCAAGGCTTTTTCAGAACAAAAACTGTTTAATAAATCCTTATGTCTACTGCTGGGTCGTGTGGCACCGTGGAATCCCAGGGTACTTCAGGTTATATGACTGGAATACACTAAACATTATACAGATGTGTTTGACCGTGTGTCTCCATGGATGAACCATCGTCCCTTGTCACACAGGGAAAAAAATAGAACAATTTAAGTCACGAATGCACGATATGGGGGACATAATTTGCCCATTTGACACAGATATTAGAGACAACAAAACTGCCACAAGGATTTAAAGGATTTCTCTAGTACTCTGATCATTTTATGACAGTGTTTGTGTTAGTGTTTCCGTGGGGATGCTCATATGCGGCCAAGGGTCAGTCTGGACATTCAACTAGTATTACTGTCACATCCCTTGAGGGGGCCATTAACCACTGAGAGTGACACAGTGGTAGGCTGTCTCTGTCGAGCCACTGAACGCCTGTGTGTGACAATCAGTCATGGTAAGAGACACAGCAGACCGACAGATGCTTGATGGGTGCTGACACTAAATATGCTGTCATTGGGCCAGGAAAGAGAGCGAAGCTCAATTAACCAGCCTCCCCAAAGAGTCAGAGCCAAGTTCACTTCTCCTTGGTTCCTGCTATACACCTCTTTGTTTTCTGATGGACTGGAGGAATACACTGAGTGTACAAAACATTAAGAGAACCTGCTCGTTCCAATGACATAGACTGACCAGGTGAATTCAGGTGAAAGCTATGATCCCTTACTGATGTCACTTGTTAAATCCACTTCAATCAGTGTCGGTGAAGGGGAGGAGACAGGTTAGAAGAAGGATTTTTAAGCTTTGAGACATTTAAGACATGGATTGTCTATGTGTGCCATTCAGAGGGTGAATGGGCAAGACAAAATATTTCAGTGCCTTTGAACGGGGTATGGTAGTAGATGCCAGGCGCACCGGTTTATGTCAAGAACTGCAACACTACTAGGTTTTTCTCGCTCAACAGTTTCCAACAGTGATTCAAGAATGGTCCACCACAACTGTGAGAAGGATTGGAGTCAACATGGGCCAACATCCCTGTTGATCCATGCTCTGACGAATTGAGACCGGGTGTTCCTAGTGTTTGGTATACTCACTGTAAATGCCTGGAGTGTTAGCTACTAACTAAATTGCCTCCAGTGTGTTATATTCCCTGTGTGTTATGTTGTTTATCACAACTTTTCACATTTTCAAGTGTTTTAATGAGTTAGAGAAGGAAAAGTTGTCACACCTTGAGGTGTTTGGCGAAGCACACTGAATAATTTAAAACAGAAACTCCTGCACACTGGCTGGCATCACTTCAAAACAATATTTTGGTCAGTAGACCTTCATAAGGGTTTACAAGTGTTAGCTTTTCAAGTTTAAGAGAACATACAGAACTGTGGGCCAAATTCAATTAATCCTGTAGTAGGCTATGTCCCGTATAAATCATTTTATGCTTGTTGCACATTTCGATTAATGTACTCACCAAAACAATGTCTACAAGGTGAAACAAATAAAGCATGAACAGCAAGTCAATATAAACTTGAATTCTCATAACACAGGGAGAACAGTCATTGACTTATAACGTTACAGGTTACAGTTTTTAATTGAAGAGGGCCCTGGGCTAGTGAGAGTGTTGGCCTCTTACAGATGCTACTCTACACAAGGTCATGTATAATGGCTTTACTTTTTTACCTTTTGGTCTGCATATTGGGACGTCTTGACATGAACATCCTCATAAGAATGTTGCTTCCTGCTCAAAAAAATGTGATATGGTGGATAAACCGTTAGCCCTTGGGGATCTTGTCTGTCACTAAAGTCAATTACGTAGCAGTAATGCAACATGTATGGTTGCATTCCCCAGGCAATCAGTCATTGTCCGCAAGAACCGGTTGCACTGTCGGCCTCATTCCACACATCTACCATCCCATTACATCCCAGCCTAGGTGGGGATATGCGTAGGGACCATCCCCGCTTCTCCGCTTCCTCCAAGGTGACCCTGTGGAGACGTATCCAAGGCAACAAGACAGTCCAGTGTTAATTTACGATTACACAACTCGATATTATTGATGGAAGCTGAGTCCAAGCACTCATGTGGGATTTCCAGAAACCAGCATACCTTCGCAGGGGTATAATTGTCTGCACGTGACCAACTCATGTAATCTCATGTCCTCAAATTAGCATTACAGTTGTTATGTTCTTCCTCAAGAATATCAGTTTGTTTCAATGGAAGAATATTAAATCATGCCATGTCTGCTGCTCCAACACCATCACGATAGCAGACAGGACATTCTGCTTCCGATATTTGAATTTCAGTGTTCATGCATTGCTCATGACTGAGAGGACTTGCACAATACCTTTCAAAGGAAAAGATTCCAACAGCGCAAAATATTTCAAATTGTTTTGTACAGGACAGTTGGGCTATGTGAGATCAATCCTAGATGAACGCAGACAGATATTCTAATAATGGCGCCGGAGAAGATGGCTGCCGTTTTACGGGCTCCTAACCAATTGTACTATTGTGTGTGTTTTTTCACGTTATTTGTAACTTATTTTGTACATAATGTTTCTATCACATCTCTTATGACCGAAAAGAGCTTCTGGATATCAGAACAGCGATTACTCACCGCGTGCTGGACGAAGATTCTTTCTTTAACAAGTCGGACGCAAAGGATTTACTTCAGACACCCGACAATGCCCTCATCCCCATCATTCGCAGGAGAAAGAGACGGAGATATCGGGGATGTAGGTCGGGGTGCCTTGTAAGGATCCGACGGCTTGTGGGTAATCTACCTCTACCATCAGTCCTATTAGCCAACGTACAATCGTTGGATAACAAAATAGACAAGCTATGATCACAAATATCCTACCAAGGGAACATTAAAAACTGTAATATCTTATGTTTCACCGAGTCGTGGCTGAACGACAACACGGATAACATACAAATGGCGGGGTTTACGCAGCATTGGCAAGATAAAACAGCCGCCTCCAGTAAGACAAGGGGTGGCGGTCTGTGTATATTTGTAAACAACAGCTGGTGCAAGAAATCTAATATTAAGCAAGTCTCAAGGTTTTGCTCGCCTGATGTAGAGTATCTCATGATAAGCTGTAGACCACACTATTTACCAAAATAGTTTTCATCTATATTTTTCGTAGCTGTCTATTTACCACCACAAACCGATGCTGGCACTAAGACCATACTCAATGAGCTGTATAAGGCCATAAACAAACAGAAAAATGCTCATCCAGAGGCGGCGCTCTTAGAGGCTGTGTCACGATTTCCACCGAAGGTGGCGCCTCTCCCTGTTCGGGTGGTGCTCAGCGGTCGTCGTCGCCAGTCTACTAGCTGCCACTGATCCTTTTTCCTTTTCATTTAGTCATGTCTGTTTTGTTGTGCACCTGTTTCTTGTTTGGGTTGATTAGTGTGGGTATTTATTTTCTTTCTACCCGCTTTGTGTCGTGCGGGTTTATTTTTCGTTTCCCTGTGTTATGTTTGGGAAACGTTGTTTTTGCTCATAATTTTTTCATTCAGGTTATGTCATTGGGATTTCGTTATTTTGGTCATTGTTGGACTGTGTATTTTTGTCCGGTGCCTGTATGATTTTTTGATGGACTTTATTAAACTCTGGTTATTGGAATTATCTTCTCTCCTGAGCCTGACTCCTACACCCATCTTTTGTAGAGAGACATTACAGAAACCCGCACCAAATCCATGGAGTCAGCAGGAGCAGACTCGCCTTCCCCATCCATGGAGGAGCGAGTAAATCAACATACGGCCGTTCTCCACCAGTTAGGAATGGCTATGGACCAGGTACTGTCTAAACTGGAGAGATGGGAGAGGAGTGGTATCGCTACACCATCCTCCGCCACTCTTCAGCCTGCACCATCACCCTCTCCAACGGTATCCAGTTCCAGCGGGGTTCGACTCGCACTCCCGAGGGAGTACGATGGAGCGGCTGCCAGGTGCAAGGGGTTCATTCTTCAATTAGAACTTTACCTGGCGACCGTTTGGCCAACTCCTTCGGGAGAGGAGAGTGTTAACGCCCTCGTCTCCTGCCTTTCCGGAAGAGCCCTGGAGTGGGCCAACGCAGTTTGGGAAGGCCCAGACTCAGTGAGGCAGGATTACCCAGAGTTCACCCGCCACTTCCGGGCTGTGTTCGACCATCCACCAGAGGGTAGAGCGGCGGGTGAACGTCTGTTTCATCTGAGGCAGGAGATGAGGAGCGCACAGGACTTCGCGCTGGAGTTCCGGACCCTGGCTGGAGGCGCGGGGTGGAATGAGAGGGCCCTGATAGACCATTATAGGTGTAGCCTACGAGAGGACGTCTGTCGGGACACTTCCCTTACGTTGGACCAGCTCATCAACATGTCCATTCGACTGGACAATTTGCTGGCTGCCCGTGGGCATCCTGATCGGGTCCTGCTTGTTCCACCTCCCAGCCCACCTGCTCCGATTCCCATGGATTTGGGAATTACTGCTGCTAGGCCGACTGGAGGAGGAGCTTTCTCCTGTACCAGTTGTGGTCGCAGAGGACACACTGCTGACCGGTGCTGGAGGAGCTCGTCAGGGAGTTGAGAGGGCAGGCAGAGTGCTGCTCGAACACCCGAGGTGAGTTCGCACCAAACTCACCCAGAGCTCCCTGTTGGTAATATGTATGTGTATGTTTCCTTTCCTGAATTTTTCCCTGACTCCCAGCATAAGGCGCTAGTATACTCAGGCGCAGCAGGGAGTTTTATTGATCGTGGGTTCGCTAATAGGTTAGGGATTCTCTTGGTTCAGCTGGACGAACCCTTCTCCGTGCACGCCTTACATAGTCGACCACTAGTGTCAGGGCTGGTCAGGGAGGCCACGGTTCCACTGGATATGCTGACGCAAGGGGGCCATGAGGAGCAGATTAGTCTCTTCCTCATTGATTCTCCTGCGTTTCCAGTTGTGCTGGGGTTTCCCTGGTTGGCTGATGGTTGGCTGATCACAATCCTGATCACACTCCTCTGACCACCCTAGAGGGGTGGTCAGAGGAGTGCTCAGGTAGGTCTTTGGGTGTTTCCATCGGTGCGACGATGGTGGAGAGTCCAGACCAAGTCTCCCCGTGTGCATTCCCACCGATTATGCCGATTTGGCTATCGCTTTCAGTAAAAAGAGGGCGACCCAATTACCACCACATCGACGAGGGGATTGTGCGATAGACCTCCAGGTTAAAGCTGCACTTCCTAAGAGTCACGTGTATCCCTTGTCCCAGGAGGAGACAGTGGCTATGGAAACATATATCACTGAATCTCTGAGACAGGTATACATTCGGCCATCCATGTCACCCGTCTCCTCGAGTTTATTTTTTGTGAAGAAGAAGGATGGAGGTCTGCATCTGTGTATTGACTATCGAGGTCTACATTCTATTACAGTGGGTTTCAGTTACCCACTACCTCTCATAGCCACGGCGGTGGAGTCATTTCACGGAGCACGCTTCTTCACAAAATTGGATCTCAGGAGCGCATATAACTTGGTGCGTATCCGAGATGGAGATGAGTGGAAAACCGCGTTTAGTACTACATCTGGCCATTATGAGTACCTCGTCATGCCATATGGGTTGAAGAATGCTCCAGCAGTTTTCCAATCCTTTGTAGAGGAGATTCTCAGGGACTTGCACGGACTGGGTGTGGTGGTCTACATCGATGACATTCTGATCTATTCCGCTACACGCGCCGAGCATGTGTCCCTGGTACGCAAGGTACTTGGACGATTGTTGAAGCATGACCTATACGTCAAGGCCGAGAAATGTGTGATTTCCAAACCATCTGTTTCCTTTCTGGGATATCGCATTTCCACATCTGGGGTGAAAATGGAATGTGACCGCATTGCGGCCGTGCGTGATTGGCCGACTCAGACCACGGTAAAAGAAGTGCAGCAGTTTTTAGGGTTTGCCAATTACTACCGGAGGTTTATCCGGGGTTTTGGACAGGTGGCTGCTCCCATTACCTCACTGTTGAATGGGGGCCCGGTGCGTTTGAGGTGGTCGGCAGAGGCAGACAAAGCTTTTGGTCGTCTGAAGGCTCTGTTTACTGATTCTCCCGTCTTGGCACATCCGGACCCCTCTTTGCCCTTCATAGTAGAGGTGGATGCGTCTGAGGCTGTTGTTGGAGCTGTGCTCTCCCAGCGCTTGGGCACACCCCCCAAGCTTCGCCCCTGGACTTTCTTTTCTAGGAAGCTCAGTCAGGCGGAGCGAAACTATGATGTGGGGGACCGGGAGTTGCTAGCTGTGGTCAGAGCCCTGAAGGTGTGGAGACATTGGCTTGAGGGAGCGAAACACTCTTCTCTCATCTTGACTGACCACCGTAATCTGGAGTACATCCGGGCAGCAAGGAGACTGAATCCCCGTCAGGCTAGGTGGGCAATGTTTTTCACAATATTCCGCTTCACCATCTCGTATAGACCTGGTTCTCAAAACACTAAGGCTGACGCACTGTCCCGTCTCTATGATACTGAGGAGCATTCGATCGATCCCATTCCCATACTTACCCATACCCATTCCCATAGCCTCTTGTCTGGTGGCACCGGTGGTGTGGGAGGTGGACATCGAGCGGGCATCACGATCAGACCCCCCTCCACCAGGTTGTCCAGCTGGTTGGAAGTACGTTCCGCTTGGTGTTCGCGATAGATTGATCAGCTGGGCTCACACACTACCCTCCTCTGGTCATCTGGGTATTGATCGGATGGTGCATGGGCTTAGAGAGAGGTACTGGTGGCCCACTTTAGCAAAGGACGTGAGGATGTACGTCTCCTCCTGTTCGGTGTGCGCTCAGTGTAAGGCTCCTAGACACCTGCCTAGAAGGGAGTTACAGCCCTTTCCCGTTCCACAACGGCCTTGGTCCCACCTGTCGGTGGATTTCCTCACCGATCTTCCTCCATCGCAGGGGAACACTACGATCCTGGTCGTTGTGGATAGGTTTTCTAAGTCCTGCCGTCTCATCCCTTTGCCCGGTCTGCCTACAGACCGCAGAGGCCCTGTTTACACACGTCTTCCATGTGGGTGCCTGAGGACATAGTTTCTGATCGGGGTCCCCAGTTTACGTCCCAGGTGTGGAGGGCGTTTATGGAGCGTCTGGGGGTCTCGATCAGCCTGACCTCTGGTTTTCACCCCGAGAGTAATGGGCAGGTGGAAAGAGTTAATCAGGATGTGGGCAGGTTTTTGCGGTCATATTGCCAGGACCGGCCAGGAGAGTGGGCGATGGTTGTCCCATGGGCTGAGATGGCCCAGAAATCACGTCGCCACTTGTCCACTCACATGTCACCGTTTCAATGCGTGTTGGGCTATCAGCCGGTCGTGGTACCATGGCATCAGGGCCAGACCGAGGTTCCTGCAGTGGAGGATTGGGTGCAGCGCTCAAAGGAGACCTGGAGAGCCATCCAGAAATCTCTTAAACAGGCTGGTGAACGGCAGAAGGTGAGCGCTGACCGCCACCGCAGTAAGGCTCCAGTATTCGTGCCGGGGGACCGGGTCTGGCTCTCGAGCCGAAACCTGTCCCTCCGCCTGCCCTGCCGGAAGCTGGGGCCATGGTTTGTAGGGCCATTTAAAGTCCTGAGGACAATAAACAAGGTATGTTATAGGTTAAAACTTCCCCCTCACTATCGTATTAACCCCTCGTTTCAAGTGTCTCTCCTGAGGCCGGTGGTAGCTGGTCCACTGCAAGACGTTGAGGTGCGGGAGGTCCCTCCGCCCCCCCGGACATCGGGGGAGCACCGGCGTACACTAAACGGTCCATCCTGGACTCTGGGCGCCGGGTGGGGGGCCTGCAGTACCTAGTGGATTGGGAGGGGTACGGCCCGGAGGAAAGGTGCTGGGTAAGGAGGGGGGACATCTTGGACCCATCATTGCTGAGGGAGTTCCACAACCGCCGACCGGATCGCCCTGCGCCTCGTCCTCCGGGTCGTCCTCGAGGCCGGTGTCAGCGTGCTGTGGGAGCCGCGCGTCGGGTGGTGGGGTACTGTCACAATTTCCACCGAAGGTGGCGCCTCTCCCTGTTCGGGTGGTGCTCGGCGGTCGTCGTCGCCGGTCTACTAGCTGCCACTGATCCTTTTTTCCTTTTCGTTTAGTCATGTCTGTTTTGTTGTGCACCTGTTTCTTGTTTGGGTTGATTAGTGTGGGTATTTATTTTCTTTCTACCCGCTTTATGTCGTGCGGGTTTATTTTTCGTTTCCCTGTGTTATGTTTGGGAAACGTTGTTTTTGTTTATCATTTTTTCATTCAGGTTATGTCATTGGGATTTCGTTCTTTTGGTCATTGTTGGACTGTATTTTTGTCCGGTGCCTGTATGAATTTTTGATGGACTTTATTAAACTCTGGTTATTGGATTTATCTTCTCTCCTGCGCCTGACTCCTACACCCCTCTCTCGTAGAGAGACATTACAGGCTGGGGACTACCATCATGTTAAAAGTGCAACCAGAGGAAAAAAACTCTAGACCACCTTTACTCCTCACACAGAGACGAGTACAAAGCTCTCCCTCGCCTCCATTTGGCAAATCTGACCACAATTCTATCCTCCTGATTCCCGCTTACACACAAAAACTAAAGCAGGAAGCACTAGTGACTCGGTCAATAAAGAATTGGTCAGATGACACAGATGCTAAGCTACAGGACTGTTTTGCTAGCACAGACTGGAATATGTTCCAGGATTCTTCCGATGGCATTGAGGAGTACACCACATCAGTCACTGGCTTCATGAATAGGTGCATTGATGATGTCATCCCCACATTGACCATACGTACATACCCCAACCAGAAGCCATGGATTACAGGCAACATCCGCACTGAGCTAAAGGGTAGAGCTGCCGCTTTCAAGGAGTGGGACTCTAACCCGGACGCTTATAAGACATCCCGCTGTGCCCTCCGACAAACCATCAAACAGTCAAAGCATCAATACAGGACTAAGATCGAATGCAATCTCTATTGCAGTCCACACAGCCCTTTCCCACCTGGACAAAAGGAACACGTACGTGAGAATGCTATTCATTGACTACAGCTCAGCGTTCAACACCATAATGCCCTCAAAGCTCATCAATAAGCTAAAGACCCTGGGACTAAACACCTGCCTCTGCAACTGGATCCTGGACTTCCTGACAGGCTGCCCCCAGGTAGTAAGGGTAAGTAACAACACATCTGCCATGCTGATCCTCAACACGGGGCCCCTCAGGGTTGCATGCTCAGTCCCCTCCTGTACTCCCTGTTCACCCATAACTGCATGACCAGGCACAACTCCAACACCATCATTAAGTTTCCCGACGACACGACACTGATCACGGACAACGATGAGACAGCCTATAGGGAGGAGGTCAGAGACCTCGCTGTTTGGATCCAGGATAACAACCTCTCCCTCAACGTGATCAAGACAAAGGAGATGATTTTGGACTACAGGAAAAGGAGGACTGAGCATGCCCCCATTCTCATCGACTGGGTTGTAGTGGAGCAGGTTGAGAGCTTCAAGTTCCTTGGTGTCCACATCACCATCAAACTATCATGGTCCAAACACACCAAGACAGTCGTGAAGAGGTCACGACAAAGACTATTCCCCTTCAAGCAGACTGAAAAGATTTGGCATGGGTCCTCAGATCCTCAAAATGATCTAAAGCTGCACCATCGAAAGCATCCTGACTGGTTGCATCACTGCCTGCCATAAGACTCCTGAACTGCTAATCACATGGCTACCCAGACTATTTGCTTTGCCCCCCCACCCCCTCTTTTACGCTGCTGCTTCTCTCTGTTTATTATCTGTGCATAGTCACTTTAACTCTACCTACATGTACATATTACCTCAATTACCTCCACTAACCTGTGCCCCTCCACGTTGACTCTGTACCGGTTCCCCCTGTATATATAGCCTTGATACTGTTATTTTACCGCTGCTCTTTAATAATTAGTTATTTATTATTTTATTTTCTACTTATCTATTTTTACTTACCACTTATTTTTCTTAAAACCACATTGTTGGTTAAGGGCTTGTGATGCTGTGAGGGTCTGGAGTCTTGGTTCAGAGAACAGCAGCAAGAGGATAGCATTGAGGAACTATCACACAGAGATGTTTGAGAGTCTGGTCACAACTGTGCTGCTTTGAGAGGCTGGATCAATACCATCTTTGAGACCAATTTTACAGTTCTGTGGGTAGTCAGCCTCTCAAGTAATGAAGCTGTTTACTTCTATGCGGGCTCAACCTCCACTATAGAGAGGAAACAGCATTGATGGCAAAAATATTACACAACACTGATCTTTAAGATACAGTTGAAGTCGGAAGTTTACATACACTTAGGTTGGAGTCATTAAAACTCATTTTTCAAGCACTCCACAAATTTCTTGTTAACAAACTATAGTTTTGGCAAGTCTGTTAGGACATCTACTGTGTGCATGACACAAGTAATTTTTCCAACAATTGTTTACAGACAGATTATTTCACTTTTAATTCACTGTATCACAATTCCAGTGGGTCAGAAGTTTACATACACTAAATTGACTGCTTTTCAACAGCTTGGAAAATTCCAGAAAATGATGTCATGGCTATAGAAGCTTCTGATAGGCTAATTTATTGTGGGAAGCTTGTGGAAGGCTACCTGTAACGTTTGACTAAAGTTTAACAGTTTAAAGGCAATGCTACCAAATACTAATTGAGTGTATGTAAACTTCTGACCCACTGGGAATGTGATAAAAGAAATCAAAGCTAAAATAAATAATTCTCTCTACTATTATTCTGACATTTCACATTCTTAAAATAAAGTGGTGATCCTAACTGACCATAGAGAGGGAATTTTTACTATGATTAAATGTCAGGAATTGTAAAAAACTGAGTTTAAATGGTGTATGTAACTTCCAACTTCCAACTTCAACTGTATATTCATATTTCAATCAGGTTTGCATTTCATTAATTTTATCATTAACTTACTTTGTGTGTATGAATGAGCAACATAAAAAGTGGGTGTGGGTTAGGGGTTGGGTACTAGAGCTAGAGGTTAGTGATAGAAAATGAAGTTAACAGTGAAATGGTTTTAGGTTGGAATTAAAGGTCAAAGCTTTACTCAAAGCCATGAAATCATCAGACAAAACCTGTGAGTTGGAAGAGCTAAGGGCACGCAACATTGCCAGCCCAAAGTATTGATTTCAGTAATGATGACTGGGAGTCAGGCTGGGAGTCATGGTCTCTCCTTGGAAGTTCAAGTGAGGGCACAGAGCAAACTTTTTCTTGCAGCCAGGCAGCCACTGTAGTAAATCTCATCCAGTCAAGATTTCAAGAGCAGAAATTAATCAGATGATCACACTAATGTCAGAGCAGATTTAAAAGCCACTGTCGATGAAGTTCTGCTCCGTAGCTCGTGGTTGCTGAATATTGTTTCGAAGTGCAAACTTCGTTGCTTGAAGACTGTATGATTATCATTTTTGTTTGTTTTGCCCTGAACATGTTTACCAACTTAGTTTCCCAAAAGCATCTTAAGGCTAAGTTTATCGTTAGAACAATAGGATCCTATGGTTCTAAGATTAACTTAGCCTTAAGAGGCTTTTGGGAAACCCGACCCTCGTCTGATTTAATTAACATGAAATCACATAACCCTGAATAAAGTTTGAATTCCCTCAGGGTCAGGGAATTTGGTTGGTTAGGTCATGTCAGGTCCTTGTCATTGTCTATTCCTGGAAGCGTGTCTGGTGTCTACATTCAACCTGGTCTCAGAGCATTTTGTATTGTTCTGTACGTAAATCCAAGACACTCTATTTAGTTCATTACGATTAAGGTTAACATTAGGTGAAAGGGTTAAGGTTAGGGTTAGGTTTAGGGGAAGGGTTAGCTAAAAGGGTTAAGGTTATGGTTAAGGTTAGGGTTAGCTAACATGCTAAGTAGTTGCAAAGTAGATAAAAGGTAGTAAGTAGTTGCAAAGTTGTCCATGATGACATTCAAACACGCAACCTTTGGGTTGCTAGATGTTCCCATTATACGCCTACCCATCCACCCCGACCAACCACCTTCCTTTCGTTTTTTGCCTTAAGTGATCTTATGTTACCATACCAAATGTAACATACCATATTAACTTGAGTGTCCTGGATTTACATATAGTATGTTACATTTAGTCTGTGAGACCAGGCTGCAACATCTTGTCACCTGGATGTCCATCAGAGTGTAATAGGAAGTGACATGGCCTTGACATTGTCTGTCCTAGGGCTATGGAGATGAGAGGCCATGTCATGGGACACTGAACATTTCAGCTACTTTACAAACGGTCAATAAAGGATTCGGTTCAGCTGGTAAGATTCCAGTGTATGGGGTTTTCGGGGACATAAAACATGCAGTGAAAATAGATTTGCTATCTAAAACGAATCAAAATATAGAGGAATGTACCAGCACATACATGCACTGAAAAGATGTACAGTATTGGCGAATTGCAAAATCCTCATCACCAGACATCACATGCATTGGTAACCAAAATATACAGGGGTTTAGAATATGACGTTTTTAAATAACATGAGTCAGGTAAGCTATTCGGATATGAATATGATTTGAAAGCTAACAATTACTTAAGAGGGAAGTTATCCACCACAGTAATCTTTCTGATGATTTCCCATGTGTAATGTCCCCCAAGTGAAAATCACATTGGACCTATTTTCTTATTCCATGTATCCGACTCTCTCTCTAATACACACCCAATTTCATGGAAATTAAAGGGCTGGGTGCCTTTTGAAATGTAAATTGGGTATGCAGATTTGGACTGAATCAAAGTCTATCTCCCCTGTTGACACCGAGTGGAATAAGCTTTTCATGACCCATTATGCCTGTGCCAGTTGCAGACTCCACACTAATTAACGATGGGTTACAACACCAGGACAATTTTTTTAGGGAGGAGGTAGCATAGTTGACAGTTATGGCCAAACAGACAATCAAACCAAGTTCCCTGTTTTGAATACTAATGTTGACCCAACTTTTCCATTAGCTGTAGAGAAGTGTATAAAAGGGCAAAACCTCCTGCTGGAAAGCCAAACTCAACGGGGTAAACCTAATCCGATATAGTGTTAATAAAAATAGTGTCTTTGTTTTGCAGACCTGTTGTGCTCTCAACAGGTTACGTGACAGGCATCATAAAGCCATGCCATTTGAAAATTGATGTGTCTCCTAATTTGTATGCACACATGCATGTATTCTATTTGTGTCATGTCAATGACGAGAGAGATAATGAGATGCTGACATTTGATGTTGAATTTAATAAGGAGTGACACTAATATTCATGAAACATAATCGCTTCATGAAGTTCATCCTCATCAATGTTCATTTTTCAATATACCACATAATAGAAACTCATTAACATTCAAGACCAGGTTAGTCTAATGGGGATATTTGGACACTATGGTGAAAGGGCAAGAGAAGTTGCCCTGTCCCTCATGTCAGACAGGAGCAGAGTGTTGGGAGGCGTGTTATTGAAGCTAGCCGCCACACCAGAGTCACACATAAACCTCCAACCTGCCCTTTGCAGTCAAACATGAACTGGAAACAAACAGCCAAACACAAGGTCAATGTCAATCCAGCTCGCATTGTCAGTGTGAAAGAATGCAGCAGTAAATCTTATCCCGTTAATGAAATCTCCACCTTACGTGACTTGTTAAGATGTTTGATTTGCTAAGATGTTTCCTAATGAATGGTCTGTGATTAATTTAGCAGAGTGTAGTGGTTGCGATAGTCACTGAGAGTGCCAGCGGTATGTCAGTTTGACACTTGATATTCCTCTCACGCCACTCTGTTTCCTTCCCCTAAGTGGAGAGAGTTGGCTCCGAGGCTCCAAGATATCCAAACTACACAACTCAATGCTTCCCTGCATCTATCAGCAGATATGGCCTGGCCGTGGTCTCTGTGTGTACGTGTGAGCTTATTGGCACAACACATCAGTAAAATCCAGCTCAAACTACGGTTCTTCCACTCATTTTCATTAGGAGGGAGAAATCAGTAGGCCAATATAGGCATAGGGAGGTATCGCAAGTCAATTACTAAGGCCTGTCGCCTCCTCTGCATTTCAAACATAAATGAGCTAGACAACTCATTGTTTAGAGAAGAAAAGGCCACTTCACTTTTAAGACTGTCTCCCACTCCAGCCTGGTTTCATTGACTAGACGTAAAATAATACATGTAAATCTGGGACACAAAATTTTGTACGATATGTTATGTTTGGTATGGTTACATAAGACCGGTGGTTACTAAAGGCAAAAACAAACAACATGTATGTATCACCTCATCACAGAGTGAGTAATTGAGGATCGTTGCTATCTGGGTGTGAACTATGACTGAATTGCTTTTAAAAAGGCTGTTCTCTGTCAACATCTTACACCATGCTCATAAAACTTCACCTGCTTCAATAATCAAATAAAATTCCTCTCTAATTAGATGATATTGCCTTCTTTTTTTTAAAGACCTAGGCCAGATGACTTTCAAATTGAACACTTGTGAACTGTTCTTGAAATAAATCCCTTTTTTCACCATTAAACAATGATTCCACGAATGCATTATTCATCTGTTATTATTAAATGCTTAGTTTAGCTACTCCTCTAGGTGTAGGTCTGGTCCGGACATTACTCCTCTAGGTCTGGACATTACTCCTCTAGGTGTAGGTCTGGTCTGGACATTACTCCTCTAGGTCTGGACATTACTCCTCTAGGTGTAGGTCTGGTCTGGACATTACTCCTCTAGGTCTGGACATTACTCCTCTAGGTGTAGGTCTGGTCTGGACATTACTCCTCTAGGTCTGGACATTACTCCTCTAGTTCTGAACATTACTCCTCTAGGTCTGGACATTACTCCTCTAGGTCTGGACATTACTCCTCTAGGTCTGGACATTACTCCTCTAGGTCTGGACATTACTCCTCTAGGTCTGGACATTACTCCTCTAGGTATAGGTCTGGTCTGGACATTACTCCTCTAGGTCTGGACATTACTTCTCTATGTCTGGACATTACTCCTCTAGGTCTGGACATTACTCCTCTAGGTCTGGACATTACTCCTCTAGGTCTGGACATTACTCCTCTAGGTCTGGACATTACTCCTCTAGGTGTAGGTCTGGTCTGGACATTACTCCTCTAGGTCTGGACATTACTCCTCTAGGTCTGGACATTACTCCTCTAGGTCTGGACATTACTTCTCTAGGTGTAGGTCTGGTCTGGACATTACTCCTCTAGGTCTGGACATTACTCCTCTAGGTCTGGACATTACTCCTCTAGGTCTGGACATTACTCCTCTAGGTCTGGACATTACTCCTCTAGGTCTAGACATTACTCCTCTAGGTCTGGACATTACTCCTCTAGGTCTGGACATTACTCCTCTAGGTGTAGGTCTGGTCTGGACATTACTTCTCTAGGTCTAGACATTACTCCTCTAGGTCTGGACATTACTCCTCTAGGTATGGACATTACTCCATTACTCCTCTAGGTCTGGACATTACTCCTCTAGGTCTGGACATTACTCCTCTAGGTCTGGACATTACTCCTCTAGGTCTGGACATTACTCCTCTTGGTCTAGACATTACTCCTCTAGGTCTGGACATTACTCCTCTAGGTCTGGACATTACTCCTCTAGGTGTAGGTCTGGTCTGGACATTACTCCTCTAGGTCTGGACATTACTCCTCTAGGTCTGGACATTACTCCTCTAGGTCTGGACATTACTCCTCTAGGTCTGGACATTACTCCTCTAGGTGTAGGTCTGGTCTGGACATTACTCCTCTAGGTCTGGACATTACTCCTCTAGGTCTGGACATTACTCCTCTAGGTCTGGACATTACTCCTCTAGGTCTGGACATTACTCCATTACTCCTCTAGGTCTGGACATTACTTCTCTAGGTCTGGACATTACTCCTCTAGGTCTGGACATTACTCCTCTAGGTCTAGACATTACTCCTCTAGGTCTGGACATTACTCCTCTAGGTCTGGACATTACTCCTCTAGGTGTAGGTCTGGTCTGGACATTACTTCTCTAGGTCTAGACATTACTCCTCTAGGTCTGGACATTACTCCTCTAGGTATGGACATTACTCCATTACTCCTCCAGGTCTGGACATTACTCCTCTAGGTCTGGACATTACTCCTCTAGGTCTGGACATTACTCCTCTAGGTCTGGACATTACTCCTCTTGGTCTAGACATTACTCCTCTAGGTCTGGACATTACTCCTCTAGGTGTAGGTCTGGTCTGGACATTACTCCTCTAGGTCTGGACATTACTCCTCTAGGTCTGGACATTACTCCTCTAGGTCTGGACATTACTTCTCTAGGTCTGGACATTACTCCTCTAGGTCTGGACATTACTCCTCTAGGTGTAGGTCTGGTCTGGACATTACTCCTCTAGGTCTGGACATTACTCCTCTAGGTCTGGACATTACTCCTCTAGGTGTAGGTCTGGTCTGGACATTACTCCTCTAGGTCTGGACATTACTTCTCTAGGTCTGGACATTACTCCTCTAGGTCTGGACATTACTCCTCTAGGTGTAGGTCTGGTCTGGACATTACTCCTCTAGGTCTGGACATTACTCCTCTAGGTCTGGACATTACTCCTCTAGGTGTAGGTCTGGTCTGGACATTACTCCTCTAGGTCTGGACATTACTCCTCTAGGTGTAGGTCTGGTCTGGACATTACTCCTCTAGGTCTGGACATTACTCCTCTAGGTGTAGGTCTGGTCTGGACATTACTCCTCTAGGTCTGGACATTACTCCTCTAGGTCTGGACATTACTTCTCTAGGTGTAGGTCTGGTCTGGACATTACTCCTCTAGGTCTGGACATTACTCCTCTAGGTGTAGGTCTGGTCTGGACATTACTCCTCTAGGTCTGGACATTACTCCTCTAGGTCTGGACATTACTCCTCTAGGTCTGGACATTACTCCTCTAGGTCTGGACATTACTTCTCTAGGTCTGGACATTACTCCTCTAGGTCTGGACATTACTCCTCTAGGTGTAGGTCTGGTCTGGACATTACTCCTCTAGGTTTGGACATTACTCCTCTAGGTCTGGACATTACTTCTCTAGGTGTAGGTCTGGTCTGGACATTACTCCTCTTGGTCTGGACATTACTTCTCTAGGTGTAGGTCTGGTCTGGACATTACTCCTCTTGGTCTGGACATTACTCCTCTAGGTCTGGACATTACTCCTCTAGGTCTGGACATTACTCCTCTAGGTCTGGACATTACTCCTCTAGGTCTGGACATTACTCCTCTAGGTCTGGTTATTACTTCTCTAGGTCTGGACATTACTCCTCTAGGTTTGGACATTACTCCTCTAGGTGTAGGTCTGGTCTGGACATTACTCCTCTAGGTCTGGACATTACTCCTCTAGGTCTGAACATTATCCAAGGAGCGAGAATGAGGACTCTTGAGGGACTTAACTGTCATGGTGCCCAATCGATCAGCCCCTCCCTTATTTCCAAATGGCTTCCAGAACGCCCCAATAAGTCTGTACCATGGAAGGTATACCAGAAGTAGGTCAGGTAAAATCTCCTCTGTACCAATGAATTCCCCCAGCACTGAGTTACTGTTACTGTTTTATACCCGAACAATTTCAATTACTGGGTTAAAGCAGGATGGGAATTCCCAACTGCCGCCTGTCGCACCACTGGTCCAGCTGGGGAGACAGAGTATCACTCTGGGAGACAGAGGACGAGAGATTACCTTAAGAGAGGCGCTCTAAGAAACTAATCTGCCTCCGCATGCCAAACAAGCCTTGCGATGCCAGGCACAGAGGGATGAATGTGCAAAGAGGAGATTAATATGGCAGTCCCAAGGAAAGACCAGAGCAGTATTTTAATAGGCCACATCTATCTAATTCAGGCAGCTGCTGTCCAGTAATAAATCTTCCTCCTTGGCTTAAACAATGTCACATCTTAATTGGAAGGACATTATGGGGAGAATGTAAACATCTGCAAGTCCGAAAATCCCTCTGCTGCACAGCGCTAAATAGCATGGTGGGTATATGACTGAGAAATATATATATGTGACTTAAATGCAACATATCTGGTACAAAGAAAGAAAGAAAAAAAAACAGAAAGCAGAAGAACAACTGGTCCCAATTTATTTGGATAATCCGGATTTAAATGCGCTGCAGATGGTCATACTACCCTATATAAACCAAAGTATGTGGACACGCCTTCAAATTATTGGATGTGGCTATTTCCGCCACACCTGATGCTGACATGTGTATAAAATTGTTCACACAGCCATGCAATCTCCATAGACAAACATTGACAGTAGAGTGGCCTTACTGAAGTGCTCAGTGACTTTCAACGTGGCACTGTCGTAGGATACAAGTCAGTTCGTAAAATTTCTGCCTTGCTAGAGCTGCCCGGTCAACTGTAAGTGCTGTTATTGTGAAGTGGAAACATCTAGGAGCAACAACGGCTCAGCCGCAAAATGGTAGGCCACACAAACTCACAGAACGGGACCGCCGAGTGCTGAATCACATAAAAATCGTCTGTCCTCGGTTGCAACACTCTCTATCGAGTTCCAAACTGCCTCTGGAAGCAACGTCAGCACCTGTTCGTCGGGAGCTTCATAAAATGGTTTTCCATGGCCAAGCATCCACACACAAGCCTAAAACCACCATGCGTAATGCCAAGCGTCGGCTGGAGTGGTGTAAAGCTCGCCACCATTGGACTCTGGAGCAGTGGCAACGCGTTCTCTGGAGTAATGAATCACGCTTCACCATCTGGCAGTCCGATGAACGAATCTGAGTTTGGCAGATGCCAGGAGAACGCTACCTGCCCGAATACATAGTGCCAACTTTAAAGTTTGGTGGAGGTGGAATAATGTTCTGGGGCTGTTTTTCATGGTTCGGACTAGGCCCATTTAGTTCCAGTGAAGGGAAATCTTAACGCTACAGCATACAATGAAATTCCAGACAATTCTGTGCTTCTAACTTTGTGGCAACAGTTTGGGGAAGGACCTTTCCTGTTAAGGTATGACAATGCGCCTGTGCACAAAGCGAGGTAGATACAGAAATGGTTTGTCGAGATCGGTGTGGAAGAACTTGATTGGCCTGCACATAGCCCTGACCTCAATCCCATAAAACACATTTGGGATGAATTAGAATGCCGACTGCGAGCCAGGCCTAATCACCAAACATCAGTGCCCGACTTCACTAATGCTCTTGTGGCTGAATGGAAGCAAGTCCCCGCAGCAATGTTCCAACATTTAGTGGAAAGCCTCCCCAAAAGAGTGGATGCTGTTATTGCAGCAAAGGGGGGACAAACTCCATATTAATGCCTATGATTTTGGAATGATATGTTCGACAAGCAGGTGTCCACATACTTGTGTCATGTAATGTATCAACAAACTATCTGTTCATAAGCAACTGCATGCTAAGGTTACGGATAGGTCAAGGGTTAGGTTTCGAATAAGGGTTAGGGTTAGTGTTAGTGTAGAGGTTAAGGTTAAGGTTAGGGCTAGGGTTAGGATAAGGGTTAAGGTTAGAATTAGAGATAGTTAGTAGATTGTTAGATGAAATGTTTCTGAAAGTCGGTAGATAGTCTATAGAGCATCTAGAGATGGACTATCCAAATAAAGTGTCATCGAACAATTTGTAAGCTGGTCCAGAGAAAGACATATCAAGAAAGAGAGAGAAATAGAAATAGAGAGAGAGAGAGACTAGTATTCTAATAGGACAGCCATGATGGTGGTTCCAGCCTCCAGCATTGTTATTCATGGTCTGGAGTGCTTGAGGTACAGGGAGGCATCTCACCAAGACCACATGCTCACGTCCTGAACCTGAAATTGCCATTTGATTCAATGACAGTGGAACAAGATGAGAGTGTAATTAGAAACAACAACGGGAGCACAGCTTGGCAAGGAGATGGGAGGGCACAAGCACAGGGATGTCTGCACTCTGCAGAGGTTTGCCACAGGAATAGAATGTGTGTACTCTATCAAATTGCAGATGATTGTATATACCGGCATGTGGCTGAGAGGCTGATGAGGAATTCCATCCAATTCCATCTAAACATCCCCTTCAATGTAATCAGACTACAACACTCACAGATCCTGAGTAACCAACGTGAATTGTCAGGGAAAATCTTATGCAGTAGCCAATGTCTTATTTCTTACCTAAAGGAAATCATTTGGTGATATTTTACTCTCATCACATAAAATCCTCTGTCTGTCTACTAACCAAATGTCCACTACCGTAGCAGAAGTATACTGGAACTAGTATAAGTTGAAGCAATGTACTTATTGAGCCATAAAATGGTCACTGGGATTTTCTCCCACACTCCTTCTCACCAAGTGCTGCTGCACCATAGCTTGAGCAGTAAACTATAATCTGGATTTCAGAGGTGGTCTACAGCACACAGAAAGGCCAGCGAGAGACAAGGAACTTGATCACTTGCAGACAGTGGCCTGTCAGGGACTTGCATGTTGGGCGAGATAAAGACCTAACACAGAGAGTAACGTAGCAGAGGAGCAGAGAGATGCTGTGATGCTGTTAGAGCCGATTTAGACATATATGTATACAAGACAGAAAATAGAGCTCCGTGTATGTGTGTGCATATATATGAAATATGAATGTATGTGATGAAATATTAGGTATGTACCTTTATGATTTATATTTACCAAATATATTCCTTTGTTATTAGTGTACTTTAGTTTTGTCTCCCCCTCTTTCCCATTCATTGTACTGTGGTAAGTGTGTTAGTGATAGGATAAAGGCAGGAAGTTGGGCCTTCGGGGGGAGGGGAGTCCTAGCTAGACGCGGGAGCGGTATAGTCTTTTGACCATACATACATACATACATAGAGTAAATCAAATCAAATCAAATGTATTTACATAGCCCTTCTTACATTAGCTGATATCTCAAAGTGCTGTACAGAAACCCAGCCTAAAACCCCAAACAGCAAGCAATGCAGGTGTAGAAGCACGGTGGCTAGGAAAAACTCCCTAGAAAGGCCAAAACCTAGGATGAAACCTAGAGAGGAACCAGGCTATGAGGGGTGGCCAGTTCTCTTCTGGCTGTGCCGGGTGGAGATTATAACAGAACATGGCCAAGATGTTCAAATGTTCATAAATGACCAGCATGGTCAAATAATAATAATCACAGTAGTTGTCGAGGATGCAACAGGTCAGCACCTCAGGAGTAAATGTCAGTTGGCTTTTCATAGCCGATCATTGAGAGTATCTCTACCGCTCCTGCTGTCTCTAGAGAGTTGAAAACAGCAGGTCTGGGACAGGTAGCACGTCCGGTGAACAGGTCAGGGTTCCATAGCCGCAGGCAGAACATTTGAAACTGGAGCAGCAGCATGGCCAGGTGGACTGGGGACAGCAAGGAGTCATCATGCCAGGTAGTCCTGAGGCATGGTCCTAGGGCTCAGGTCCTCCGAGAGAGAGAAAGAAAGAAAGAGAGAAAAAGAGAATTAGAGAGAGCATACTTAAATTCACACAGGACACCGGATAAGACAGGAGAAATACTCCAGATATAACAGACTAACCCTAGCCCCCCGACACATAAACTACTGCAGCAGAAATACTGGAGGCTGAGACAGGAGGGATCAGGAGACACTGTGGCCCCATCCGATGATAAGCCCGGACAGGGTCAAACAGGCAGGATATAACCCCAACCACTTTGCAAAAGCACAGCCCCCCCACCACTAGAGGGATATCTTCAACCACCAATTTACCATCCTGAGACAAGGCCGAGTATAGCCCACAAAGATCTCCGCCACAGCACAACCAAAGGGGGGGCGCCAACCCAGACAGGAAGACCACGTCAGTGACTCAACCCACTCAAGTGACGCACCCCTCCTAGGGAAGGCATGGAAGAACATCAGTAGGCCAGTGACTCAGTCCCTGTAATAGGGTTAGAGGCAGAGAATCGCAGTGGAGAGAGGGGAACTGGCCAGGCAGAGACAGCAGGGGCGTTTCGTTGCACCAGTGCCTTTCCGTTCACCTTCACACTCCTGGGCCAGAATACACTCAATCATAGGACCTACTGAAGAGATGAGTCTTCAATAAAGACTTAAAGGTTGAGACTGAGTCTACGTCTCTCACATGGGTAGGCAGACCATTCCATAAAAATTGAGCTCTATAGGAGAAAGCCCTGCCTCCAGCTGTTTGCTTAGAAATTCTAGGGACAATTAGAAGGCCTGCGTCTTGTGACCGTAGCGTACGTTAAGGTATGTACGACAGGACCAAATCAGAAAGATAGGTAGGAGCAAGCCCGTGTAATGCTTTGTATGTTAGCAGTAAAACCGTGAAATCAGGCCTTGCCTTAACAGGAAGCCAGTGTAGGGAGGCTAGCACTGGAGTAATATGATAAAAATTGTTGGTTCTAGTCAGGATTCTAGCAGCCGTATTTAGCACTAACTGAAGTTTATTTAGTGCTTTATCCGGGTAGCCGGAAAGTAGAGCATTGAGGTAGTCTAACCTAGAAGTAACAAAAGCATGGTTTAATTTTTCTGCATCATTTTTGGACAGAAAATGTCTGATTTTTGCAATGTTACGTAGATGGAAAAAAGCTGTCCTTGAAACAGTCTTGATATGTTCGTCAAAAGAGAGATCAGGGTCCAGAGTAACCCCAAGGTCCTTCACAGTTTTATTCGAGACGACTGTACAACCATCAAGATTAATTGTCAGATTCAACAGAAGATCTCTCTGTTTCTTGGGACCTAGAACTTCTACTTTTAAACTTGTCCGAGTTTAAAAGTAGAAAGTTTGCTGCCATCCACTTCCTTATGTCTGAAACACAGGCTTCCAGCGAGGGCAGTTTTGGAGCTTCACCATGTTTCATCGAAATGTACAGCTGTGTGTCATCCGCATATCAGTGAAAGTTAACATTATGTTTTTGAATGACATCCCCAAGAGGTAAAATATATAGTGAAAACAATAGTGGTCCTAAAACGGAACCTTGAGGAACACCAAAATTTACAGTTGATTTGTCAGAGGACAAACCATCCACAGAGACAAACTGATATCTTTCCAACAGATAAGATCTAAACCAAGCCAGAACTTGTCCGTGTATACCAATCTCTCCAAAAGAATGTGGTGATCGATGGTATCAAAAGCAGCACTAAGGTCTAGGTGACTGAGGACAGATGCAGAGCCAT
Source organism: Salmo trutta (assembly GCF_901001165.1). Lineage (NCBI taxonomy): Eukaryota > Metazoa > Chordata > Actinopteri > Salmoniformes > Salmonidae > Salmo > Salmo trutta. Next base: position 13,465,361 of record NC_042979.1, read on the forward strand.
GGTCTGACACCATTAAAAAGTAATTTACCACCTTCACAAGTGCAGTCTCAGTGCTATGATGGGGTCGAAAACCAGACTGAAGCGTTTTGTATACATTGTTTATCTACAGGAAGGCAGTGAGTTGCTGCGCAACAGCTTTTTCAAAATTTTTGAGAGGAACGGGAGATTCGATACAGGCCGATAGTTTTTTATATTTTCTGGGTCAAGGTTTGGCTTTTTCAAGAGAGGCTTTATTACTGCCACTTTTAGTGAGTTTGCTACACATCCGGTGGATAGAGAGCCGTTTATTATGTTCAACATAGGAGGGCCAAGCACAGGAAGCAGCTCTTTCAGTAGTTTAGTTGGAATAGGGTCCAGTATGCAGCTTGAAGGTTTAGAGGCCATGATTATTTTCATCATTGTGTCAAGAGATATAGTACTAAAACACTTGAGTGTCTCCCTTGATCCTAGGTCCTGGCAGAGTTGTGCAGACTCAGGACAACTGAGCTTTGGAGGAATACACAGATTTAAAGAGGAGTCCGTAATTTGCTTTCTAATGATCATGATCTTTTCCTCAAAGAAGTTCATGAATTTATTACTGCTGAAGTGAAAGCCATCCTCTCTTGGGGAATAATGCTTTTTAGTTAGCTTTGCGACAGTATCAAAAATCCATTTTGTATTGTTCTTATTTTCCTCAATTAAGTTGGATTAAATAGGATGATTGAGCAGCAGTGAGGGCTCTTCGATACTGCACAGTACTGTCTTTCCAAGCTAGTCGGAAGACTTCCAGTTTGGTGTGGCGCCATTTCCGTTCCAATTTTCTGGAAGCTTGCTTCAGAGCTCGGGTATTTTCTGTATACCAGGGAGCTAGTTTCTTATGACAAATGTTTTTAGGGGTGCGACTGCATCTAGGGTATTGGGCAAGGTTAAATTGAGTTCCTCAGTTAGGTGGTTAACTGATTTTTGTCCTCTGACATCCTTGGGTAGGCAGAGGGAGTCTGGAAGGGCATCAAGGAATCTTTGGGTTGTCTAAGGATTTATAGCACGACTTTTGATGATCCTTGGTTGGGGTCTGAGCAGATTTTTTGTTGCAATTGCAAACGTAATAAAATGGTGGTCCGATAGTCCAGGATTATGAGGAAACACATTAAGATCCACAACATTTATTCTATGGGACAAAACTAGGTCCAGAGTATGACTGTGGCAGTGAGTAGGTCCGGAGACATGTTGGACAAAACCCCCTGAGTCGATGATGGCTCCAAAAGCCTTTTGGAGTGGGTCTGTGGACTTTCCATGTGAATATTAAACTCACCAAAAATTTGAATATTATCTGCTATGACTACAAGGTCCGATTGGAATTCAGGGAACTCAGTGAGGATATGGCCCAGGAGGCCTGTAAACAGTAGCTATAAAAAGTGATTGAGTAGGCTGCATAGGTTTCATGACTAGAAGCTCAAGGGTTTGTATATTGAAATTTGCTATCATAAATGTTAGCAACACCTCCGCCTTTGCGGGATGGGTGGGGGATATGGTCACTAGTGTACCCAGGAGGTTAGGCCTCATTTAACACAGTAAATTAATCAGGCTTAAGCCATGTTTCAGTCAGGCCAATCACATCAAGATTATGATCAGTGATTAGTTCATTGACTATAACTGCCTTGGAAGTGAGGGATCTAACATTAAGTAGCCCTATTTTGAGATGTGAGGTATCACAATCTCTTTCAATAATGGCAGGAATCGAGGAGGTCTTTATTCTAGTGAGATTGCTAAGGCGAACACTGCCATGTTTAGTTTTGCCCAACCTAGGTCGAAGCACAGACACGGTCTCAATGGGGAAAGCCGAGCTGACTACACTGACTGTGCTAGTGGCAGACTCCACTAAGCTGGCAGGCTGACTAACAGCCTGCTGCCTGGCCTGCACCCTATTTTATTGTGGAGCTAGGGGAGTTAGAGCCCTGTCTATGTTCGTAGATAAGATGAGAGCACCCCTCCAGCTAGGATGGAGTCCGTCCCTCCTCAACAGGCCAGGCTTGGTCCTGTTTGTGGGTGAGTCCCAGAAAGAGGGCCAATTATCTACAAATTCTATCTTTTGGGAGGGGCAGAAAACAGTTTTCAACCAGCGATTGAGTTGTGAGACTGCTGTAGAGCTCATCACTCAATTAACTTTTAACTTCTAAAAAGGCACAGCTGTTAATTGAAATACATTCCAAGTGACTACATCATGAAGCTGGTTGAGAGAATGTCAAGAGTGTGCAAAAGGCAAAGGGTGGCTACTTTGAAGAATCTCAAATATAAAACATGTTGTGATTTCTTTTGAACTTTTTTGGATACTACATGATTCCATGTGTGTTATTTCATAGTTTTGATGTCTTCACTATTCTTCTACAATGTAGAAAATAGTAAAAATAAAGAAAAACCCTTGAGTAGGTGTGTCCAAACTTTTGACTGGTACTGTACATATAAAGAGGCCATAGTATGTATTTTTCATGTCAAGTAATAAATGCTTTAAGTTGATTGGAGAATCATGTTTGTTAGATATATGAAGAATAAACCTTTTTTTGTTGCACCATATCCCTGGATCTCATTGAATGTTTTTGCCGTTTGGGAACTTTGAATGTGGACTGCATGCATCCGAAACAATCCCGCTTCAGGCTTGGGCAGTGGCTATGGTCAATTGGTAAGGAAGCCACTGCAGATGCTGAAACGTTAGTAATGTGGTCTGGTCTCAGAGGACCAGCCTACTAGAGAATCCTCCCTGGAAACCCCAGGAGATACTCATGCTTATTTTACTACTTTGTTCACACTAACTTTTCTCTCCATTTCTGTGGGTGTGTATCTCTGTGCATCTCTGTGTATCTCTGTGCATCTCTGTATGTCTCAACACCTACAGTATGTATTCTCATAAATATAGTCTTCCTATGAATGGAAGTAATATTTAATGAAGAACCACATAACACTTCCTTCATTCCTCCTGCTCAATCTATAAAGCCATACCAAAAGCAACATTCTATTTTAAGCTTTCTTTGATTTTGCAGTGAGAAGGTTTGCTCTTTCCTCGAGGCAGCCCTTCAGGCTGGCTTACTCTTAGAGCCCATTTGAGAAGTGATTACCTTTTTACAGCTCTGCCCTGGTGGGAGAGTGGAGCTGGGATACAGCAGGGTGAACATCGTGTAGGCAGGGGCTCAGTGGTGTAAAGTACTTAAGTAGTACTTTAAAGTATTTTTACCTAAGTAGTTTTGGGGGTTATCTGTACTTTACTATTTTGATTTTTTAAACTTTTACTTTTAAGCCACTACATTCCTAAAGAAAATAATGTACTTTTTACTACATACATTTTCCCTGACACCGAAAAGTACTCATTACATTTCAAAATGCTTGGCAAGACAGGAATGGTCCAATGCACGTACTTATCAAGAGAACATCCCTGGTCATCCCTGCTGCCTCTGATCTGGCGGACTCACTAAACACAATGCCTGGTTAGTAATTATGTCTGAGTGTTGGAGTGTGGCCCTGGTTATCCCCCCCCCCCCCCAAATTTAAAAAAACAATTGTGCAGTCTGGTTTGCCTAATATAAAGAATGTGAAATGATTTCTACTTTTACTTATGATGCATAAGGTGTAATATGCATATATCGCTCTGCCATTTCCTGGTTCCTAAAATTCTAATAGTTTGCCTAATTTCAGTTTATGTCACAAAACAAGCAGTCATTGTGTAGAGAATCATTGTGCCATCTAAACTAATGTGAAATACAAAATATTATTTGTATTTTCAGCAGTTTGAAGCTGGTGTACAAAAGTAAAAGACGCGAAAACGTAACTTAAGAACCGAAAGTATAGAAATAGAGCTCCTAGAACAGATCTACCACTTCTTAGACTTGCTTTCAATGAGAATGACAGATCTATAACACACATGTATATGTGAATTTGGTCAGGTTGACCAAAAAGTTACATATTGCAGTTTTTTAAGTATATTTTAGCAATTACATTTACTTTTGATACTTATGTACAGTGGGGGAAAAAAGTATTTGATCCCCTGCTGATTTTGTACGTTTGCCCACTTACAAAGAAATGATCAGTCTATAATTTAAATGGTACGTTTATTTGAACAGTGAGAGACAGAATAACAACAACAAAACATCCAGAAAACGCATGTCAAAAATGTTATAAAATGATTTGCATTTTAATGAGGGAAATAAGTATATGACCCCTCTGCAAAACATTACTTAGTACTTGGTGGCAAAAACACTTGTTGGCAATCACAGAGGTCAGACGTTTCTTGTAGTTGGCCACCAGGTTTGCACACATCTCAGGAGGGATTTTGTCCCCCTCCTCTTTGCAGATCTTCTCCAAGTCATTAAGGTTTCGAGGCTGACATTTGGCAACTCGAACCTTCAGCTCCCTCCACAGATTTTCTATGGGATTAAGGTCTGGAGACTGGCTAGGCCACTCCAGAACCTTAATTTGCTTCTTCTTGAGCCACTCCTTTGTTGCCTTGGCCGTGTGTTTTGGGTCATTGTCATGCTGGAATACACATCCACGACCCATTTTCAATGCCCTGTCTGAGGGAAGGAGGTTCTCACCCAAGATTTGACGGTACATGGCCCGTCCATCGTCCCTTTGATGCGGTGAAGTTGTCCTGTCCCCTTAGCAGAAAAACACCCCCAAAGCATAATGTTTCCACCTCCATGTTTGACGGTGGAGATGGTGTTCTTGGGGTCATAGGCAGCATTCCTCCTCCTCCAAACACGGCGAGTTGAGTTGATGCCAAAGAGCTCCATTTTGGTCTCATCTGACCACAACACTTTCACCAGTTGTCCTCTGAATCATTCAGATGTTCATTGGCAAACTTCAGACGGGCATGTATATGTGCTTCCTTGAGCAGGGGGACCTTGCGAGCGCTGCAGGATTTCAGTCCTTCACGTCATAGTGTGTTACCAATTGTTTTCTTGGTGACTATGGTCCCAGCTGCCTTGAGATCATTGACAAGATCCTCCCGGTAACAAGCTGCGGTTAGGAGCACTCCCTTTAAGAGTGTGCTCTTAATCTCAGCTCGTTACCTGTATAAAAGTCACCTGGGAGCCAGAAATCTTTCTGATTGAGAGGGGGTCAAATACTTATTTCCCTCATTAAAATGCAAATCAATTTATACAATTTTTGACATGCGTTTTTCTGGATATGTTTGTTGTTATTCTGTCTCTCACTGTTCAAATAAACCTACCATTAAAATTATAGACTGATCCTTTCTTCATCAGTGAGCAAACGTACAAAATCACCAGGGGATCAAATACTTTTCCCCCCCACTGTATATTTAAAACCAAACACTTTTACACTTTGACTCATGTAGAATTTCTCTGGGTGACTTTCACTTTCACTTCAGTCATTTTCTATTAAGATATCTTTACTTTTTCTCAAGGTACTTTTTCCACCACCACAGGGGTGTGGTGACAGGTCGGAGCTGGAGCCCAGACACTCTGTAGAGGGCTTTCACTCCTCCATAATTACCCCAAACTCCATTACAGGTGTCTGCAGGAAGGGCAGCAGGAAGCCCCCTAACTCATCTCCTCTCAGGTCACCTGTGAGTGTGGGGAAAGTATCTGGCTGCATTAGCAGGGCTGAGAGGCAGAATCAGAACAGGGAGCACGACTTGCACATTACATAACACCAGAAGCAGCCGCATTCATCCCTACTGATTTTCAGTGCTTACTTTAATACGCACTGAGGAGAACATGCTTTTTAGCAGAATATTTCCTTCCCAAAGCTATTTATGTGGCCGGAAATGTCACGTCTTTAATTTGCACAGTTGGGTTCTGGTGGAGTTGAGATTAGGTGTTTCATTCACATGGCTACAACAACAGTAGCTATGCCTCACTAAGGCTATGAGTCAGAAACTCTCTCATCAAATAGCAGAAGGTATATAGAGAACTCATATCATCTGCACAGCATTCCCATGTCAGACACAAAAGAATGTTCCTCATTCCTCTCCCCACTCTGTCCCGTTGTCTCTTTTCCGTTGACAGGCTGTCACTGTCTGACAGCTTCCCAACAAGCTGGGGGTTGTGGTGCCTCTAGGGAAGGCTGCTGAGGAGGCAATGGTGTGTGAGCATCTGATTCGGGTGTATACCAGGGAAATGCAGTGACGTCTGTGGCTAGGTATACAGGTGTTGAAAGTCTCCTCTCCTACCTTCTCCTGCCAGACAGGAGCTCTTATTGGCTCAGCAGGAAGGAAGTGATTGGACTTTTTCAGTCTTGTATCTGCTGTCAGCAAAAGGCAGAGGTGCTTCTTTGACTGAAAGACAATGTGTGTGTGCGTGCCTGTGTATGCATGTCTGTATGTGTGGGTATGCCTGTGAGTGAAAGTTTGAGTATATCAATTCATTATCCATCAGTAGGGCCAGCTCAGAACGGTGCATCACCATTGTAATGTCTCATAGCTGTCTACCACCCATGTTCCTGCCAGTTATAATAAATGAATTATACATTAGGTAATAATACAAGTGAACAGGGCATGAATATTTGACGATGTTCATCCCTACTGTGCTGCTATTTAGTGGCATAATGTAGCCAGTTTCATGTGCGGTAAACATTTTCATCTTGCCCCATGCTGGTTATGCACCCCCCATGCTGTTGATAATTGCAGACAATGTGTGATGTCTCTGCACCCACAGCTCAGGAGAGAGGCTGGATACCAGTGCTCGATACTCATTCCCAGTCTCTTTGCTTTGATCTCTTGCTTTCTAGTACTCAGTACAATAGAGCCCCACAGTGGAGGTGCCATAATACCCATAAAAACTAGTGATCAAACAGGGAAATGGGTTCAATCATTTTTTCCACCATACATTTTTCCCTTAGTGAATTTTTAGAAACACTTCAAATAAGGGCTGTGTTTCGTGTTGGCTTACCTTGGCGTGACGTTTTGATAACCATGTAAATCTCTCTCGGACAAGGTGACATTGATCAATATATTCGTCTCTATTTACTCTTAGATTCGAAAATGTTAATTTGAATCAAAGTACACATCATGCAAGACTATAAATCCCTGCAAGCTCCTAAATGTCACCTCTAGCTGACACATTTGCTAACGGGTATTGTGTCTATTCACAGAATTGTCCATTTAAACATGACTAAATTTAGCTAACATTAGATAGTTAATCCAGAGATTCTTACCTTTCCTTTGATTCGGCAGTCTCGTCCAGATCATTATGACATTTGTGGTTCTTTATGATAGCTACATTAGAAGCTAAGTAGCATATAATTTTGGGGGGTAAATACAGGTGAATATATTGATATAAAATGGAGCTAGGTTTTTGGTTTGGTTTATTGTTACCCAGCGCTGTGGCGCATTCTGTTGTTTCTGTTCCTGAATCAAAGTCCGGGGTCGTTTCCTTGGAGAAAGGTCCATCTTGGTCTAAACTTTCATCACTTGTGGGTCATTGGAGTCCCCCTGTGTCACAGTTGCCGTAAGGAGTAGACCAAGGTGCAGCGGGAACGTGTATACTCATCTTCTTTATTTTTATTCAAAGAAGGAAAAACAAAAGAAACACGTATACAAAACAAAAGAAACACGTATACAAAACAACAAACAACACTAAACAGTCCTGTCAGGTGCACAGACACAAAACAGGAGACAACTACCCACAAATCCCATATAAAAAACACCCCTCTTAAATAAGACTTTCAATTAGAAGCAACGAGGAGCAGCTGCTTCCAATTGAAGGTCAACCCCATTAACTAAACATAGAAATAGAAAGACTAGAACTAACATAGAAATAAACTAACAAGAACATAGCCCAACAAACCCCGAAACACTCTAAACAAACACCCCTCTTACATAGGAACATAGCCCAACAAACCCCGAACCACATAAAACAAACACCCCCTGCCACGTCCTGACCAAACTGCAATAACAAATAATCCCTTATACTGGTCAGGACGTGACACCCTGTGGTAAATTCAAATGATTGGACATGATTTGGAAAGGCACACACCTGTCTATATAAGGTCCAACAGTTGACAGTGCATGTCAGAACAAAAACCAAGCCATGAGGTTGAAGGAATTGTCTGTAGAGCTCCGAGAAAGGATTGTGTTGAGGCACAGATCTGGGGAAGGGTGCCAAAACATTTCTGCCCTAAGAACACAGTGGCCTCCATCATTCTTATTTGAAAGAAGTTTGGAACCATCAAGACTCTTCCTAGAGCTGGCCGCCCGCCCAGCCAAACTGGGCAGCCAGGGTGAGAAGGGCCTTGGTCAGGGAGGTGACCAAGAACCCCATGGTCACTCTGACAGAGTTCAAGTTCCTCTGTGGAGATGAGAGAACCTTCCAGAAGGACAACCATCTCTGCAGCACTCCACCAATTAGGCCTTTATGGTAGAGTGGCCAGATGGAAGCCCCACCTTAGTAAGAAGCACATGACAGCCCGCTTGGAGTTTGCCAAAAGTCACCTAAAGACTCTCAGACCATGAGAAACAAGATTCTCTGCTCTGATGAATGCAAGATCGAACTCTTTGGCCTGAAGGCCAAGCGTCACATCTGGAGGAAACCTGGCACCATCCCTACGTTGAAGCATGAGGGTGGCAGCATCATGCTGTGGGGATGTTTTTCAGCAGCAAGGACTGGGAGAAACTCCCCAAATACAGGTGTGCCAAGTTTGTACAGTCATACCCAAGAAGACTCAAGGCTATAATCGCTGCAAAAGGTGCTTCAGCAAAGTACTGAGTAAAGGGTCTGAATACTTATGTAAATGTGATATTTAAGTTGTTGTTTTTAAATACATTTGCAAAAATGCTTTGTCATTATGGGGTATTGTGTGTAGATTGATGAGGGAAAAAAACTATTTAATCCATTTTAGAATAAGGCTGTAACTTAACAAAATGTAGAAAAAGTCAAGGGGTCTGAATACTTTCCGAAGGCACTGTACATGAATACACAAATGTGAGTGTTCAAAAAGTAAACTACAACAGTGAACATGGGGTATTTATTGTTGCAGTGTGAACATCCCTTATGCATTCGCTATGACTGAAATAAAAGGATTGACAGTCAATTTAAACTGTCCTTGAGCCAAATTCAGTCAGTGGCATCTACACAGGGAGCTAAACGTACACTCCGTTGTTTCTAGTTCATGATGTTATTGAAATCCTTGACTTGATTATTTAGGAGAAAAACACCTGTCAAACAGCATCACGGTATGTACATTCATTAAAAACATTTACAATTTCCTAGATACTAACACATACTGTATACAGTACATCCATGCTGTATTACACCTATTTGCTCGAATTGACACTTTTCATTCCTAAATACAAACATAAAGTTGCCTTGTTTTAATATTTCACTCGCAATACTCAAAAGTCTCCTGCATGTTTTGCTATCTATTACACTAGTTTTGGGAGAATTGGCAGCTGTTGGTGCTGCGGATTATGGACATAATGTAAAGTACAACAGACTTAACAGGTGAATATGAAAATGGCACGTTTGTGGCAAAAATCATTTTGAAGGCTAAAGATACGATTCATTTTAAATGAGAGGAACAGACTTTCACCTACTGACATTACAAATGGCTGCTTCAAATCCTGAGTAATGGGTCTGCAGCGGTAAGCACAGACATGGAGTCGGGGGAGAGTAAGGAACAGGTGGTGTATATTGTGGGCACCTGCCTTCTGTCGGTTTTGATTTGATAAGGGTTTGACAGTGGCCTGCCCATGGGGCTCGGAGTCAGGACTGTAGAGGGGAAGAGGTGAAGGCTACAGACGGACCCAGCAGGGTTCATCGGCCATCTGTACCTTTCCTCCATCACAGGAGTGACAGATCTAGAGGAAGAAGGCAGGTGTAAATCTAAGGAAGGGTGAGAGGCCAGGGTAGTGGAAAGAGACATAAAATAAACAGGGAGAAGATCTGGGAAATAGAAGGTTAAAGGTCATAAGTTAAACGTGTATATGTTCCTTAGTAACCTACGCTATAGTGTTATTTTAGCAAAGAACTATTGTATCTTCCCCTATCTTTCACTTCAAGCATGTTTACTGTCATTTATCATCCCTTGCCGTACAAAAGCAGTGCAAAACATTTAACCTGCTACTGAATACATTGACATGATTAAATCATAGTTGATGATAGTATTTTTCATTAACTGGGAGTGTTTCCAGGAGCTTGAAATATGATATGGGCCTCAAAAACCAGCATCATGATGAATAGATAATAGTTCCTCAACAACGCACCATACTTCAATGCACCATTGATGAAAATGACCATTACTAACTTCTTGCCCCACTTTTTATTTAATGCTTGAACATTTTTCAGATTTATTTTGCTCTTATGTGAAAGATGAGTTGCTATCGATGAGAATCCACTAACTCTATTCTTCCCCAGAGTTAGACTCCCTAATTATAATGTCCTGTCAGTAATATATACCTGATGCTACAGTAACACACCCACAGAAGACCACTATTAAGTTTCAACAATAGCCACACTTCAAGTCTAACTGCAATATAGTATTTTAGTACACAGACGATGGAGTGTAATGGCTAGACTGAATATGTGAATATGTTTATGTGACATATCCCCAATGTGTCTGTTTATGGCGATAAACTATGCCATTCTCACTGTTTTCATGTTTCCATTGGCAACATTCTAGGAAGAAAATCCCTTCCTGCACAGATTGGATTAGCCTGAGCAACAAAACGTTTCTAACTCAAATGAAAAATGAGTTTCTAATTGTTTTCCCACATCACGCTTCTCCAGGTCTGCCTTGCCCTATAAGAATTCAATTTCTTTCTGTATAAAATGGAAAATGAACAATGACGCACGGAATGAAATATGCCAGTTACATACCAGGAAGGTTTAATCCGTCTGTACATTACTGCACACAGAGGTACACAAGCTACCATGAGTCATATTTTACACACTGTGGGTTCCCTCTGCACATCATTGAGGACATTCTCACAAACCCTCCATTCTTAAAATGCAGCTATTTAATCCCATTGTTAGGAGACCTTTGCTGACAGCCCTAATGGAATCTCTTTCTCTCCCTTTGTGATACTGAGCAACGAGCTGTGGAACCATGCAAATGCATCTGTATACCACAAACAGCCTTTGGATTGAGTCATTTTCATTTTCCCTCTTTGATGTGACGGAGCAGGGAAATCAACCCCCTGCTGCCTACATATAGTAAATTAGGTTGTGAAGGTCATTCCTATACATTATATTGTCTACTGACTAAGACAAGCATACTGTACTTCAACGCTATTGCACAACACTATGACTAATACAGCATGAAAATAGTAGGCTATGTAAATAATGAACCTTCTATGAATGCATTTCCAAGCAATCAAACGAATGATTGTTCATCCCCCAACCAGTCCCACCTCGGATATTGTTGTCGAGGTGAATTAAGTTGGCATGGAGAAAACACTAGTTTGTCAGGCAGAGCTCATCTGGGTACCATGGGGGAAAACTGCAGTTTGTAGAACAAGATCAATGCCACTGTGTGTGTGTGTGTGTTTGAGTTAACTGCTTTCACCCCGGAAAACCCTGGAATAGTCAAACCTGATATTTTCCTGCCTTTTCAATCACAGGGAAGAGGGTCAGATGTCTGCTGCTGTCTTATGCCATCTCTCTCTCATTTTTATATCTTTCATCTCACCCTCCCTTGCCCTCTCTCCCTCACTCTCTTATCCTCCCTCTTTAGTAAGGAGTAGAGAGTTTAACTGGGCAAACTACTTGCAAAGAAAAATTACAGTGATACCCTTAGGAAGACTGGTAATTTAAGGTAATTAAAAACAAATCTGGATATACCTATGTAATCATATTCATGTACTATTAATGTTACATCTGTATTATGTTTGAGTTGTTTTTGAGCTGTCAAATGTCCTGTATGGCCATGTCTAGACTTGACAGTTAAGTATTCTGTTCATTGAGTTCTGATCATGGAATTCCGAACCAGTTATGCATCTACACCTACGTTTAAATGTGTCTACCGTGTCCACAGCGTGTCCGGATTCCCTTTTACCGCTCTATATTCAAATGCCAGTACGAATTCTACAAACGGTAGCTAACCTCTGCAGCTAGCCAGCAAGCTAGCAAGCAATGCTAAAGGGATTACAAACGGGTTAGCCTAACTTTAGCCAAAAAAAAATATATATATTCTAAATATTAGCTAGCTGGCTTGCATTTATGAGGCCAGCAAACACGTTCCTCACAGGCTAGGGACATATTTCCTCCAATGTTGTCATGAAAAGGCGCCTATCGGTCCCAAAACACACATCTTCTGGAGACTTGTGCTGATGATGTCACCCACTATATGTGCTTCAGTAGCCTGATTGCACCCAGACTGAGGAGAAATCTACACACAATGAAGTGGTCAGCCAGATCTGAACACAAAGTGACTTTCATGCATCTAGACATGTCTTTTCAATGCAATCTTCATATTGAAGTGTCAAGTGTAGAGTATTTATTTTTAATTTAAACTTTATTTAACTAGGCAAGCCAGTTATGAACAAATTGTTATTTACAATGACAGCCTACCCCAGACAACGCTGGGCCAATTGTGCACCGCCCTATGGGACTCCCAATCACAGCCAGATGTGATAGAGCCTGGATTTGAACCAGGGACTGTAGTGATGCCTCTTGCACTGAGATGCAGTGCCTTAGACCGCTGCGCCACTCGGGAGCCCAGCTTACATTAGATGATTGATAGTCATGCACATTGTGTAGTAAGCACTGACACCGTGATTGCAAACACTTTCCAATCATGTTCTAGAGAGGGTGACTGGAAGGTTAAAGTCATTAATAACTGTAACGTTACCCATCCCCTACCCCCAACTCATTCAGTTACTAGTCATGGCTCAGTGCTCTGGTCACTACTTTGAGGTGAGGCCAGTGTGATCAGGTAATTTAACACCCCAGGCTTCACCCTTTAATGAGTTTTCAATCTGATCTCCCAGGCTGGTTAGAGGGAAAGTAATTTTGTAACTTTTAAGTTCCAGTACAGCTCTTGACATTTTTCTATCACGTCAGGATCTCTATGATATTAATAGGCTTTACACAGTCAGCTTAAATTCTGAGATTAATAAATTGTGTTAGCTGAGATGCTTACATTGTGATTGTAGCTTTCCTCGTATTACATTTGCAAGCCTAATACCCCTATCAATATCACAACACAGTGACATTTTTTTCAGTGAGCATTGTATATACTCACTTCTAATCCCCACTGATGCATATTAGAGTAGTGTAGTGGAGATATACGCCGAATCAATTAATACGGCTCATGGAACAGATCAGAATGTTTAGCTGAAAATGTTGATACACTATTATTTCTTCACATTTTAAGTGCAGCTATGTGCACACAGCGGTAGGCCTACCCGTGAATGTTCCAAAATACAATTTGCAGGAAAACACAGTTCTAAAATGTGCACCGCACATGTGAGTGGGTATGGAAATATCTGTTAGAAATGTAGAAAGAGGGGAGGGGGTATCTAAAAATGGAACAGCTACCATGGGTTGCTAATATGACTACGATAATGCCTTTGCCTGCTAGACAATGACAGAAAGTTGATTTGAAAACCAATACAAAAGAAGAGCGCATATGAGGAAGTATTTAAAAAAGATTTCCCTCAACATTTATACTGTACTACAGCGCTATTGCATAACCTGGTTGGATTTTGTCTTCGCTACTTTAAAGCAAGGTAAGACATGACTCATAATATGAAGTAAAACGTCCAGGTTTCAAACAATTAAGCAACAGAAAAAAATATAGCGATGCTAATGATAGGCCTAACCGTCTTCTGGTAGATGGAAAGGCTTTCCCAAAATCTTCTCAATTAAATGTCAACTAGCAGAATTATACAATTATTATTTGCATCAATCCAGTGGCCATTTGTTTTGCAAACTCCATCTCATGTGCACTACAGTCCTAGATTTCTCCCACTTTATGGGGGGAATAAAATCTGAAACCTGTGAATTTCTGACTCAGTTGAAAGCCTCATCCATCTGTTTCTATAGTAGGCCTACCATAAGCCCACGTGGACAGTACAGCTTGGGTTGGTATGACTGAAAAACTAATATGGGATTTATCATTTAAGGTCATTCAGAGTATCCCACTGTCTCATACAACTTTTCACACAGGGTGCCTTTCCTTCGCTAGGCGGGCCATTTGGAAAATGTTCAGGCCTCAGAATTATACCTTCATTAAATTTCTCCAAAACATTTATTTCCCAACCCTGAACAACAAACAAAGGATTTGACCTCAATTATAAAAAACAATCTGCTCAACCTGCCTCATTTTGGGTGTTCACAACTGGCCATCGGTCAACTTTCCATGCGTCTTACACCACACCTGTTCCTGTATGGGATGAAGTGAGAAGGAGAGAGGGAGACAGAAAAGGACAGAGAGAGATAGAGACAGATAAAGAGAGAGATGTTCTGTTCCTCGGCACCCCCAGGATGTCCTCTCTCTCTGAGCAGCTGTTGTCTGAGAGCTAGAGGCAGGGCTGCGGTGCCCTGTCAACTTCTTTTCCTGTAAAAGCCTTGTGCATGCAAAACAGTTACACACTGCCCCCCCTCTCTCCCTCTCTCTCTTGCATGATGTCACATTCTCTCATTATACACACAAGCAAAACATAGGACATTATTTAGTGCATGAGCCAGACACAAAAGCAAATAGGTGAAACCACTCATTTATCAGACCAAATTGACTACGTATTAAATAGGCAGCACCTCTAAGACATTTCCCGAAATAAGAAAATGAATGAACATGTTCGAAACTGATTGACCTGTGCAGCTTGTAATGTTCTCTGCTCCCCTCAGCTGTCAGAAGCCATTTGCAAGAGGAGAATTAAACCATGTCAAACTATTCTCCGGGCTTCAAGGTACCAATTTAAATGGAGTCTCTCATTGGTACGAACTACACCAGTCATGCATATGTATGGAGTTAAAATACAAGGCACCAGATATTGACTATAACCACTATCGTGTCCATTTCACCATTTGTTTTACACTTTTGGGAACTTTTCTGTTTTTGTTTTGTTTTTACGAACAGGTAGTTTGTTTAGTGTGTATATCCATACGAGTGACAGGTTACTGCATGGAATTTGTTAGGAGTGCTATATAAAGGCACTGTGAGCAACAAGTGGTGTAGTTGCAGTAGAATATGAACTCATTATTTCACGAGGTTGGATCTGTTCAGAGCTCATACACTGTGTGAAAAGCTTCTGGGTTTCTGGGTGAAATCGGATCTGCCATATTCCTATAAAATTTGAAGTGCACGGTCGTAGGTGTAAATTTCCTACACATTCCTGCAAACTCCCGCGTAATCCCCAAACATTTGCGTTATACGGGAATTTCTGCGATAATTTCCAATTATGCATTAACAAGTTCCAGAAAAATTCCAGACTTTGCATGTCACGTTAATTGTTCAACAGCTACAGGCGCGTGACTCCCTATTTCGTCATGTGTTGGAAGAGAAGCCCAGTGAAAAGAAGCCAACTCTCAGTATCTGTATATTTATCCTGTTTTCAGGTTTGTAACATTTTTCAGCATAGTTTAGTTTTCAAAATCTAACTGTTATGAGTATTCTGGACATTTTGATGTATAATTTAAGTGTTTTGACCAAGTGAAAAACGAGTGAGCTAGCTAAGCTAGCTACATGTGTATGTAGTTAAGTTAATGAGAACAAGATGGCGTCTCGGGTGATTTTTATTTCTGTTATAAATATTTTGGCTCTTAAATGTTTTTATTTTTTACACAGAATGGCTCAAATTAAGTGTATTGACATGTGTACATATGAACCATGCAAATTCTATGTATTTTAAAAGTTTACTTTTCATAAAAATGTTATCTTACATGTCGCATGCTAATTGCTAAACACAAACGTTAGCTAGCTCAGCGCCAGGTGCTAGCTAGCATACATTTTGTCCTATTAGCTAGCTTATGTTATTGCTAGCTAGCTGTTCATGTTTTTTTAGTACATTTAATACACAGCACTCATATAATTTGCTTGTACAATTGTATAAATAGAGTGAATGAGATGTAGTGTTTTTGCCCAACAATGCATGGTGTCATAGCTGCAAACACATCTGAGACAATGCTGTGTTTATGCATGAGAAAAAGAGTGAAACCCTCAAAGGTATGCTTAATGCCCTTTTTACAATCGATAGCAAGTCACCGGTGTTCTGCCCAACAAAACAACATAAAATGTACCTTTTTCTTATACCCATTGCACTGTCTTGTGCCACCCATTATGAATATGTGAGGTGGGCATATGTCTCAGGCTTACCTGAGAACATAGGGGACACACATCTTGGAGAAACATGCAAAGAAGGGTTGCCAGAGGAGAAAGCAGGTAAGCCTTTTTGTACATTTACATTTAATTCATTTAGCAGATGCTCTTATCCAGAGCGATTTACGGTAGTGAATGCATTCATTTTCGTACTATTTCTTACTGGTCCCGCCGTGAGAAACTAACCCACAACCCTGATTTTGCAAGCGCCATACTCTACCAACTGAGCAAGTAGCTTCTGTGTACCTCTAGGTTTATTACTCCTGGTCTTTGGAATGCAAAGTGCATACATGGCCCTATTACATTTTTGAAGTTATGTATTTGAGTCTAGAAGAGAAGAATGAAAACAGACGTTGCTATTGCCCCTGTAGTTCCATTAATAATCATTGATTGCTGTACTTGTTGGAACACTAATTGCCTCTGTATCAAAACTGTATTGACGGTTTTACTGAAAATAGCAGTAATCATAAACTAGGTACACGTTTTGGCAAAAATGATGTTTCCTACTCTAGTCCACATGCCTGTAGCTCTGTGCACTGCCAGTATCATATGCATAACTTGTTGCATATCTTGTTTGATTATAATTACCTATTGGTAGGTGTTTGAGGGTGATACATCCAGTGCACAGAGCCAAAGGCATGTGGAGCCCCTTTCAGCTTTTGTTTTCAAAATAGTCCAATAATCTCAGTAATTCCACAAGATATCAAACATTGTTTGGGTGAACTACCATCAAGGCCAGAGTGATATATGTCAAAGGTTGGAATTCCTCTTCATTATCTCTCAATCTTGGGTTGGTGGGGCTTTAAATTTCAAACTTGAATTTTATGAATATGCATGACTTGAGACTGATGCATTTGTTTACTGTGTTCTATTGTTTTCTCAGTTTTTTGCTTCTAGAGGCACGGTTGAGAGCGCTTGCAGAGGATGAGAGAGAAATTTGGACGGGAGTTAATGTTGACCTGATGAGCGATGAGGAGGATGGCCTGCAAAACGGCAAACCGGTGTGGTTCATCAAGCCCCCCTACTTCACGGCAACTGGGTTGATACATTCACCTCTGAAGATAAATAAAGTACTTACATTCAGTAATTTTGCTCTGATTTGTCATCCTGAGGGTCCCAGAGATAAAATATTGCATAGTTTTGTTTGATAGAATACATTTTTAAATTCAAATGTAGGAACTGGATTCTACAGTTTGAACTTCTGCTGTCTCTGGCTCCACACCCACCCCCCCTGCCCGGCCATCTAGATGTGTGAAAGTTAGTGTATAAGCTAATTATCCATCATGTATGAGATTCTTGGGAGTGTCTAAACTTAAATGTTGTATTACCATATCATTTTTGTATGTTCTCTATAGTTATGTACTTATCAATTGACCTATTCGGGAAACATTTGGGTGTACCAATATTGTCCAGTACTGCCATGCTTCACTGGATTAATCTGAAACTTTGCACACACACTGCTGCCGTCTAGCGGCCAAACTCTAAATTAAGCCTAATCTGCAATGTTATTTGATGGCCTTTCTCTTGCATTTCAAAGATGGAACAAAAAAATAAATATACATTAATTTCCACAAACTTCAAAGTGTTTCCTTTCAAATGGTATCAAGAATATGCATATCCTTGCTTCAGGTCCTGAGTTACATGCAGTTTTAGGTGAAAATTGATTTAGTTGGTTTAGTCACAGAGAAAGTGAGCAACCTTCCCGCTATCCATGATTGCCTGTGATAATGAGTGGGCTGGAGAGATGAGTTCAGATTGGTTTGCCATGTAGCACGCTTCTGTCTATTTGAGCTGCTAAGTATGTGTAGGTAATCCTGTCTAATGTGGCTATAAAAAAATATATTGCATCGTAGAACTGCATAAGTGTTGCTCTCCAACTTCTAGAGGACCGAGTTTAGAAATCAGTGGAATTAGAGTATGATAGCTACGGAGATGGAGAAAAGACCTGTCTCCAGATTACATCTTCAAATTAAGGGCAACCATGGCATCTGTGACAGAGATAGAGAAATGTCCATCCATGTATATGGGTAAGATAGTCTAGCTAGCTTCATTTTCAGATATTACATGTTTCTAATTTTGTCAGGAAGTTGTTTTCATTTCAAGTTAAAGTGTACTGTTAGCTAGCTAGCTAAGCTTAGCTGGCTGGCTCGCAAGCTAACGTTACGTGTATGATCTGTGTAGTAATATTATTCGTATCTCAGAGCCATTTGCATTGCTAGTTATAGCTAGCTAACATTGAACCTAGTTGGTTTGCTACCTGCAGATTCATGCATGGTAGTAACGTCATGAGTTGGGATTATGGTTTATTGTTTAGCTAGCAAGCTACATGTCTTAACAAAAGACTCCACTATGCAAGTAACCATTTCAATAGAATGTTAATGATGTCACTACAACAACTGTTGATATGTGTAGCTGGTAAATTCGCATTGGCAATCTAGACTGATTTCAGAGCACTCCCATCTGAGTGTGCCAGAGCGCAGAATAACTGACGAATTTATGAACAGTCAACACCCGTTGAATATGGCCGGTGTCAGTAAGTGTTGGCAAAAAAAACGTAAATTGTTGCCAGTAGCACAATTACAGTGCTCTGGATAACATAAAACAGCTTAACCAGCTCTGCTAGGGTGAGTAAAATGGTCAGAGTGAGCTGTTCACTCATTTGTGTCTGGAAGTAGCTAGCAAGCTAGCCATCGTTAGCCAGTTAGCTTGGGTGCTTGACTGCTGTTGTTAGGACAGAACGCTTGGATCAACCCTTAATTTGGGCTAGACGTGGCGCTAGCTACCCACCTCGACAACATCCGGTGAAATTGCAGAGCGCGAAATTCAAATGAAAGAAATAGTAATATTTAACATTGATGAAAATACAAGTGTCATACATCAGAAAAAAGCTTAACTTCTTGTTAATCCAGAAATAGCAATAAAATAAATGCCTTACCTTTGAAGATCTTCTTCTGCTGGCACTCCAAAAGGTCCCAGCTACATCACAAATGGTCCTTTTGTTCAATAAAGTCCTTCTTTATATCCCCAAAAACTCAGTTTAGCTGGCGCGCTTCATTCAATAATCCACCGGTTTCCCTCCTTCAAAATGCATACAAAATGAATCCCAAACGTTACCAATAAACTTCTCCAAACAAGTCAAACAATGTTTATAATCAAACCTCAGGTACCCTAATACGTAAATAAATGATCAAATTTAAGACGGAGAATCGTTATTGTCTTTACCAGAGATAAACACCAAAGTACGCGCTCTCATCCACGCGTGTGAAAACACTACAGCCAAAATGGGAGCCACGTAGAAAAACTACAAATTCTATCTTATTTTTCCAAAAACAAGCCTGAAAATCTTTCTAAAGACTGTTGAAGCCCTAGGAACTGCAATCTGGGAGGTTTTCCCTTCATATTAAACATGACAGCCATTGGATTCAGTGGTGGGCTGAAACTGTTTTTCTGGATGGTTTGTCCTCGGGTTTTCGCCTGGCATATCAGTTCTGTTATACTCACAGACATTATTTTAACAGTTTTAGAAACTTTAGAGTGTTTTCTATCCAAATCTTTATATGCATATCTTTATCTTTATATTATATGCATATCCTAGCTTCTGGGCCTGAGTAACAGCAAGTTTACTGGGCACGCTTTTCATCCAGACGTCAAAATACTGCCCCCTAGCCCAAAGAGGTTAAAGAGATGGGTGGGACTAAAGCTTAAGACGGTGTAAATGATGCTGAATGGGTGTAGACAAAGAAGAGCTCTCAAGTTGCTGTACCAAAACATTCAATGGCCATTTTTTCAAAAGTGAGGTTACAAGTTTATCAACTTTCAAAGCAGAATGACTTTCCCATTGTTCCTCAACTGTAGTGTATGATATACCATTGTCTAGCTCTGAGTGTCTACTTTTATCCATTGTAAATAACACCATTTACAATTTTTCTGGTCGGTCACATATAGACACACCCTATGTGTTTTAATAAAATCAACTATATGCATTGAGCTTGTCTGATGCTTAAAGCTTACGGTTTGATGAAATAAGGCAAATGCCTCACAAGGGCGCCAGAGATCTAGATAACAAGAAGAAAAAAAACTTAACCTGACCCAACTATTCTCCTCCAGCTTCTGCTAGCTTTCACAGATTCTGCCATTACTCCCCTGAAGTTGCCGTGGCAACCTTTCTCATGTTGAATGCCAATTTATCTTACCATTTCAGTTTCAACTGTTCTGCCTGCGGCTATGGAACCCTGACCTGTTCACCGGACGTGCTACCTGTCCCAGACCTGCTGTTTTCAACTCTCTAGAGACAGCAGGAGCGGTAGAGGTGCTGACCTGTTGCACCCTCGACAACTACTGTGATTATTATTATTTGATCATGCTGGTCATTTATGAACATTTGAACATCTTGGCCATGTTCTGTTATAATCTCCACCCGGCACAACCAGAAGAAGACTGGCCACCCCTCATAGCCTGGTTTCTCTCTAGGTTTCTTCCTAGGTTTTGGCCTTTCTAGGGAGTTTTTCCTAGCCACTGTGCTTCTACACCTTCATTGCTTGCTAGTTGGGGTTTTAGGCTGGGTTTCTGTATAGCACTTTGAGATATCAGCTGATCTAAGAAGGGCTATATAAATACATTTGATTTGATTTGATAAAATGTACATCCTATAAATCACATGGCCTGTCTGCAACAAACTTGAAACATTGTATCAACTATTAAGTTGGGTCCAACCCTGAAGCTTGCCCTAGCGAACTTGCAACATTGTATAAAAAATTCTGTGCCCTGTTCTACTGCTTGAGCTCCTGAATATTAGCTCAAAAGAATTGTGGAGCTCCTGCAACTAAATATTAACAGTATCTGCACCGCAAATGAGTACCGGAACATATTTCAGTCAAGCACTGATAAAAAAGTAATCAGGTAGGCCTATTTTACGACGTTTCCACTGGATCAGAGCATGACATTTTTCGCTTTCACGCTGAGTGGTTATCAAAAGTCAGAAAGCTGGAAAGATTTCTCAGGTAGCCTATAGGCCTATTTCTATGCGTCCTTACTCAACATTGACAGGAGCGCTCCAAACAAAAGAAAATTACTAAATTGACAAAACTTTTCAATGGAATGAAATAAAACAAAACGTGTTTCTCACAAGTGTAGCATAGGTTGTGCACTCTGCAAACAATGTGTCCACTCAGACAATGAGAACGGGAAGACTGGAATAGTAATATTGAATGCATTAAAATAATTACAGTAACCAATGTAACAGACATTGTAGATTAGAAATGATAAGAATTAATGGTAAATGTACTACTGGTGATATATGTAATACACTAACAATCAAACATAAAACATTTCACACAAGTTGTGAAACAATGAATGTGGACAAATTGGTGGGAGCAGTGGTGATTTTAGCATGTAAATTGTGGTGGGGCAAACTAAAAAGAACTACACAACGCAACACTAAACAATACATGAATTGCACTATAACGGTGAAAAAAGATGCCCACACACTGTTAGGGGCTACATAAAGCTGTCCCAACAGCAGAGACCCAACAGCAGTCCCAAAACCTTACTACTGTTACACCTGGCTATCAGCGGAGCCTTGTCTGGCAGCGAAACAGTTCATTCAACCTCATTTACTGCCTCTTAAAAAAACATAGCTGATATGGCTGACGTGCTTAAAAAAAATTGGTTTCTACTGACAATTGAGATGTACAAACTATAGCATAAGGGCACGACGAGTGGATAAGGGGATGAAGTCACTATTTGGTCAGCACTTTTGAAATGTACAGCGACAGAATCCCAACTCATTCAGTTCTGAGTTTCCAGTAGTTTTGAGCACGGCAGAAGTCATGCTGGATTGACACCATGGCCAATGTTGAATGTTTATCCTTTTAAACTTGGAAAAGAGACCCTTAAACCCAGACTTGGGACCACACACCCACTCCACTGAATAGCAGGCTAGTGATTGCTTTGCAATGCGGTTAGCCACTGATTCCTTCCACACCACTCAATTGCGATTTCCAACTTGTTGTGTAATGTTTATGTCCAATGGCCGATGAGCACCGATACGTTTCTTCTATAATTTCTCTTCATATGACAAGGATTAAAAAGGAGATTGTCGACTTGATTCATAATGATGACTGCTAGCTTGCTAGCTAAGATTTTGAAAGTATGATGTTGACATGATCAGTCCAATGAAAGCTGTTGTAGATATAACGTGATTTGACGTCATTTTATCTGTGGCCAATGACCTTGAGCCTTCTTGGATGGGCACTTCCATTGTAACCCTATGGCTGCATTCAAGGGTCTTCATGTTTCGAGCTCTACCCTTAGATTTGGCGGTGACATAGTATCCTCATGAGTGACAGAACACAGCCAATCACGGCGCAACTAGAGAACATTACCAACCCCTACTCTCCCACCTACCGTAAAACAATCATGTCAATGCGAAGCTATACAGAGCCCTCCACATTGTTACAACATTTGGGAGGCACATGGCAATGTGGTACAGAGCTTGATTTGGTCTCTTCATGCCTCTGGAGGCTCCACAATTTCGTCACAACCTCCATATGGAGTCTCCGACCACATTTTCGGATCAAGCATAAATTGGCATTTAGTCTAGGCCTCCGCACTGAGATGAGCGCAAATATAATAATATAATATAATATATATAATCTCGGTCAACCAACAGCCTAATGACCAAACAATCGACCAGTCAACTAATTGGGGTCAGTCCTAAAGCAGAGTACTGGCAGAAGTCGTCCAGCTTGGCCCAGGTCATATCTCCATGTTGGTTACTTTTGTTTCAGGCCCTGCTTAGCCTAAATTATCATCCTTCAAGAAGTGATTAAGTGGATTTGTATGTTTCATTCAAGGAAATAAGAGATGTTTAGCGATAGCATAGTATAGCGATGTCGTGAGATGCTGGGAAACCGTAATAGTGGTGGGAAAAAAATTCTAGAAAAGGTGTAGGAACCCTGATTTGTGATATTAATAATATTAAAATAACAATTATTCCTTTATTCATAATTCACTGTAATTAATGAATTCAATAATTCATTGTGTATTTAATATACCAGTGACAGCCACTAAGGCAAGCTAGCAGTGACTAGCATTAGCATTCAGTGAGGGCGAATAAGCATGTGTAGCCTTGAGCAAGCGCACAGCAATTTATTGACATTTATTGGAGAGATGTGGGCGGACGTGGACGGAGATGTAATGCAACTGACATTAAAACGTGCACTGGAATTTCAAGATATGCCCTGGTAGTGGGTGGACATGTGTGGTCGTTTCAGGGGATTCAACTTCTTAGGGATATTGGGCAGAATTCGGAAGTTTGGATGACCGAGGTGCCCAAAGTAAACTGCCTGTTACTTATATGCATGTAATTGGTAGTATTGGATAGAAAACACTCTGAAGTTTCTAAAACTGTTAAAATAATGTCTGTGAGTATAACAGAACTGATACGGCAGGCGAAAACTTGAGGAGAATCCATCCGGAATATTTTTTCTTTTGAGGTGACCACCCATTGAAATGGCTGTCTATGGGAAAATCAAAGGAAATCCTCACAGATTGCAGTTCCTATGGCTTCCACTAGATGTCAACAGTCTTTAGAAAGGGTTTGAGGCTTGTTTTTTGAAAAATGAGCTAGAATTTGTAGTTTTTCTAGGTGGCTCTCATTTTGACTGTAGTCTTGTGGCGCGCGTGGATGAGAGTGCGCACTTCGTTATTTATCTCCGGTATTGAACACACTATTCTCCGTCTTAAATTTTATAGTTTATTTACATATTAGGGTACCTGAGGATTGATTAGAAATGTTGTTTGACTTGTTTGGACGAAGTTTTGAGATTCCTTTGTATGCATTTTGAACGAGGGGAACAGATGGATTACTGAATCAAGCGCGCCAACTAAACTGACTTTTTTGGGATATAAAGAAGGACTTTACGAACAAAACGACCCTTTGTTATGTAGCTGGAACCCTTGGGATTGCAAACAGAGGAAGATCTTCAAAGGTAAGTGTTTTTAATGCTTTTGTACGCGGGGCGCTGACCTCAGATAATCGCATGGTATGCTTTCGCCGTAAAGCCTTTTTGAAATCTGACAAAGATTAACAAGGATTAACAAGAAGTTAAGCTTTTAAACGATGTAAGACACTTGTATTTTCATGAATGCTTAATATTACGATTTTTGTATTCTGAATTTCGCGCTCTGCAATTTCACCGGATGTTGTCGAGGTGGGGCGCTAGCGGCACATCTAGCCCAAAAACTGTTTCTGGATATATACAAGCCCATGCATGTCCGCGCACAAAAGTGGTCCGTTATCGGAGACATATGGGACGAGTGCAGGGCCGTACACGGCTGGACACTTGCCTGCAAATTTCCAGAAATTGCATGTTTTTGGAAATGTGCACTGGATTGTTCGACCCGTAAAGGTGCCTTTTCATGCAGTGATACTCTCCCCTCTTTGACCTGCCCCCTCTAATGTGCTCTCTGTTCCACTGAGAGTACAGGCTCATTTAAAAAGCCATTTGCCAACAGGGGGCCATCCATAAATAAGTGAGGAATATAATAAAGAACCTGTTCAATCGGACATAGGAGCTAAATATCTAAACGGTAACCCACTGTAAAATTCATATGTGCTTGCATACTGAATTACTATTGGTTACGTTCTCCTGCATAACATACTGTGCTATGATTGGTTAAGACCAATCATGAGGTCATTGCAGTTCTTCATGGCCAGAGACAGGAGCATGCCTGAGTCTAGCTAATAAAGTATAGCGAGTTTATAAAGATCCTGTCCTGCATTTTATTATTATGTACCATGTGTGCATAACAAGACATCCGCCTGTTTCAGAATGAGATGGGAGATGGTGAAAATATGGATTTGTAAACTTTCTGTTAAGCAACCACAGAGGTGTCAGTGTTGGGTGCCTGTCGGCTGAGGAGATTACAGCCTGGCTCAAGACTGCAATCTCAGAACCGTGACATTGTGTAATAGCTCCCACTATTGAGCTTTCAGATTGGCTTTTTAATTTCAAGTAAATGCAAGCGTATGAGATTCTAGATAGCAAGCAGGCAGAGTTATCTTGTCAGAAGCACAACATTTACAATGCACTCACGCTGTCTATGACAGGTTTGGATTGGTTATTTGCTGTTTGTACAACATTTCCCCATCTACATTCAACATGCACACAACAGCAATAGATATGTATTTTTAAAAAGAGTTCAAAATCTCCTTCATACAGAATTACAATCTTACCTTTCCCCGTGGGCAAACTGTTGCCAATTAAGCTAGACACAACATGGCACTTAGTGTGCACCTGTTCCTTTGTTAAGTGGCAGCTAGACTCATTCATTTAATATTTGTTCATGCGCATAAGAAAAAAGTGTCTGTTTAAACTGCCATGAATGATCATGGATGTGTCAGTGACTAAAACCATCAGCATCAGTAGCCATTATGTAGCTTCCCTGTGGCTCAGTTGGTAGAGCATGGTGTTTGTGACGCCAGCATGGTGTATGCAACGCCAGGGTTGTGGGTTTGATTCCCACGGGGGGCCAGTATAACAAAAAAAATCATGAAATGAGATGTATGCATTCACTACTGTAAGAGTGACTGTAATGTAAAACTAACACACTGCTTTCTATTTGACACTAACATAGAGGTGTGTTACAACAGTGTAACTATAGCCCGCAACATACTGTATGTATAGTGCTCTTGTATAATAAACATTATGTCTTTATAAAGCATAAAATACATACACAAAACTCGGTGTACCTCTGTGAAAATGGTCTGAGGGTCCAACAATGCCATCTACTGTACATGTAATTACTTTTCAGTCATTTGGTGAGATGGGTTCCAGAAAATGCTTTCTATAGTTAAATAACTGCTGCCACCATGTGGTATCCTTCAATAAATACAAGTTTACATTTACATTTAAGTCATTTAGCAGACGCTCTTATCCAGAGCGACTTACAAATTGGTGCATTCACCTTATGATATCCAGTGGAACAACCACTTTACAATAGTGCATCTAAATCTTTTAAGGGGGGGGGGGGTTAGAAGGATTACTTTATCCTATCCCAGGTATTCCTTAAAGAGGTGGGGTTTCAGGTGTCTCCGGAAGGTGGTGATTCAAGTTGAAACAGAGAATACAGAGAAAAGTGTGGTATATTTTTGCTCTCCCTATTATTAAAGAATAAAAAAATAATTAATTTTGTGAAACACTTTACATCTATTGTAAATCCTTCTAAAATAAAATATTATGTTATAAGGGGTTAATAGTTTATTTTATAAACTATCCTACAAGTGCATCTTGTATCTGTTCCAAAGATGATACATTGTGAATGATGACTGCAGCATGTCAAGATCACCACAATTCCCACATTCGCTGTGACGTGAAGCTTGAGTAAACATTGTGGTTTCACTTGAAAAAACCAACTCATCAGATTTTGTTCAATAGTGCATTTTACATTTTAGCAGACACTCTTATCCAGAGCAACTTACAGTAGTGAATACAAACATTTCAAACATTTTTTCCCCACGTACTGGTCCCCCATGGGAATTGAACCCACAACCCTGGTATTGCAAACACCATGCTCCACCAACTGAGCCACACGGGACCTAGTGGTAACATAAGTTTATGTAGGCTATAGGCTATAATGGCTATTGCATATTTCACCCCAAATAGTCAGGTAATCAGTCAGTCCAAGTCTCAACCACCCCAATAACCTACTCTGTCTAGATAACAATGTGAAGAAGTGTTTTACTCATGAATCCTTCAATTGGGGCCTACTTATGTTTTTTTTCTCATGACGTTATTTTTGGCAATTATTTGGCAATTAAAAAAAGGCTGTAACTTTATTTGTACTTCCTCTGTAATCCCCATGGTCCTCTTTTTCTTCATTTTTTAGTTTCTTTATTTTTTCAGCTTTTTATTTTCCTGGTTTCAACCTGGTCTCAGAGCATATTGTATTATTCTGTATGTAAATCTGAGATACTTCTTATAGTATGATATGTTATTAATTTGTGGATGTCCATGACCTATGATACATTACGAATTACAACTCGTAATACAGTACCAGTCAAAAGTTTGGACTCACCTACTCATTCAAGGGTTTTTCTTTATTTTTACTATTTTCTACATTGCAGAATAATAGTGAAGACATCAAAACTAAGAAATAACACATATGCAATCATGTAGTAACCCAAAAAGTGTTAACCAGCTTCATGAGATAGTCACCTCCAATGCATTTCAATTGACAGGTGTGCCTTGTTAAAAGTTAATTTGTGGAATTTCTTTCCTTCTTAAAACCTGTTGGGGCTAATGGGCAGTATTTTCACGGCCGGATGAAAAACGTACCCAATTTGAACAGGTTACTACTCTGGCCCAGAAACTAGAATATGCATATTAGTAGTAGATTTGGATAGAAAACACTCTGAAGTTTATAAAACTGTTTGAATGGTGTCTGTGAGTATAACATAACTCATATGGCAGGCAAAAACCTGAGAAAAAGTCAAGCAGGAAGTGAAAAATCTGAGGTTGCAGTTTTTTCAAGTGATTGCCTTGACTGTATACAGTGACTTAGGGTTCATTTTGCACTTCCTAAAGCTTCCACTAGATGTCAACAGTCTTTAGAACGGTGTTTGAAGACTCTATGGTGAATTTGATGGGAATAACAGCACAAGGAAGTAGGTGTCCCATTATAAGGAATAGGCTCAGTCACACGCAAGGACTTGCGTGTGACTGAGTTCATATTCACTCCTGAGTTCATATTCACTCCTAAGGAGAACGGATAGGTCCGGTTGGAATTTTATTCAAGATATATGATAAAAACAACCTAAAGATTGATTCTATACATCGTTTGACATGTTTCTACAAACTGTAGTATAACGTTTTTGACTTTTCGTCTGGACTAAGTAAGCATGCGCGTTGTGGATTTGGATAGTGAACCTAACGCGCGAACAAAATGCATTATTTGGACATAAATATGAACTTTATCGAACATTTATTGTGGAGCTGGGGTTCCTGGGAGTGCCTTCTGATGAAGATAATCAAAGGTAAGTGAATATTTATAATGTCATTCTTAGTTTATTGACTCCAAGATGGCGGGTTTCTGTTTGCTTGTTGTCCTCTCTGGCGCAGGTGGGACGAATTCGTCCCACCTGCGTAACAGCCACTTAAATCCAGTGGCGCGATTTTTGAAACGTTTGAAATACTATTACTTCAATTTCTCAAACATATGACTATTTTACAGCTATTTAAAGACAAGACGCTCGTTAATCTAACCACTGTCCGATTTCAAAAAGGCTTTACAACGAAAGCAAAACATTAGATTATGTCAGGAGAGTGCCCAGCCAGAAATAATCAGACACCCATTTTTCAAGCTAGCATATGATGTCACAAAAACCCAAATCACAGCTAAATGCAGCACTAACCTTTTATGATCTTCATCAGATGACACACCTAGGACATTATGTTATACAATACATGCATGTCTGTTCAATCAAGTTCATATTTATATCAAAAACCAGCTTTTTACATTAGCATGTGACGTTCAGAAAAAGCATACCCCCCGCAAACTTCCGGGGTATTTACTAACAGTTTGCTAAATTACTCACGATAAACGTTCACAAAAAGCATAACAATTATTTTAAGAATTATAGATACATTACTCCTCTATGCACTCGATATGTCCGATTTTAAAATAGCTTTTCGGATTAAGCACATTTTGCAATATTCTAAGTACATAGCCCAGCCATCACGGGCTAGCTATTTAGACACCCGGCAAGATTAGCCTTCACCAAAATCACATTTCCTATAAGAAAAATGTTATTACCTTTCCTGTTCTTCATCAGAATGCACTCCCAGGACTTCTACTTCAATAACAAATGTAGGTTTGGTCCCAAATAATCCATCGTTATGTTCCATCAGCCACGTTTTGTTCATGCGTTCTAGACACTATCAGAATACTAAATCACGGTCACGAGCATGGCGCATGGCGTGACAAAAAATGTCTAAATACTCCATTACCGTACTTCGAAGCATGTCAACCGCTGTTTAAAATCAATTTTTATGCCATTTATCTCGTAGAAAAGCGATAATATTCCGACCGGGAATCTGCAATAAGCTAAACAGCCGAATGAAATTTCTCCACGGGGGCGAATCGGGCACGTGCCTCATTGCATTGTCATCTAATGGGACACTTGGAAAAGGCGATAATCTGTTTCAGCCTGAGGCCGCCTCGTCATCGTTCCTGTTTTTCCCGGGCTCTGAGAGCCTATTGGAGCCCTAGGAATTGTCACGTTACAGCTAAGATCCTTACTCTTCAATAAACAGAGGCAAGAAGAACGACTCCTTGTCAGACAGGCCACTTCCTGCATGAAACCTTCTCAGATTTTTGCCTGCCATAGGAGTTCTGTTATACTCACAGACACCATTCAAACAGTTTTAGAAACTTTAGGGTGTTTTCTATCCAAACCTGAACAATAATATGCATATTCTAGCTTCTGAGTTGGTGTAGGAGGCAGTTAAAAATGGGCACATATTTTTTCCAAAATTCTCAATACTGCCCCCTAGCCCAAACAGGTTATTGGTGTCTTCTGGGCTGTACTCAGATTATTGCAAATTGTGCTTTCGCCGTGAACCTTTTTGAAATCTGACAAAGAGGTAGCATTTAGGAGAAGTCTATGTATAATTCTGTGCATAACACTTCTATATTGATCAAAGTTTATGATGAGTATTTCTGTAATATGTGTGCTCATTGTGCTCATTCACCGATAGGTTTGGAGGGAAAACATTTCTCAACATTACGCGCCAATGTAAAATGCTGTTTTTGGATATAAATATGACCTTTATCAAGCAAAACATACATGTATTGTGTAACATAATGTCCTAGGACTGTCATCTGATGAAGATCGTCAAAGGTTAGTGCATAATTTTAGCTGAATTTCTGGTATTTGTGACGCCTGTCCTTGCTAGGAAAATGCCTGTGTGGTTTTTCTTGTGTTGGAACTGTCCTAACATAATCTAATTGTATGCTTTCGCCGTAAAGCCTTTTTGAAATCGGACAATGTGGTTGGATTAACGAGAAGTTTATCTTTAAAATGGTGTAAAATAGTTGATTGTTTGAGAAAATGGAATTATGAGATTTTAGCTGTTTTGAATTTGGCGCTCTGATATTCCACTGGCTGTTGTCAAAATCAATCCCGTTAACGGGATAAGAACGGAAAGGGGTCCCCTAGAGGTTAGTGCATTTGAGCCAATCAGTTGTATTGTGACAAGGTATGGGGTTGTATACAGAAGATAGCCCTATTTGGTAAAATGCCAAAGTATGGAAAGAACAGCTCAAATAAGCAAAGAGAAACGACATTAAGACATGAAGGTCAGTCAATCTGGAACATTTCAAATACGTTTAAAGTTTCTTCAAGTGCAGTCGCAAAAACCATCAAGCGCTATGATGAAACTGGCTCTCATGAGGACCGCCACAGGAAAGGAAGACCCAGAGTGACCTCCCCTGCAGAGGATAAGTTCATTAGAATAACTGCACCTCAGATTGCAGCCCAAATAAATGCTTCACAGAGTTCAAGTAACAGACACATCTCAACATCAACTGTTCAAAGGGGACTGCGTCAATCAGGCCTCCATGGTCGTCTTGCTGCAAATAAACCACTACTAATGGACACCAATAAGAAGAAGAGACTTGCTTGGGCCAAGAAACATGGGCAATGGAAATTAGACTGGTGGAAATCTGTCCTTTGGTCTGATGAGTCCAAATTTGGCATTTTTTGTTCCAACCGCCGTGTCTTTGTGAGACGCAGAGTAGGTGAACAGATGATCTCTGCATGTGTGGTTCCCAGCGTGAAGCATGGAGGAGGTTTGATGGTGCTTTGCTGGTGACACTGTCAGTGATTTATTTAGAATTCAAGGCACACTTAACCAGCATGGCTACCACAGAATTCTGCAGCGATACGCCATCCCATCTGGTTGGCGCTTTTTAAACAGGACAATTTAACCAAGAAGGAGAGTGAAGGAGTGCTGCATCAGATGGCCTGGCCTCCACAATCACCCGACCTCAACCCAATTGAGATGATTTGGGTTGAGTTGGACCACAGAGTGAAGGAAAAGCAGCCAACAGGTGCTCAGCATATGTGGGAACTCCTTCAAGACTGTTGGAAAAGCATTCCAGGTGAAACTGGTTGAGAGAATGCCAAGATTGTGCAAAGCTGTCATAAAGGCAAAGGGTGGCAACTTTGAATATTCTCAAATATAAAATATATTTTGATTTGTTTAACACTTTTTTGGTTACTACATGATTCCATATGTGTTATTTCATAGTTTTGATGTCTTCACTATTATTCTACAATGTAGAAAATAGTAAAAATAAAGAAAACCCCTTGAATGAGTAGGTGTGTCTAAACTTTTCACTGATAATGTATATGTTACGAATTTGCTAAATGTGCAATATAATAAGAATTTGCAAAATGTACAATATGTTACGAATTTGCAAATCGTATATGTCGAATTCTAGCTAGGTGGCTAACATTAGCTAGCTCGCTAACGTTAACTAGGCTAGGGGTTACAGTTAAGGTTAGGGGAAGGGTTAGCCAAAAGGGTTAGGGGAAGGATTAGCTAACATGCTTAGTAGTTGCAAAGTAGCTAATTAGCTAAAATGAAAAAGTTGTCAGTGATGAGATTCGAACTCGCGAAATTTGAGTTGCTAGACATTCGCATAATATGTCCACCCATCCACCCTGACCAACCACCCTACTTTCATTTTTGCCTTAACCATTTTTCTTATGTAACTACACAAAACATAACATATCATACTAAATGGAATGTCTCAGATGTACTTACAGAATAATACGAAATGTTCAGTCTTCTCCCCAAGAAAACAGAACTGCAATATATTTGTTTTAGGAAGGTTTGGCTTCAAGGTAGACTTTAGAGGCACAACATTGGTCAATTTCAACAAACGTTCGGAATATGGAAAAATATGGAATATTGCAGGGTCTTTTATATGACTGGGTTACATTACAGAGGACTGCAGAGCAAGTGATATGAATGCAGCTCATGTAATAAAGCGTTAAACATTGAATGTCGTACTGTACTACAATGTAGCCTAAGTAGGACACTGCTGACTGTAGTATGAGAACTAGATCACAGGAACCTAAATAATGCACTGTTGAAGAAAGTGTTGTGTCGTTGGATAGCCAAGTTGCGGAAGTGCGCGCTCAGCAGAGGCTGGCAGCTTGAAATGCATTTACATTAGGACCTTGCAGCCTACAGTACATATCGACCTGTAACATGATTTGTTGTTGGGGATATGATAATGAAAGAATATCTGTTCCACTGAACTGACACCGTTTCGATTTCAGTAGCCTACCTGCGTTGTCCTGAGCGAGACCAATCGTTTTTTTCATGCGTCTGGATTGGTCGGCTGGCACGTTTACTGAGTTATGGGCGCATTACAGTCGTTACCTGATGAACCCGAATACAGAGATCTCTCAGAGAAGACCGGCTGTGAGTATTACGTTGTTTCCTGTAGGATACGATTATAATTATTGAGAAGAATCATATTTCTAGGCTTATGTAATCCTGCGCTAAAGTGTATCATTATTGTGAAATGAAACGCCCCACAATACAGGATCCCCATAACAACGTCATCTTGTGTGGTAGGTGTTCTGGGGGCTATTTACCGAGCAAAACAGCATGAGTTATAGATCGCTGTAGGCTACAGCACTACGCACTACTGGATGAGAATCTTTACAAGTAGCCTATTGCAGTGTTTTCCCTGATGCCTTGCAAGGAGAAGAGCTACTGTTATACCCCTGAGGGGGGGGGGGGGTATAGAAATGAATCACACAGAGGTTGCTTCAGCTTCCCATCAGTGTAATTAATCTTTTGCATAAAATCATCAACAATTTATATACGTTTTTCAAGTGCACAAATGAATATATTCTTTACATTTGCATAGCTTTTACTATTGTTCAGTAAACCAGTATGCTACATTTATCAATTATCAACCTTTTAACATTTTTAAATGCATGACACATCCCTTTATGAATTATCACTATTAACTATCCTTGTGCCGTTTCTATCTTTATACCATTGTTATCAAATCTTATCCCTATATAAACTCACTTCAATAAACAAAGACAACATGTATGAGCATGTATAAATTCATCTTAGTGCTCTACTTTGCAATAACAACATAATTCATCTTCACATATCCCAAAAGTTCTCTCACTCACCCATTCACTGACACACACACACACACACACACACACACACACACACACACACACACACACACACACACACACACACACACACACACACACACACACACACACACACACACACACACACACACACACACAGACACACACACACACACACACACACACACACACACACACACACACACACACACACACACACACACACAGGAGATCAGCATGGCCTCCCCCCCCCTCTCTCACACTCACAGCTGCACCGGGAACGCTCTGATCACGCAGACACCTCATGAAACTCGTGATTAGCCTCCAAGGTAGCTAGTTAGCAAAAGGGCTAATGGCAAATTTCCGAGTGGTTCTTAACATCCAAATAGCACATTTATATTGTCACTCAAATACATTTGCTAATTAATAACACACAGTAAACATCTGTAACATTCTGACATGAAGAATAACAATGTACCCTCTATATATAGCCATGTTATTTTTACTCCTTATTTGTATTCGTTATTCACTGTATATTTATTCCTCACATCACTATTTCTATTGAATTGTTTTTAAAATTATCTTTAACTCTGCATTGTCGGAAAAGGACCCGTAAGTAAGCGTTTCACTGTTATTCTACACCTGTTGTCTACAAAGCATGTGACAAACAACATTTTATTTGATTGGATTTGAAATATACTGCTCAAAAAAATAAAGGGAACACTTAAACAACACAATGTAACTCCAAGTCAATCACACTTCTGTGAAATCAAACTGTCCACTTAGAAAGCAACACTGATTGACAATAAATTTCACATGCTGTTGTGCAAATGGAATAGACAACAGGTGGAAATTATAGGCAATAAGCAAGACACCCCCAATAAAGGAGTGGTTCTGCAGGTGGAGACCAAAGACCACTTCTCAGTTCCTATGCTTCCTGGCTGATGTTTTGGTCACTTTTGAATGCTGGCGGTGATTTCACTCTAGTGGTAGCATGAGACGGAGTCTACAACCCACACAAGTGGCTCAGGTAGTGCAGCTCATCCAGGATGGCACATCAATGCGAGCTGTGGCAAGAAGGTTTGCTGTGTCTGTCAGCGTAGTGTCCAGAGCATGGAGGCGCTACCAGGAGACAGGCCAGTACATCAGGAGATGTGGAGGAGGCCGTAGGAGGGCAACAACCCAGCAGCAGGACCGCTACCTCCGCCTTTGTGCAAGGAGGAGCAGGAGGAGCACTGCCAGAGCCCTGCAAAATGACCTCCAGCAGGCCACAAATGTGCATGTGTCTGCTCAAATGGTCAGAAACAGACTCCATGAGGGTGGTATGAGGGCCCAACGTTCACAGGTGGGGGTTGTGCTTACAGCCCAACACCGTGCAGGACGTTTGGCATTTGCAGAGAACACCAAGATTGGCAAATTCGCCACTGGCGCCCTGTGCTCTTCACAGATGAAAGCAGGTTCACACTGAGCACGTGACAGACGTTACAGAGTCTGTAGACGCCGTGGAGAACGTTCTGCTGCCTGCAACATCCTCCAGCATGACCGGTTTGGCAGTGGGTCAGTCATGGTGTGGGGTGGCATTTCTTTGGGGGGTCGCACAGCCCTCCATGTGCTCGCCAGAGGTAGCCTGACTGCCATTAGGTACCGAGATGAGATCCTCAGACCCCTTGTGAGACCATATGCTGGTGCGGTTGGCCCTGGGTTCCTCCTAATGCAAGACAATGCTAGACCTCATGTGGCTGGAGTGTGTCAGCAGTTCCTGCAAGAGGAAGGCATTGATGCTATGGACTGGCCTGCCCGTTCCCCAGACCTGAATCCAATTGAGCACATCTGGGACATCATGTCTCGCTCCATCCACCAACGCCATGTTGCACCACAGACTGTCCAGGAGTTGGCGGATGCTTTAGTCCAGGTCTGGGAGGAAATCCCTCAGGAGACCATCCGCCACCTCATCAGGAGCATGCCCAGGCGTTGTAGGGAGGTCATACAGGCACATGGAGGCCACACAAACTACTGAGCCTCATTTTGACTTGTTTTAAGGACATTACATCAAAGTTGGATCAGCCTGCAGTGTGGTTTTCCACTTTAATTTTGAGTGTGACTCCAAATCCAGACCTCCATGGGTTGATAAATTGGATTTCCATTGATTATTTTTGTGTGATTTTGTTGTCAGCTCATTCAACTATGTAAAGAAAAAAGTATTTAATAAGATTATTTATTTCATTCAGATCTAGGATGTGTTGTTTTAAGTGTTCCCTTTATTTTTTTGAGCAGTGTATATTCTAAATCAAATTCATACCTGAAAGGGGGGAAATATAGAAATGAATCACACAGAGAAGTTACTTCAGCTTCACGTCAGTGTAATGAATGAACTGGGAAGCTCCGTGCCCCCTGCCCCGTATGGGAGAAGCTATATGGGCACGCCTGTGCCCAAACTGATAACGTATGTCGTGCAACTGAGAGGGGCCGGGGAGACAAACGGATTTGGTTTAGTCAGTCGTCTTGATGAGCCCTTCCCAGCTAGCTAGTTTATGCTTGTGGCTAGAAACTTCAGCGAGAATTTAAAACTTGGCTACCAGAATTGGGACTTGGGAGAGTGTTCAGAATCATTCCGTAATTCTTCCGTTTTTTTAACTAAAATGTAGACTTTAATGCCATAGTTGTACATTTTCAGTGAAAATCACTGCAATAAATGTGCTTTAGCTGTCATCCAGGCCTTATATTGGCTACTCTATCTAGCTACTTCCCTCTTTTTACTGCCGGACAGCAGTTCTCGACAAGTGGAAGTGAAGAACACTGTGCCCCGTGTTGTTGCGGTGCCGGCTTGCAGCACAAACTCTCCACATTGTAGTTAGACTGTATCACGGTGACCTCGAGATGGTTACAAATGATTTTTTGTGTAGTCTGCAATTCTATTCTAAATAAAATCAAGTGGGATGGACAAATTGGCCACGTTAGCTACTGCCGGCGACATGTGATACAGTTGCCCGGTGGGAAGCAACTCACGTTGGCAAGTACCTTGATACACCGTTGCACTGGTCATTCTCATCGGCTTGTTGTTACGTTAGCTAATTGGCAGGTTAAGGTGACAAATACTACACGTTATTTCTCCCATTGAAATAAGCATAATTTTATTTTAACTAGTGCCATGTTGCTGTTCTTGCCAGCATAAACTATACTGAACAAAAATATAAACACAACATGGAACAATTTCAAATATTTTATTGAGTTACAGTACATATGAGGAAATCAGTCAATTGAAATAAATGAATTTTCCCCTAATCTATGGATTTCACATGACTGGGAATACAGATATGCATCTATAGGTCACAGATACCTTAAAAAAAGGTAGGGGCATAGATTAGACAACCAGTCAGTATCTGGTGTGACCACAATTTGCCTCATGCAGCGCACCACATCTCCTTTGCATAGAGTTGATCAGGCTGTTGATTGTGGCCTGTGGAATGTTGTCCCACTCCTCTTCAGTGGCTGTGCGAAGTTGCTGGATATTGGCGGGAATTGGAACACACTGTCATACACATCGATTCAGAGTCAATGGGTGACATGTCTGGTGAGTATGCAGACCATGGAAGAACTGGGACATTTTCAGCTTCCAGGAATTGTGTACAGATCCTTGTGACATGGGGCTGTGCATTATCATGCTGAAACATGAGGTGATGGTGGCACGACAATGGGTCTCAAGATCTCATCACGGTATCTCTGTGTCCATAGCTTATGCATGCCCATACCATAACCCAACCACCACCATGGGGCACTCTGTTCATCAGCAAACCACTTGCCCACACAATGCGATATGCATGATCTGTGGTTGTGAGGCTGGTTGAATGTACTGCCAAATTCTCTAAAACTGTGTTGGAGGCTTATGGTAGAGATATTAACATTAAATTATCTGGCAACAGCTCTTGTGGACATGCCTGCAGTCAGCATGCTAATTGCATGCTCCCTCAGAACTTTATACATCTGTGACATTGTGTTGTGTGACACAACTGCACATTTTAGTGTAATTTTTGTGTAATGATCATGCTGTTTAATCAGCTTTTTAATGTGTCACATCTGGATTATCTTGGCAAAGGAGAACAGCTCACTAACAGGGATGTAAACAGAAATATGTTTTTTGTGCGTATGGAACATTTCTGGGATCTTTTATTTCAGCTCATGAAACATGGGACCAACACTTTATGTTGCGTTTATATTTTTGTTCAGTGTAGCTATCAGGGAAGGGCTCATCAGGACTACTGAAATTAATCCATTCATCTCCACTCGACTCTCAGCTGAGCGACATCCTTTGAGTAAATAAACATTCGGAAAAGGTGTTGAAAGCGTTCCACAGGGATGCTGGCCAATGTTGATTCCAATGCTTCCCACAGTTGGCTGGATGACCTTTGGGTGGTGGACCATTTTTGATACACACAGGAAACTGTTGAGCGTGAAAACCCCATCAGCATTGTAGTTATTGACACACTCAAACCGGTGTGCCTGGCACCTACTGTACTACCATACCCTGTTCAAAGGGGCTTAAATCTTTTCTCTTGCCCATTCACCCTCTTTCAAGGCTTAAAAACCCTTCTTTAACCTGTCTCCTCCCCTTCATCTACACTGATTGAAGTGGATTTAACAGGTGACATCACTAAGGGATCATAGCTTTAACCTGGATTCACTTGGTCGGTCTGTCATGGAAAGACAGGTGTTCCTAATGTTTAGTACACTCAGTGTACGTCATCATCAATTTTGGCACCAGGCGTGTCAATATAGCCTCTCCAACCCCCTATAGGAATTCTTAGGCATAACCAATCAAACACAGCACAAACAGACATCACTGAGCACACAGATTGTATTATCAACATTCATATACCTTTAAATGATTAGCATATTGCTTGCTGGTACACATTATGATACTGTATTATTATTTTCATTATGGCACTAAGGCACATTTCATTCTATCACACTACCATGTCTAAATTAAAAGCAGAACAAGGAGAAGACTGTTTGAGCAACTATGGAATGTCCTTGTGACTAAAGTCAGATGAAAGAAATGAAACTTGGTAAAAGTATTAGATCAGATGAATCTCCTATATTTATTTAAGGGCTGTATTCTGACATGATGATAGAAAGACACTAGTGTAGGCCAGCTACTGTATCTCCATGCAGTGGCTATAAAATATTCAAACTGCAAATTGCATGTGGAGTAGTAACTTTTTTCTCCGGGTATCTTATACACGTTTACATTGTAGGCTTGATTGAACCACCATGAATAATAGATTAGATTTTGTGTTTATGGCTTCAGAAAAACATGCAAGCAATGAGGCCATGAACAAAGAGGTTTTTTTTTCTCTGTCTCTAACATTGTCTGAAATCCCCACCCTCAGTGAGTTTCCGACATACCACTGGTAATCCAATATTAGCTCTTCACATACTAGTTTGCCCATACAATAACCCAAGGAATGTATTGTTTGTAGACACTGAAAAACACTCACTCACTCACTTTGTCTCACTCACTCACACAATCACTCACTCACTCACTCTCAATTCAAATATTGTGGAGATTGTTAGACATCAGTCCTTGTTTGAATGAATTTAAATACTTTGAGCTTATCCCTGTTGTTCAGCCAGAACAGTTTTTTCTCTCTCAGACTACATGTAATATACAGTTTATTTAAGTTACATTAGATACATACATTTAAAAACAATGTATTTCTCTAAACTCTATGCACTCACATAGACAATGACAATGAGAGAACGCAAAGTGAAATAGTTTTTACATCTGAATATACAAATATACACTTTTCACATGAGGAAAGATGGCATCAACTGAACATAGATGCTGAATAACCATTCAGCACTGCTCTCTGCTTACACCGTGTGTATAATGTGTTAAGCCTGAGGATGTCAAATCAGGCAGCCTGAATGATACATTAGAGATAAGAACAGGACACAAACATAAATTGTATTTGCAGAGATTAAAAAAACAATTGTGTTCCATTAACAGCATTACTCTGCAGTTTGTCATGGTTTCCTGCCCATTCAGTGGTAACTGATATGCTGCCTGGCATTTTGCTAATTGGAGATGCATCTTGAAGATGGACATCATTTCCGCTCCATCCATCTAGGCCTCTAACCTGCTGTGGTAGGTTGGCAGGATGTACCTCTCTGTCTTGGACTCATGACAGTCCCTTTTTTGTTCCTCAGTTTCCTTCGAGCAGATTGGAATCCTGCACAAAAGATTCAAGCAGTTGAGCCACAATGAAGACACGCTGAGGTAGTACTCCTTAATCATTTTTGGCATTTATACACATCCTAACACTTTATTTTTAACTTCTGATGTTATTACGTTTGTGTTTTTAGACACACATGGGTGTAATCCTGGCATAATGCATTTTTGATTAAGTGGTTCTTCCCATCTCTTTAGCATAAACTAGCCTAACAGGTTTTGTTTTGCCTTTTGTTTAGCAGGTATTATAATTGACCAGCTTCCTGCTGCAAACCTAATTATCTTCTTGTCTTTTCACTTGTAGACGAGATGACCTCAACACAATTCCAGACCTGTCATGCAATCCGATCCGAACCCAAATTATAGAGGCCTTCTTTGACAAAAGGTTGGTGTTTATCATGTTTATGTTAAGTACCTCAACAAGAACAAGACTTAAGGTTAACTGCTCTCAGTATGCCCCCAGCTTTAACCTACATAGTATGATTTTCATTAGACAGTAGGTTTGGTGGTACCTCACAGGATTAGTCAAATGTGAGCCTGGTCCAGAAACAACCCCTAGCCTTTAGCCCCTACCCACTCGCATTTGTGTAGATCGGAAAGGATTGAATATGTATAATCGATATGGCAGTCATACAACCTAAGATATCAATATGCAAGTTGGAGCTATTACCATATTGTATACTGTATCCATTTCTTTCACATTTATGTGAAGTGCCTAGGACGTAGTGCCTATGGGTTGTTTCTAGAATGACACATGGTTACTTTCTAATGAGCAATACAGAAAATATATATCCACACAATGAAGGTATTTATGTTCCTCGCTCGTATCCCTCTATAGAAACTTCCATCAGAATGGTGAGGGGACTGTCCATGAGATCAGCTTTGAGGAGTTCCTGGTGGTCATGTCCCACTTCAGACCTCCAGCACTGGACATGACAGAGGAACAGAGAGAGAGCATCAGGAGGGAAAAACTCCGCTGTGAGTGCAATCATTAAAATGTTACTGTATGGAGTGGTGTTAAGATAGATGTATTGCAGTTCAGTGTCACTGGCAAATGTTACACTACATTGAAATGGATACCCAACATTATTGTTAGCTTGTGTACTTACTACAATGCCATTGAAAACATTGGTTGTACAAGATACTGTACACATTTGAGGTGTACTATGGCTCACACTGTGACTCGAATCAATAATGTGCTCAATAATTGGAAACTTTCTGCTGGGATACCACAGATCTATATTAAAGTGACCTTTACAAAGTGGATTCAGCAACTTCTCATGGAACAGCAGGGACTGTGAGGGCATACACACACACACTCAAACGCGCATATTATTTTGTAGTTGTATTGTTGGTATCATTTTGTTGTATTGTTTGTATAGCGTTGTATTTTACATTTGTGTGACTCTCCTTGTCTATCAGTTGTCATGGAAATTCAACACAGGGACACTCAAAATCAATATTAAATGAATCACTCTTTATTGTCAGCAAGCTGGGCGTTCTGCCAAAAGGTCTGAAGAGAGGGTCATGACTGTCTCCCCCTCTTATCTCTACCCAGCACCTATAGGAACCAATGATTGAGTGAAACAATATGTACAATTTAAGGCCGTCTCCCCAGTCTATACATTTTTCCTCCACATTCCCTACTTTTATCACTTCTATGATAATAATTGTTAAAGATGTAATGATAGACACTTTCAAACCCTTCATTCTGGGTTATACAATCCAATTAGTATGGTCATACTATCATCATAATAAAGGTTATACTTTTATTAACAGGAGTGAATTTATCAAAAATAAACAACATGTTAATAACACAATTATGCAAACTTTTTTGCAATTTGGGATCCTCAACTTCCAAACAGGGATTCCAACCATGTTGCAAGCTACCACTCTGGTTGTGGGGAATTATATGTATTCAGTGTGATCAGTCATATCAGAAGAGTGATCTGGGACAAAAGTACAACATTCATCGCAAATGATTGGACGAGTGCCCCCTGTAACGATTGTAGTGTGTGGAGGACCAAGACGCAACAGGGAAGTGTGTACTCATCTTTTTAATACTGAAGGTGAAACACGTATACAATTAACAGAAAACGACACTAACAGTTCTGTCAGGTGAAGAACACAAAACAGAATACAACTACCCACAATACAAACACACCCCTAATTATAGGACCTTCAATCAGAGGCAACGATAGACAGCTGCCTCCAACTGAAGGCCCCAACACCAATTAACTGGTACATGGGGCTGGCGTAGGGGACGCCGGACTAGGCCCACGTACCTCAGGGCTAGTGCTAGGGGCAACAGTAGGACGAGTTGGGCTGGGCTGCCGCACTGGGAGCCTGGTGCTAGCTTCGGGGGAGTCAGACTAGAGACACGCACCTGTAGGCTTGTGCGGGGAGCAGGGATAAGTCGAGCTGGACTGAGCTGCCGCTCGGGAAGCCTGGTGCTGGCTTTGGAGGAGCCAGACTGGAGACACGCACCTGTGGGCTTCTACGAGGAGCAGGAGTAGGATACACCGGGCCTTGGGTGAGTACTGCAAGTCTCGAGCTCACCTCCTGCACAACCCGTCCTGGCTGGATGGCAGTAGTAGCCCTGTACATTCGGGGTGCTGGTACAGGGCGGACTGGGCTATGCAGGGGCCTGATGGTCGCCGTGCGTAGAGGAGGTGTCCTGTAGCCTGGACTTCGGAGGCGTACCGATGGCCAGACCTATTGGGCTGGCATCCTCCTTCCAGGCTGGATGCCCACTCTAGCACGGCCTTTGCTTGGGGCTGAGATCACACGCACCGGACTGTGCGTGCGCATGGGCGAGATCTTGCGTACCTTTTTGTACTTCGGTGCTCTCCACTCCATGTGCTCCCCATAATAAGCACGAGGTGTTGGCTTCAGGGGCATCCTTTGCCCAGCCACTCACCCCATGTGCCCCCCCCATTTTTTTATTGGGGCTGCCTCTCAGGCTTCCTTGCTAGCCTCGTCCCAACGTACTTCTCCCGGTCCTCACCGTTCCTTCGCCACGGACCTTCTCCCGCCAGGATTTCCTCCCATGACCACGATTCCCTGTAGTCCCCCCTCTTCCTTGGCTGCTCCCTCTTCTGTTGCTTGGTCCGGTTGTGGTGGGTAGTTCTGTAACGATTGTCGTGTGTGGAGGACCAAGACGCAACAGGGAAGTGTATACTCATCTTCTTTTTAATACTGAAGAAGGTGAAACAAAATGAAACACGTATACAATTAACAGAAAACGACACTAACAGTTCTGTCAGGTGAAGAACACAAAACAGAATACAACTACCCACAATCCACAATAGAAACACACCCCTAATTATAGGACCTTCAATCAGAGGCAACAATAGACAGCTGCCTCCAACTGAAGGCCCCAACACCAATTAACTAAACATAGAAATACAAATGACTAGACAGAACATAGAAATAAACTAACATAGAACAATAACCAAATCCCTGGACTAATAAATCAAATACCCCTCTCTACATGGACACATACACACAACCACCCTGAACCACATAAAACAAATACCCCCTGCCACGTCCTGACCAAACTAAACACTAACAAATAACACCTTTACAGGTCAGAACGTGACACCCCCTTGACCTGCCAAAAGATAGTCAAGAGCCTCTCTGTTTTTCAGAGCCAATTTACGCAATTCTTTTAGTTCCCCATTCAATTGTTCCGGGGCATTTTGAGTAGCATTGCCAATTTTCTCTACGTTTCTAGAGATCTCCCAAATTTGGTCATCCCTAGATCCATCACGACTGGTCTGCCGATGTAATCGTCCGAGGTGGTTTCAACAGGCTCTTCCGTTGTGACATCGCCGGCCCGCTAGCTGTCTGAATCACCTTGTCTCCAGCTCGCTTTGCGTAGTAGCGACTACTAAACGGCGCCCTGACTCACCTATTGCTACTCATTGGACCCTATGATCACTTGGCTACACATGCCTCTCCCTAATGTCAGTGATTATTGTCTTATTTCACTGTAGAGCCCCCAGCCCTGCCTAATATGCCTTTTGTTCCACCCCCCACACATGCGGTGACCTCACCTGGCTTAACTGATGCCTCTAGAGACAAAACCTCTCTCATCGTCACTCAATGCCTAGGTTTACCTCCACTGTACTCACATCTTTCCATACCCTTGTCTGTACATTATGCCTTGAATCTATTCTTCCACACCCAGAAATCTGCTCCTTTTACTCTCTGTTCCGAACGCACTAGACGACCAGTTCTTATAGCCTTTAGCCGTACCCTTATCCTACTCCTCCTCTGTTCCTCTGGTGATGTAGAGGTTAACCTAGGCCCTGCAGCCCCCAGCACCACTCCCATTCCCCAGGCGCTCTCATTTGTTGACTTCTGTAACCGTAAAAGCCTTGGTTTCATGCATGTTAACATTAGAAGCCTACTCCCTATGTTTGTTTTATTCACTGCTTTAGCACACTCCGTCAACCCGGATGTCCTAGCCATGTCTGAATCATGGCTTAGGAAGACGGCCAAAAATCCTGACATTTCCATCCCCAACTACAACATTTTCCTTCAAGATAGAACTGCCAAAGGGGGCGGGGTTGCAATCTACTGCAGAGAAAAGATTTGAGCTTCTACTTTTAAAAATTCACCTTTCTAGAAACAAGTCTCTCACTGTTGCCGCTTGTTATAGACCCCCCTCAGCCCCCAGCTGTGCCCTGGACACCATAGGTGAATTGATTGCCCCCCATCTATCTTCAGAGTTTGTACTGTTAGGTGACCTAAACTGGGATATGCTTAAC
Organism: Salmo trutta; assembly: GCF_901001165.1. Classification (NCBI taxonomy): domain Eukaryota; kingdom Metazoa; phylum Chordata; class Actinopteri; order Salmoniformes; family Salmonidae; genus Salmo; species Salmo trutta. The sequence goes on from NC_042979.1 coordinate 13,509,810, forward strand.
ACCCCGGCCGTCTTACAATCTAAGCTAGATGCCCTCATTCTCACACAAATTATCAAGGAACCTATCAACAACTCTAAATCCGTAACCATAGGCACCCTCTTAGATATCATCCTGACCAACTTGCCCTCTAAATACACCTCTGCTGTCTTCAACCAGGATCTCAGCGATCACTGCCTCATTGCCTGCGTCCGTAATGGTTCTACAATCAAACGACCACCCCTCATCACTGTCAAATGCTCCCTAAAACACTTCAGCGAGCAGGCCTTTCTAATCGACCTGACCCGGGTATCCTGGAAGGATATTGACCTCATTCCATCGGTAGAGGATGCCTGGTTGCTTTTTAAAAATGCTCTCCTCACCATCTTAAATAAACATGCCCCATTCAAAAAATGTAGAACTAAGAACAGATATAGCCCCTGGTTCACCCCAAACTTGACTGCCCTTGACCAGCACAAAAACATCCTGTGGCGTTCTGCATTGGCATCGAATAGCCCCCGCGATATGCAACTTTTCAGCGAAGTCAGGAACCAATATACACAGTCAGTTAGGAAAGCTAAGGTTAGCTTTTTCAAAAATAAATTTGCATCCTGTAGCACTAATTCCAAAAACTTTTGGGACACTGTAAAGTCCATGGAGAATAAGAGCACCTCCACCCAGCTGCCCACTGCACTTAGACTAGGAAACACTGTCACCACCAATAAATCTACGATAATCGATCATTTCAATAAGCATTTTTCTACGGCTGGCCATGCTTTCCACCTGGCTGCCCCTACCCCGGCCAATAGCTCTGCACCCCCTGCAGCAACTTGCCCAACTGTTCTGGACAACTGTGTGATCATGCTCTCCGTAGCCGATGTGAGTAATACCTTTAAGCAGGTCAACATTCACAAGGCCAGGACGTGTACTCTGAGCATGCGCTGACCAACTGGCAAGTGTCTTCACTGACATTTTCTACCGGTCCCTGACCGAGTCTGTAATACCAACATGTTTCAAGCAGACCACCATAGTCCCTGTGCCCAGGAACACCAAGGTAACTTGCCTAAATCACTTCCGACCTGTAACACTCACATCTGTAGCCATGAAGGGCTTTGAAAAACTGGTCATGGCTCACATCAACACCATCATCCCAGAAACCCTAGACCCACTCCAATTTGCATACCGCCCCAACAGATCCAGAGATGATACAATCTCTATTGCACTCCACACTGCCCTTTCCCACCTGGACAAAAGGAACACCTACATGAGAATGCCATTCATTGACTACACACCTTCCTTAGCAACTGGATCCTGGACTTGCTGACGGGCCACCCCCAGATGGTAAGGGTAGGTAACAACACATCTACCACGCTGATCCTCAACATGGGGGCCCCTCAGGGGTGCGTGCTCAGTCCCCTCCTGTACTCTCTCTTCACCCATGACTGCATGGCCAAGCATGACTCCAACACCATCATTAAGTTTGCCGACAACACAACAGTGGTATGCCTGATCACCGACAACGATGAGACAGCCTATAGGAAGGAGGTCAGAGACCTGACCTACCTCAACGTGATCAAGACAAAGGAGATGATTGTGGACTACAGAAAAAAGAGGACCAAACATGCCCCCATTCTCATCGACGGGGCTGTAGTGGACTAGGTTGAGAGCTTCAAGTTCCTTGGTGTCCACATCACCATCAAACTATCATGGTCCAAGCACACCAAGACAGTCGTGAAGAGAGCATGACAATGCCTATTCCCCCTCAGGAGACTGAAAAGATGTGGCATGGGTCTTTAGATCCTCAAAACGTACTTAAGCAGTACCAGAGGGCCAAGTCTAGGTCCAAAAGACTTCTTAACAGCTTCTACCCTCAAGCTATAATACTCCTGAACAGCTAATCAAATGGCTACCTGGACTATTTACATTGCCCCCAACCCCATTTTTATGCTGTTTGTTATCCATGCATAGTCACTTTACCTCTACATACATGTGCATATTACCTCAATTACCACGACTAACTGGTGCCCCCACACATTGACTCTGTACCGGTACCCCCTGTATATAGCCTCGCTACTGTTATTTTCTTTTTGCTCATTAATTATTTGTTATTTTTCTTATTAATTAATTTTTTATTTACTTCACTTTATTTTAGTAAATACTTTCTTAACACTTTTTGTCTCAAAACTGCATTGTTGGTTTAGGGCTTGTAAGTAAGCTTTACACTGTTGTATTCGGCGCATGTGACATAACATTTAAGTTGAAATTTACACTAGCATTCTATTTAACAGCATATTCAGGAAGAGTACTCTCTCCTTTCATCTCTTCACATACACCTCTTACTATCCAAATTTCAACCTTCTTATAATCCCAAATGTAAATCCTTACCACTTATTAGCCACATTTTCTCTTCTCTTAACACTAATAATTTCTCTTATTATTCAAATTTCAATCAGCTTAACACGTCCTTTCCACACTCGCACAACTCTCACATTCACATTCACTTAGTGCTATTCCCAAACACACTCGGTAATCTCCCATATTACTCCATTTGCATCTTGAATGATTCTCGTTGTTACTTCCTATGCACCATATGTATCTTCAATATTTTTCTTGCCGCTACTTCCTATACATAAACAAATTACACCTCATGCTCAATAACACCTCATGCTATTAGTAGTGGCTGCAGACCACGTAGACACTTCTCTTATAAATGCCTACAGACAGCTGTCAGCGGGGCTTTACCATAGTACCGTTACTTGCCCTCACTCTAGTCTTCTCTTAAGACTAGTTCTAGCCTCAAAACTAGTGGTAACATTTTATGTTTAGTTTTATTTTATTTTTAATTATACAAATTCATTTAAATGGACTTACTAAAATTCAGATGACATGTCCCTCAGAGGTTCACAGATCAGGTATCTTCTCCCGGGCAGCTCTCAGTAAAGGTCTGGTCTGGGCTGGTCCACGTTGTCTTTGGTCAGACGGGAAATTCACTTACGCTTTCTCACTATGTCTCCCTTGCAGACCTTCACTGGGATGCTCCACAGGTGCAATCACTGATCAAATTTTCATCGAAATTCAACACAGGGACACTCGAAGTCAATTTTAAATGAATCACTATTTATTGTCAGCAAGCTGGAGAGGTCATAGTCAAACTTAGATGCATAAAGTACCGGTCTGAAGTGAGCTCTGCCCAGGGCAGTCCCGTTACTTCTCTTATATACTGCTTACACAGACAAGCTACATAGGCATGGTTCATAGGGTTTGTTCCTGCGTGTGTCTGGCACCATCTCATATCTTAACTTATAGAACATATTCTGGGCGTTCTGCCAAAAGGGCTGGGGGGGGGGGGGGTCATGACAGTCTCCCCCTCATATCTCTACCCAGCACCTACAGGAACCAATGATTGTATGAGACAAGATGTACAATTCAAGGCTGTCCCTCCAGACTATACATTTTTCCTCCAGACAGTGTATCAGTGTTTTGTTACTTGTCATGTTTTGTGTTTTTTGTGGACCCCAGGAAGAGTAGCTGCTGTTTCTGCAAAAGATAAATAAACAAACAATAACAAATATATACCATAATATACAGCATTACTCAGCAAATGCGTTACAGTGATGCCTCGTGACACTTGCAGACCTTTGTTAAGGAAATATTTGTAAAGACAGACCAACAGAAAAGAGTTTAACACTTTCTTATTTTTTTCCCCCAGTCCTGTTTAACATGCATGACACAGACAATGATGGAACAATCACTCTGGAGGAGTACCGACATGTAAGCCACTGCCTTGGCCTATCTTTTGAAATACAAAAAATACTCTATCTGCCTATCACTGTTGTTACCATGACTGCCTTGCCTCTGTATGTACTGTAGGTAGTGGAGGAGCTGCTGTCTCGGAGTGGAGCCCTGGGGAAGGAAACGGCTAAAGGCATAGCAGACGCTGCCATGCTGGAGGTAGCCAGTATCTCCATGGGTCACATGGTACGGCTGCTTTATAAACATTATATTCCTCACTCTGAGTGTTTAGACCTGGAACCTGTAATTAGTTTTTTTTAAATGATATTCAATAATCTCATTCTTCATTCTCAGGAACCAGATGAGTTTTACGAGGGGATCACTTTTGAACATTTCCTAAAGGTTTGTAATAAAACATTATTTTGTGTCTAGCTTTAGGTTTTCTTTTTCAATGGTTTTGCAAACAAACACTGTATAGCTTCAAAATATGGTTAAAACTATAATTTTGATATGATGGATGGTCTGTCCTTGCATCCATTGCGCTGTCTTAGAATTGTAAAGTGGTTACATTTCTCCAGCCCCATCCCTCTGCTGTTTGCTGTTTGCCAATAGCAGCACAATTGATGTCTTGTTATTAGAGTACACATAGTTGAAGGCATCATCAGAGTTTAGTAACTATGTAATATACTGGTAGTAAATCTATTTATTTTCAGATACTGAAAGATATTGAGATCGAGACAAGAATGAACATTCGCTTTTTGAATATGGACACGACGAACCTGTGCAAGTGAGGATCTTCCACCTTTTTTATTACTATGCAGCACCAGCACTCTTTTATGGTATTTAATTTAGTGGCCAGTTAGAGCACACTTTAAGCAGTGACGTGTGGTTGGTGTCTGGGCAAGCACTGGCTGTTATCAAAGCCAGATTTACTCACAAATAAACCTTCATGAAGCCCAAGTTCACCATGCAACAGATAGCTCCAACAACCAGAGTGACACAGGCTATTGACCAAAATTGACAACAATGTTCACCAAATGTGACCAACCGGCTCGATTCGGTCTTATGTATCAAAAATTGAATTGGTGTTTTTTACATTGGATAAAAGTAGAGACTCAAAGAGGTAGAAAATGGTATATCATACACTACAGTTGAGGAACAATGGGAAAGGAATTCTGCTTAGAAAGTTGATAAACTTATAACCCCACTTTTGAGAAAATGTCCCTTGAATGTTTTGGTACACCTACTGGAGAACTCATCTTTGTCTACACCAATTCAGAATCGTTCACACCCTCTTAAGCCTTAGCCCCACCCATCTCTTTAAGGATTCACATGTGAGGCCATGTGCTAAGCAGAGTGAGTACAGTAGTGTACTAAACAACCAAAGCTTTCAAGACTTAAGGCTGGTTTACACTACGTCTAGCAACATGTCTGTAGACAGTTGTCGCAGTGATATCATGGACATTCTATTGTCGTCCGACATCAAACTTGTCGTTGTTGTTATGAAAAGTATAAACACAAAACTGACAGGCTGTATGACATCAGCAGCCTGGTGGTCCAAAATAGCATAACTGGTGTATTTTAACACCAATAAATCCATCCGTTTAAAAATGTATTTAGTATATGTCAATCTAGCAAACCAGACAACTAAAACCAACTTTCTAAACAATGTTGTGGTTCGTTTCTTGCTTGTTAGCCAGCTAGCCAGTTGAGTTAGCTGGCTAGCCAGTTCAAATAATGACCATATCATATTGCTGACAATGTCTTTACTTTAACTAATTTATATTCTTTATTACAGGAAAATAAACTCACAACAAGATCATTATTTACAAGTTAATGGTGAGCTAATTACAGAAAATAGCTTAAGGTTGTGAGTGTGACAAAATAAAAGCAGGGCATTCTACTGGAGAATTTTAGAACTTGAACACTGTCTCATTGGCCTAATGTTATATCCTAATTTGACTTTGGTGCAGGTCATTTTGTTCTTCACCTTACCGTCTCTGGTAAACACACAGTTTATCAAATAAAATCAAAGTTTACTTGTCACATGCACAGGATACAGAAGGTGTAAACGGTACAGTGAAATGATTACTTGCATAGTGGAGTTTTTTGTTTAGACATGTAGCTAGCTAGTTAAACAATAAACCATAATTCCAACTCATAACGTTACTACCCTGCATGAATCTGCTGGTAGCTAAAAACTAGCCAACTGGGTTCAATATTAGCTAGCTAACATTAGGCTATAACTAGCAATGCAAATGGCTCTTAGATACAAATAATATTACTACACAGATCATACATGTAACGTAAGCTAGCGAGCCAGCTAACGTTAGCTAGCTAGCTAACAGTACGCTTTAACTTGCAATGAAAATTACTTTCTGACAAAATTAGAAACAGTTCATTTCTGAAAATGTAGCTATTTAGACTCTCTTACCCGTGTACATGGATGAATGCTTCTCCCTCTCACGGATGCCATAGTTTCTCTTAGTTTGAAGATGTAATCCGGAGACTGGTGTTTTATACAACAGCCTTCTGTGTGTTCTATTTTTGACTCCCTCCGCATATTTGCTATCAAACGGCAGAATTTTCTCCATCTCCTTTGCTATCATACTCTGCTTTCACCGGACATTCCACTGATTTCAAAACGTGGACCTCCAGAAAGTGGAGCGCATTAGCAACACTTTTGTAGTTCTTCGTGATATCTTTTAAAAAAGCTGCGTTAGAAAGGATTACCTACACATACTGAGCAGCTTATGTTATAGACGGAAGCGTGCTACATGGCAGAACAATCTGAACTCATCTCTCGCCATGTCCAGTCCATCCATTATCTCAGCCAATCCTAGCTAGCGGGAAGGTTCCTGTCTTTTTCCGTGGCTAAACCAACTAAGCTCGTAATTTAACAATTGTATTCGTATTTACAGATTGCATACAAGTTTGTTATTAAGGCACATGAAAGTTCACATGTCCCAGAAGGCATTTCTGCCCAAAAACACATTTTGAAGTAGTGAAGTAGTGACACACAACATACGCCTAGTTCCCTGAAATGAGTCACAAATCTAAATACCTATGTAGCCAAGATGCGATTGCGGCATATTTCATATCATCTGACAAAATGATGCACTGCTCAACTCAGCAATAGACCAATCTAGCATCCACAGTTACAACTGGTAGGTGGCACTAAAAGACCAATATATGGACACATTTCATCTGAATAATTTGCAACACTAACTCCATAGCCTTTCACAATGGATTTACAATTCTTCCAATGCGCTTCTCGCGCAAACACACACACACACATAATAATATTATCATGTGAAATATTATTACACACACACACGTATATAATAAATAAGGTTCTAACAAAATTTTCATATCAACAATCGAAATTACTGAAAAATGCATTCAAACGGTCGTGTAGGATACACATCTCCAAGGCCTCCTTCGGTTCCATTTTCACACTGACTCAAAAAGTAATTCCCATTCCCATTACGTCCACAAAGATAAAGCAAATGTCCAAGATGTGTAAAAGTCGGGGTAAAAAGTCTTAATTGGTAATGATGTTTCAGACAATTGGACAGCCCAGTACTCACTTTTTGCCTGCCTGACAGATGGCGGTTACCTGTCATGCCACGTCTTGTAGAGATCCTGTATGCTGCCTCTGTATGGTCTTAACTTTAATTTTAGTTGACATTCCACTCTTTGAACACTCTAAACAGTGTGTTACATTATTTCAACTTCGAAAATTGTTTGAGGTGCAGTATAGTGTCAATTTGTCAGGTTATTTTTGCTAGCTAGCTAGCTTTGTTCAGTTCAAGCTGTGCGAGCGTCAAATTATGTAGACATGCCCAAATATGCACAGTTTACCCCAGGCAATACCCACACAACATGTTTAGGCAATACGCATGCATAAAATATGAAATTGGCTCAGTCACTGTCTATTAACAGTGACTGGAGTCAGGAACGACTGCAGTGTCAACGATTTGAATGGCTGGAAAGGAAGGCATGAATACCCTAGCGCCTTTCCTGAGGTTTTGCATAAAAAACACCAGATTCACTGAGAAAAAACATGAACAAAAAAAGAATGAAAATGTTTTATACAATTTCGTTTTTTAATTTGGCTTTTCATAACAGCTTTTTTTATTACATTATCACAGGGTAAACGGGGCCTTCCCTGACTGCACGTCACTGACTAAGTACACTGACAAACTATTAGAAACCTCTGTTTATGGTTTGGTTTTGAGTTGCTATGAGCTTTTGATCAGGGGAAGGTTTAAGCTTCTACTGTCTAGTAGCTTCTGACACTGTTATGTTTTTACAAATGGACTGCATTGAAAATATGAATGAGTAACTATGCAAATATACACAGATTAACAGTTGGTATGTTATGAATTTAGCATGCAGTTTTGATGACAACCTGTATCTGTCACAACATACTTTTTTTATGCAAGAATATAAACAATGCACTAAATGCTATCAATCAATAATCAATTCAATAGCAAAGCAATAAATCAGTAATAATATCGCAATAAAGCAATAGCCAATCATGTAGCGCTATGATTAAAGTGCATGGAATTCATCTCCTATTATACTGTATGGCACTGGGTGGAATGAGCTAAACAAATTTGCACAAGGAAAACCAAGAGCATGCGTCTTCTATCTATACCATCATGCACACCATAATTGTTGTGCTGCCACTGCCATCAATTTGGAATCAAAGGTTAGATTTCCATGTGCATTAACAAGTTACTGACCAATAGAAACAAAGTACGTATTGCCGTTGCTATGTTTAACTGACCAGCCTAGCATACTGGTACTGGTATACAGTATAGCATACTGCAAATGTACTTGAGCTATGGCAACACCCTCCTGATATTGAAGATTGTTCTTTCAAGTGAATTGTGCATCCGACTTTTACAAAGAATGAAACCTTCGCAGACAAGCATTTGTTGACTGTTAGAAATGGGAACAATGTTATCCCCCCATATATGAATGTTAGCTACGCATGTTAGCTGTCTTTGTATTTGAATATCCATATATCCATATACTGTATGTTTGTACTGTAAAATAAAATATTTTCATTCCTTTTTTGGGATGTTATTGTAGCGAGGAATAATGTAAATGATGTGACCTCTTTTTATTGGGATAACATTAAAATACAACACGTGTATTATTTTGGTGTTAATTTGAATGATAAAGTAGGAATTACAGCATTTAAAAAAAATTCATACAGCCTTGGTGAGAGATCTAGAATGAAACTTGAATTTGCTTTGAGCTTAATCAACATCAAAGTGCATTTATGTAATTAACCTTCTCAAAAACCTTCAACTTCCTCATATACAGTTCTAGCATTGCTCCTTCAGTCATAGTGTTTATGCTGTGGTGAGGGTGGTCACCCTTACCTTAGCCAAACATGACAAACACACACAGACCTCACTGCCCATCTAAACTAGTTTCCATTCAACTCAGGTTGTACTCTCATGGTGTGCATGCTCTTGCAGCGACCAGCTGCAAAGTGTTTCTCTGTCTGTGTTTGTTATTTTGTATTTGACCAGTTTTAGATCATCTGTTTTAAATCACGGAATACAATGATCTAGTAGATCAATGAAATAGAAAGAGCAGTGTTGAACTCTTCCTCTTTTTCCTTTCGGGAACATGGCGTTAGCAGCGTTGTTTTTATAGTGGACGGTGTTTCACCTGGCACAAAGTTTGCAAGAACTTCCCCATTCATAATCAATGGATCCAGTACAGCAGGAAGTGTTCTCCTCCAATGGAATTATCCCCAGAATGCCAATCCTCCCTTGGATCTAATCTACCCAAACCTTGATGCATTTGATTATAATAATGGTCAATGGGATTCTACCAGCGGGCTGCTGGCGGGCTACACAGCAAGATGAGAAAGCGGGGGAAGAGTGGAGTCCGGGAAAGGACAAAGCGCCAATCTCTGTCACGCATTCTCCTGCCTTTTATCATTCTAGAAAATGCCCAGTCTCTTCGTAAAACTGATGAACTGCAAGCCCATGTTCGTTTCCAACATGAATTCAGAAATTCCTGTATTCTGTCTCTTACAGAGACATGGTTTAAGAATATGGACTTGGACTGTGAGTTGGTGATTGACTGGTTTGGAGCACCTATACGCTTGGACCGAGAGGCCCGAGGTTACTGGTAAGACACTGGGTGGGGGAGTGTCTTTATGTGAATGAGCGCTGGTACAAAACTGTAGCCTACTGTTTAGGGAAAAACTATGCACGAAGGATATACGTGTCATTGCGCGACCACCATCTGCCCAAGGAATTTCCTTAAATATTCCTCACCGTGGTTTGCATCCACCCGAAGGCAAATGAGAGTGATGCCGCATAGTTAATACTCCAGATGACACAGAAATTACAAACTACATTTCCAGATGCCCCGAACATCATCCTTGGGGACTTTAACCACCGTACATTGTCAAAAACTTAGAGGAACTTTCATCAGTACGTCACATGCCCACCAGAAATCACAAGATCCTGGTCTTGTGTTACGGTTCTTTTAAGGGAGAGTATAAATCCCCCCTACCCCTGAAATGGGCACAGCTGACCACAACTGCATGGCCCTTATCCTGGTATATCACACAGCCCTGTGGAGGGGTAAAGTGCTTCATAGCGGATTAAGAACTGGACTGAGATTCCTCCCTGACCCTACAGGGGTGTATTGAATGAGTGTACTGACTGGGACATGTTTAAAGAGTCGTGCTGATATTGACGATCTCACTGATGCTGTTAGCTCCTGGGTTTCATATTGTGAAGATGTAGTCATCCCAGATAAGGTTGTGAAGGTTTACGTACCCCAATATTAAGCCCTGGGTTAGCAAGTCTCTCAGGGTTCTGTTAAACAGTAAGATAAATGTTAAGATGGAAACCTTACTGACTTAAATAGGCTGCAGAAAGAGGTGAAATCAGGAGAGCTAAACAGATGTACAAGGACACAAAAGAGATCTTGGTAACAATTTAGTCTCGGCCTGGGATGGTATGAAAACTATTGTGGGGATAAAAGTTTTTTAAAAAGGGTGTCACTAGATGGCTTTAATTCTGACAATCAAATGGCACAGGAGTTTTACCCGGGACCAGACAATATAGGTAGCCGCCTGCTCACCTCCTGTGCAGAGAAACTAGGCCCTATCTTTAATTACGTCTTTAATAAGTCGCTCAGCCAGCAGAGGGTGCCAAATCTATGGAAACAGTCTACTGTGATCCCAGTCGCCAAGAACAACCACCCAAAGGTTTTTAATGACTACAGACCAGTCTCCTTGACTTCCTTGGTCATTACGTCCTTTGAGAAACTGATTAAGAAAGCGCTTCTGGACAAGACACAGCACCTTCTTGATCTGTTTCAGTTTACATATAAGGCTAAGCGGGGTGTACAGGATGCTACTGTCACCCTAACTGACCTTCCGTGCAAACATCTAGGGTAGCAAAAAAAACTCATGGCAAGTTTTTTTTTGTTGATTTCTCATCTGCTTTTAACACCATTCAACCCCATCTGTTAGTGAACCAACTCACTAATGCTTTTGGTGTAGACTCTCATGTTGTGGGTTGGATCCTCGACTTTCTAACCAACAGAACCCAGAGCGTGAGGGTGAATGGATGCCTGTCAGGGGAGCTGTCATCATCAACAGGCTCACCCCAGGGGTGTGTCTTCTCATCACTCCTCTATATCCTGTAGACTGATGATTGTCGTAGCCAGTACGAGAACCGAGACTGAAGTTTGGGGACGACTGTAATAGTTAGTCTCCTTCAGTCCAATGAAACTCCCCCATGGCCCTGTTGTTGAGAATTTTGTACATTGGTGTCGAAGTGGATTCTTACAACTGAATGTGACAAAAACCAAAGACGTGTATGGATTTCAGGCATCACCCCCCTACCTTCACAACATTATCATCAAAGGACAGGCGATAGACAGTGTAGACAACTACAAGTATCTTGGCACAATGATAGCTAGAATAGTGAAAGTGGGCAGTGAGATCACGGAAGTCCAGCAGAGTAGTCTGTCTGACCTGTACAAGAGAACAGATAAGTGGTGAAGAAGGCAGAATCCATCCTGTCTGACTGTGCCCATCCCCTACACCTTGAGTTCCAGCTCCTACCCTCTGCCTCCCAGTAGATGTCTCACTGTTAATATTGACAGGTACAAGCACTCTGTCACCCCTATAGCCATTTCCCTTTTGAATACAGGGAAGATAAGGAGGTAGGCTAGGGGTGATTTTGAGGATGACGATGGTAAAACGTTGTTGATGATGATGAAGGTGATGTTGCCGTTAATCTTTTGGGGGTATTGTCAGCACATTGATGATATGTTGTTGACAAGATGACCTAAGATTGCACAGGACACTTTACTTATTAGACAACTTTGGCTCACTATACTTTTGTGCTTCTGCTAATGTCGGCCACTAGTAGGCCTACTGTATATATTAGTATTGATGGCTATTAGTATTGATGGACCAGCTAGACCATTGTATTCACTAGAACTGTGTGTCATTGTAATCCATGTGGATTTTATACTGTTTGTTCAATGATGTTTTTAATCCTCCTTTGCTGCCAAACCAATTTCCCTCTGGGACAATAAAGTTGAACCTTGAACTTGAACATACTGACCTAATTGTATTGTGTGTGCATTCTTGTAAATGAACAATGATTTACCATAGTTGACTGTAATTTGGTTTTATTTGTAGTTTTCAGCACAGTACATTACATTTACATGAACAACTCCCAAAGGAGAATACTCCTGCAGACTTCCTGGTTCTCCCATAAAATTAGCCAAATTTATCTGAAGGGAGTTTTCCTCTGTCTGTTCTTTGTGAGCTGACTGACTTTTAGCTGACTGTAGCAGCTTTCATCATCCTCCCATTTTCCCTGTATATATATATGACCTTTCGCCTCATCTTGGATATAGAAAATAACATGATAAATAGAAAGCTTAGGTTCACCTAAAAAGGATGATTATCAAGTCTGTTTCAATCCCAAAGGGAATCTGTGTTAATTACCTTTTATTCCAGTGATGTATTAGGATTTCAGATGTTGCCCACTTACCCACTTGTCTCTTTAAATAAAGTTCTGGGTTAAAACAGGGAACTTGATTCATGACCTAGAGTGTATCCCTCCTCAACTTCCAGTTTTGCATGAGCTCGTGATCTAAGGAAAGCCTAGAATATTTCTGATGGTGTTTGTCTGTACTGCTTATTCGGATTGTTTTCGACAGATGCTCACTGTTGCCAAACTATCAGTTACATTCATTCATTCATGTCAACTGCCAACACGTGTACTTAACAATCGTTATCCACCCAAGTAACACTCACGCAACATACTTTGGTTGTAATTGGCACCTGATCATGTAAACTGACAGTCCATTGATAATTAGTTTGACATAGAATGTTTGAATAATCATGGCACTCTTATATTGCGTGCCAGTACAGATCTGCTTTATATGGTGTAATGCAGATTACCATTACATCTATATGAACACATCACCCCAGAACACACAGATAATCTGACCCATACACACCCACACCTTGTGACTGGCCAGACAGAAGCCCGCCAGTTTCACAAAATCTTTCCTATCAGATGCTGTGCTGTCTTCAAGACATGCGTCATTGTGAGATGAGATCACAGACTCAGTGTCTCAATTGCTTCCTGGTTTAGAATAATTTCTCATGTTTGGACCACTGGGTTGAATTTTTGCAGTGTAAGGTTAATATCATAGACTTTACTTGAGCACATCCTGTGAAAAGCATTATGTGAAATTAGTTTACAAAACGATAAAAGTGACTCAGATTTGACAAAGACATTCATTTTAAAATCTCACAGTATTTATGACCCTATTGTACAAAAATACTGCAGGGCCATATTAACACAAGTTAATACATTCTCCACACAAACATAATATAACTACGTACGTTAATTATACTCCCAACGGAAGTTTCCTACTTGGCACAAACTGGTTGAATCAACTTTGTCCAACTTACTTTGTCAACGTATGGTGACGTGGGATCTACATGGAAAATACATTAGATTTGAAAAAAATAATCAACATAAACTGTTGTTTTGAGGGTGAAATTTCAACCACAGGATTATGTCATCATGGTAACCAATTTTCAACATAAACAACCTTGTATAAAATATGTTGAATTTGTACCTTTGAAACAATGTCAGATCTTCAACGTTCTATCCACTATCAGAATTAAATAATACATCTGGGCAGCATATAGTAGTTGATTTATCTATAGCTATCAATCGGGTTTCCCTTCCAGGGTTTTAACTAAGGCCATCCCTGCTTAGCTTTGATATTTGTCACTGACTATTACCGATGTGCTATTGTGAGAATGGTTATTAAGAGATCTCTTAACAACTAAATAGATTCACTGTTGCTTGAAGTCACTCCAAAGAGTAGGTTTAACAGAGCAAATGAAATGTAACCGTACTTTGTTATACACCGAGTGTACGAAACATTAGGAACACCTTCGTAATATTGTGTTTCACCTCATTTTATCCTCAGAACAGGCTACATTTTTTGGGGCATGGACTCCACACGGTGTCGAAAGCGCTCCACAGGGATGCTGGCCCATGTTGACTCCAATGCTTCCCACAGTTGTGTCAAGTTTGTCTCGGTGTCCTTTGGGTGGTGGACCATTCTTGATACACACGGGAAACTGTTGAGCGTGAAAAACCCAGCAGCGCTGCAGTTCTTGACACACTCCAGCCAGTGTGCCTGGCACCTACTACCACACTCCGTTCAAAGACAATTAAATATTTTGTCTTGCCCATTCCCCCTCTGAATGGTACATATACACAATCCATGTCTCAATTGTCTCAAGGCTTAAAACTCCTTCTTTAACCTGTCTCCTCCGCTTAATCACTGATTGAAGTGGAATTAACAAGGGACATCAATAGGGGATCATAGCTTTAATCTGGATTCACCTGGTCAGTCTATGTCATGGAAAGAGAAGGTGTTCCTAATGTGTTTTACATTTAGTGTTTATCACTAATTACAGTATTTACAAAGCATTAAGAACATTGTAGAGTCCATGCCCCGACGAGTAGAAAGTTTTCTTAATGTTTTGTACACTCAGTGTAACATGTGCGAAGTCTTCAACAGCTATTGATTACATTCAACCCAGGGTTCAGCTAAAAATAGACAATAGATAAACCTAGGGTTTCAAACTTTGGCTGATTTAAAATTGAATCTTAAAGTTAATAATTCATATGTTGGATTCACGTCTCCATCTCAACCAAAAATATAAGTTAAAGAATAGGACTTAAACAGGTCAAACTTGATTTAAAGTGCATTTAAAGTTTGATTTGATTTAATCCTATTCTTTAACTTAGATTTTTGGTTGCGATGGAGACGTGAATCCAACATATAAATTATTAATTTGTAGACAAGCTGGATATTGAATTATGTTTAGCTGTCAGTGTGTCACGTCCTGACCCTTGTAAGAGGTCATTTTCTACAGTAGAGTGGTCAGGGTGTGACGGGGGTGTTTTGGGTGGTTTTCTTGTTTTCTGTTTCTATGTGGGTTTTCTAGATTTCTATTTCTATGTTGGGGTTATTGGGATGATCTCCAATTAGAGGCAGCCAGATCTCGTTGTCTCTAATTGGAGATCATATTTATGTAGGGGGTTTTTCCTTTTGGTTTTGTGGGTTGTTAGTTTTGAGTAGTGTGTTTTCCTCTCTGCGTCACGGTTTGTTGTTTTGTTATTTCAAGTGTTTGGTGTATTGCATTTAGTTTCACGGTTAATAAAGATGTGGAACTACGAACACACTGCGCTTTGGTCCAATCATTTGAACAGTCGTGATACAGTGCCACAAAATATCAACATTTTAACGAGATGTATCTTCTGCTTGGATAGCTCCATCTGTGTAGTTAGATGTTATTTAGTCCTATTCTTTAGATTTTTGGTTGAGATGGAGATGTGAATCTAACATACTCTACCGGTCAAAAGTTTTAGAACACCTACTCATTCAAGATTTTTTTCTTTATTTTTATACTATTTTCTACATTGTAGTAGTGAAGACATCAAAACTATGAAATAACACATATGGAATCATGTAGTAACCAAAAAGGTGTTAAACAAATCAAAATATATTTTATATTTGAGATTCTTCATATAGCCACCCTTTGCCTTGATGACAGCTTGGCACTCTCTTGGCATTATCTCAACCAGCTTCACCTGGAATGCTTTTCCAACAGTCTTGAAGGAGTTCCCACATATGCTGAGCACTTGTTTGGTGCTTTTCTTTCACTCTGCGGTCCGACTCATCCCAAACCATCTAAATTTGGTTGAGGTCGGGGGATTGTGAAGGCCAGGTCATCTGATACAGCACTCCATCACTCTCCTTCTTGGTAAAATAGCCCTTACACCGCCTGGAGTTGTGTTGGATTATTGTCCTGTTGAAAAACAAATGATAGTCCCACTAAGCTCAAATCAGATGGGATGGCGTATCGCTGCAGAATGCTGTGGTAGCCATGCTGGTTAAGTGTGCCTTGAATTCTAAATAAATCACAGACAGTGTCACCAGCAAAGCACCCCCACACCATAACACCTCCTCCATGCTTTACAGTGAGAAATACACATGTGGAGATCATCCATTCACCCACACTGCGTCTCAAACAGACACAGCGATTGGAAACAAAAATCTCCAATTTGGACTCATCAGACCAAAGGACAAATTTCCACCGGTCTAATGTCCTTTGCTGGTGTTTCTTGGCCCAAGCAAGTGTCTTATTGGTGTCCTTTAGTAGTGGTTTCTTTGCAGCAATTCGATCATGAAGGCCTGATTCACACAGTCTCCTCTGAACAGTTGATGTGAAGATGTGTCTGTTACTTGAACTCTATGAAGCATTTATTTGGGCTGCAATTTCTGAGGCTGGTAACTCTAATGAACTTATCCTCTGCAGCAGAGGTAACTCTGGGTCTTCCATTCCTGTGGCGGTCCACATGAGAGCCAGTTTCATCAGAGAGCTTGATGGTTTTTGCGACTGCACTTGAAATTTGCCAGATTGACTGACCTTAATGTCTTAAAGTAATGATGGACTGTCATTTCTCTTTGCTTATTTGAGCTGTTCTTTCCATAATTTTGACTTGGTCTTTTACCAAATAGGCCTATCTTCTGTATACTCTACCTTGTCACAACACAACCAATTGGCTCAAATGCATTAAGAAGGAAAGAAATTCCACAAATTAACTTTTAACAAGGCACACCTGTTAGTTGAAATGCATTTCAGGTGACTACCTCATGAAGCTGGATGAGAGAATACCAAGAGTGTGCAAAGCTGTCATCAAGGCAAAGGGTGGCTACTTTGAAAAATCTAAAATATAAAATGTATTTTGATTTGTTTAACACTTATTTGGTTACTACGTGATTCCATATGTGTTATTTCATAGTTCTGATGGCTTCACTATTATTCTACAATGTAGAAAATAGTAAAAGTACAGAAAAACCCTTGAATGAGTAGGTGTTCTAAAACTTTTGACCGGTAGTGTATAAATTATGAATTTGTAGACAAACTGGAAATAAAGCTAGAATAAGTCAGTGGCACAGATGGAACTATCCAAGCAGAAGATACATCTCCTTCAAATGTTGATATTTCTTTGCGTCACTTATGCAATACAGTTTAAAGCCCAAATTTAAGGCTGTCTTACAAACTAATGTAACAGTATTTATACAAACTTAAAATGAGCAACACATCCACTGCCATGTTGAGGTGCATCAAAGCGGGGACCGAGAGACTGAAAAACAGCTTCTATCTCATGGCCATCTGACTGTTAAACAGCCATCACTAAAATTGAGTGGCTGCTGCCAACATACTGACTCAACTCTAGCCACTTTAATAATGGAAAAATGTATTTAATAAATGTATCACTAGCCACTTTAAACAATGCCACTTTATATAATGTTTACATACCCTACATTACTCATCTCATATGTATATATTGTACGCTATACCATCTACTGCATCTTGACATCTTGATGTAAGTAAATGTATCACTAGCCATTTTAAACAATGCCACTTTATATAATGTTTTCATACCCTACATTACTCATGTCATACAGTATATACTGTACTCTGTACCATCTACTACATCCTGCCTATGCCGTTCGGCCATCACTCATTTATATATTTTTATGTACATATTCGTATTCATTCCTTTACACTTGTGTGTATGAGGTAGTTGTTGTGAAATTGTTAGGTTAGATTAAATCAAATTCAATTTTATTTGTCACATACACATGTTAGCAGATGTTAATGTGAGTGTAGCGAAATGCTTAGATGTTAGATATTACTGCATGGTAATATCTAATATCTAAGCATTTCGCTACGCTCGCATTAACATCTGCTAACATGTGTATGTGACAAATAAAATTTCATTTCATTTGATTTTGATTTGTTACTGTAACTACAAATGTCTTCTATAATTGTCACGACTGTGACGGATGGTGGCGCCCCTCCTCGGCCGGGCGGGGCTCGGCGGTCGTCGTCGCCGAACTACTAGCTGCCATCGATCCTTGTTTTGTTTCACTTTCGTTTGGTTAGGTCTAGGTAGGCACGCACCTGTTTTGGGTTAGTCATTAGTGGGGGGGTTATTTAGGTTAGCGTAGAATGTATGGTTTTTTGTACGTGATTGTATTTCATTGTATGCTGTGCGTAGTGACACGCTGTTTGTTGTACATTTTCAGTGGTGCGTGTGTTTTGCGCAAGCTGTGTTTTGTCCCTTGTTTTTGGGGCACTTTGTTTTGTAGTGCGCTCTGTGCGCTGTTTGGGTTGGCTTGTCGTTTAGCCATTGTGCCTATTAAAGCCAATACCCTGAATCGCTGCTTCCTGCACTTGATTCCTCCTCACCCACTACACACAAGCGTGACAATAATCATAGAAAGCATTCATGTTCAAGATAGCATGCAAAGGTCCCAGGTCAGTGGAGATCTTCACAATTGCTATTTGAATCTGCACAAAATCTCGAACAGCATTGATCACTTGCACTATGTACTTTTAATGTAATCTCAGCTGCAATACACATCATTTGGTTGTGCTATTAGATGAAGCACAGTGATAACACATTAAATTGTTGCATAAATACAAAATATATGACATTTTATTCCCATTTGAACTTTGTTGTGCTATTAAATGGTTGAAAGTGCAGCGATAACACATTTACATGACAAAAAAATAATAATCTGACATTGTTTTTCAATGGAATTTGGTTGCGCTTTTAGATGGTTGAAAGCATATCGATAACACATTGGGAACACAACAAAATTCTGGCTGTCTTTTTGAGTGGATGAATGAAGATTGAAATCTCATTGGTTAACATCTCAACCAAATATTACAGAAATGACGACGTTCAAATGACGTGGTATGCACAGGGGATTATTGCTGCCACTGAAAAATATTGGCCGGCCATTTTTTCTTTCAGTGGCAGCAATAAGCCTCCATACCTTCAAGTGTACATTAAATAATAAATAAAATAAATAGGTCAGCCTCAGAACAGTGCATTTGTGTCTGCAAATGTTGTCCTCCTAGTGCACACTTGGCTCTTTAGGGTCCTTAGTTCCCGTGTGACCCGTGACAGGAACTCCTTGAATCTCTTTAGAACCACACAGCCATAGACCTTCTGCTGGAACACGTTCTGAGAGGGGGGTACTGAAGTCGGTCCGTCTACAGGCTCAGGTGGGATGGGCAGGTTTGGAAAGAGGGTTTGGTAAATGCAGTTTATTTGGTTGGCCAGACCATTGGTGCGGTTATGGGCAGTAGAGAGTTTGCTCAGCAGTGAGCTGGATGGTGGCTGTAAGTCTGTCTGTTGCTCAGTGACCCTCTTCAGGTGTGGTAGGAAAGCCTTACAGTGGGAGTAGATGCTCAACATCCGCTCTGAGGGGTCAAGGCCAGAGATGTTTGGGTCAGGAACGTTGTTGATTGACATCTGGCAGAACAGCTCTGACATGTCTCCTTGACTGACCTTCTGGAGATCAATGAAAAGAAATATCAAATTAGTGGAAGTTCTTGGAAGCACTTTTACAAAATCCAACAGGTAGCCTATAATCCATTATGATTTGGCCATAAAATAGCTTAAAAGTAGTTTTACATTTCCCATTAGACTTTGGATGATTCCATCATATACAGTTGAAGTCGGAAGTTTAGCCAAATACATTCAAACTCAGTTTTTCACAATTCCTGACATTTAATCCAAGTAAAAATGTTCTGTTTTAGGTCAGTTAGGATCACCACTTTATTTTAAGAATGTGAAATCTCAGAATAATAGTAGAGAGAATGATTTATTTCAGCTTTTATTTCTTTCATCATATTCCCAGTGGGTCAGAAGTTTACATACACTCAATTAGTATTTGGTAGCATTGCCTTTAAATTGTTTAACTTGGGTCAAACGTTTCGGGTAGCCTTCCACAAGCTTCCCACAATAAGTTGGGTTAATTTTGGCCCATTCCTCCTGACAGAGCTGGTGTAATTGAGTCAGTTTTGTAGGCCTCCTTGCTCGCACACGCTTTTTCAGTTTTGCCCACACATTTTCTATAGGATTGATGTCAGGGCTTTGTGATGGCCAGTCCAATACCTTGACTTTGTTGTCCTTAAACCATTTTGCAACTTTGGAAGTATGCTTGGGGTCATGTCCATTTTGAAGACCCATTTGCGACCAAGCTTTAACTTCCTGACTGATGTCTTTAGATGTTGCTTCAATATATCCACATCATTTTCCGTCTTCATGATGCCATCTACTTTATGAAGTGCACCAGTCCCTCCTGCAGCAAAGCACCCCCACAACATGATGCTGCCACCCCCGTGCTTCACGGTTGGGATTGTGTTCTTCGGCTTGCAAGCGTCCCACGTTTTCCTCCAAACATAACGATGGTCATTATGGCCAAACAATTCTATTTTTGTTTCATCAGACCAGAGGACATTTCTCCAAAAAGTACAATCTTTGTCCCCATGTGCAGTTGCAAACTGTAGTCTGGCTTTTTTTATGGCTGTTTTGGGGCAGTGGCTTCTTCCTTGCTGAGCGGCCTTTCAGGTTATGTCGATATAGGACTCGTTTTACTGTGGATATAGATACTTTTGTACCTGTTTCCTCCAGCATCTTCACAGGGTCCTTTGCTGTTGATGAGGATGAACCAGACTTGTGGAGGTCTACAATGTTTTTTCTGAGGTCTTGGCTGATTTCTTTTCATTTTCCCATGATGTCAAGCAAAGAGGCACTGAGTTTGAAGGTAGGACTTGAAATACATCCACAGGTACACCTCCAATTGACTCAAATGGTGTCAATTAGCCCATCAGAAGCTTCTAAAGCCATGACATCATTTTCTGGAATTTTCCAAACTGTTTAAAGGCACAGCCAACTTAGTGTATGTAAACTTCTGACCCACTGGAATTGTGAAACAGTGAATTAAAACAGTGAATTGTGATAAAGTGAAATAATCTGTCTGTAAACAATTGTTGGAAAAATTACTTGTGTCTTGCACAAAGTAGATGTCCTAACCGACTTTCCAAAACTATAGTTTGCTAACAAGTGGGTGGTTGAAAAACGAGTTTTAATGACTCCAACCTAAGTGTATGTAAACTTCCGACTTCAACTGTAAATGTTACCCGAGGCTATAATTAAGCCAATCAGACAATCAGTATTCAAACTGGTTACCAACGTAATTACAGCAGTAAAAATACATGTTTTGTCATTTCCATGGTATACAGTCTGATACACCACGGCTGTCAGCCAATCAGCATTTAAGGCTCGAACTACCCAGTTTAAAATACTGGACAAATATTATGCCTTGACTTACATATGTTTTTAAGAGGTCCACAGATTCCTTGTGTATGAGTTTGGTTAGCTTCAAACTTCTTTGTAGGGAACTCCCGCACGGTTGCTTCCTACATACTACTCCAGCACTCACTGAATCAATGGCCAGTAACAGAGAGAGCAATGCTGAGGAGCAAGGTGAGACAATTAAAATCACCACACTAACACCTATATCACAGACTTTAGCATAGTTACATGACAATCTAAATTAGAGGTATGAAATATATTGCGATAAGTAGCTGTGGTAACAGTTACAGTATTTAAAATGTCTGTATAATGAGCAAAGGACAAAATACAAGTTGAGTGGACACATACTAAGTTTGTACCTGTGCATATGAGTACAATCATTCATACACAACAAAAAATGTATATTCAACATTTGCACATCATCATTCATTTAATGTCTGCACATTGATGTTCCATAAATACAGGTGACATTACAGCAAGTACTACAGTATCCACATGGTTGAATATATAGTTTTTCACCAATTATGAAATATAGCAATAATGGTTTTATAATGTCATTTTACTTACTTCTTGCTGCTTGTGATATGGTCAGCTGAGGACACATATTCTTTACATGACCACTCATTTCCCATACAATGACACAGGCCAAGTGTTAGACACAGACTAGTCATGATCACTCCCCTGAAAAACATTTTAAAAGACTGAAACCACCCATTTGTCATTGGAGGAAATGACGTGCTCAGCTCTTTCTTTGTGAAGCAACTGCATTTCCCAGATTTGTTTTTCAGACCTGAATGACTATATTTGATATACCAAATCTAAATGTATGTGTATGTTCACCATTATCTGTGGTCTGAGCTCACTCCCACAGGGTTCACAGATGCCAGATGTATCTACAGTATATATTACAGCATTGCAGGTATATTAATTTGTAAAAAAAAAAAAAAAAAATTTTTGTCCTTTTTTTAACTAGGCAAGTCAGTTAAGAACACGTCCTTATTTTCAATGACGGCCTAGGAACGGGGGTTAACTGCCTTGTTCAGGATTGAGCACATACATTTACAAACAGTATAACTGTCAATGGATTACAATCTTTGAGTTAAGGTAGTGTACTGTAAAAGCTGTGCTAACAAATTCATATAATAACCTATGCATATGTGAGGTCATTTATTTTGTACCAGTCACAACAGGTCAACCCACTCTGACACAATTCATTGTAGTAGTGCTGTCGCCTCCTAGAGTAAGTAGTTGTGAAGTTTTAAAAGATGTTAATGCAGTGTTGCAATCTGTTCAGTTGGGGTATCATATGATATCGTTTTAAATTCCTTTTAGTTTTATAAATTGTTTATTTAACCTTTATTTTACTGAGACCAAGGTCTCTTTTACAGATTAGCACTGAATTACATAAAATAGAGACATCAAAATATGGAATGCAGGCAGAAAGAAAAAAAACGGTAATCAAAACACATTCATCAGTAATAAGGTCCTCAATGAGCTTTCTGAATTGCCGTATAGGCACCAGAACATCATATTTAACAACATGTTGAAGATTGTTCCACAAATAAGGTGTAAGAAAACTAAAAGCTGATTTACCTAACTCAGTAGAGACCAAAGGAATTTCCAAAGTTATCCATCCGTGAGACCTGGTGTGGTAACTGATATGTCTAAAGTTTAGTAATGATGTTAGACACAGAGGGACTTTTTGTAAAAGGGCTTTATACATGAAAACATAGCAATGTATCAACCTATGTGACATCAAAGAGGGTCAACCAACTTCCTGCTAGAGAATGCAGTGGTGAGTACTATTATTGTCGCCCGTATTAAAGTGCAGTGCGCTATGATAAACTGCATCTAACGGCTTTAATGAGGTGGCAGCTGTGTTCATACAGATGTTTTCGCCATAGTCTAGGACTGATAGGAACGTCGACTGTATAATCTGCTTTCTACTATTTAGCGAGAGGCAGGATCTATTTCTATAGAAGAAGCCCATTTGTATTCCCAGCTTCTTTACTAACTTATCAATATGCTTTTTAAAAGACAGTTTTCATCTATCCAGATGCCCAGATATTTGTAAGCAGGGACATGATTAGTATGGACACCATCCAAAGTACACATGGTTAAATCATCAAAGTTAGTTTTATGTGCTTTAGAAAACAACATCAATTTTATTTATTCTGTTTTGTTTTATTTAACCTTTATTTAACTAGGCAAGTCAGTTAAGAACAAATTCTTATTTACAATGACGGCCTACCAGAAGGCAAAAGGCCTCCTGCGGGGATGGGGGCTGGGATTAAAAATATAAGGCAAAACACACATCACAACAAGAGAGACAACACTACACTATATAAAGAGAGACCTAAGACAACAACATAGCATGGCAGCAACACATGACAACACAGGATGGTAGCAACACAACATGGCAGCAGCAACACAACATTGTTGGGCACAGATAACAGCACAAAGGGCAAGAAGGTGGAGGCAACAGCACATCACGCAAAGCAGCCTCAACTATCAGTAAGAGTGTTCATGATTGGGACTTTGAATGAAGACATAAAACTGTCCAGTTTGAGTGTTTGTTGCAGCTCGTTCCAGTCGCTAGCTGCCGGTTGGATGTACTGACAAATTTTCTAAAACAACGTTGGAGGTGGTTTATGGTCGAGAAATTACCATTCAATTCTCTGGCAAAACTCTGGTGGACATTCCTGCAGTCAGCACGCCAATTGCATGCTGCCTCAAAACTTGAGACATCTGTGGCATTGTATTGTGTGACAAAACTGCACATTTTAGGGTGGCCTTTTATTGTCTCCAGCACAAGGTGCACCTGTGTAATGATCATGCTGTTTAATAAGCTTATTTATATACTACACCTGTCAGGTGGATGGATTATTTTGGCAAAGGTGAAATGCTCACTAACATGGATATAAACATTTGGGCACAAAAAGTATGGAACATTTCTGGGATCTTTTATTTCAGCCCATGAAACAGTGGACCAACACTTTACATGTGTTTATATTTTGTTCAGTAAAGAAAATACTGTATAACTGTGTTCTTCTATATAGAGGAAACAAAACAGAGTGAACTCACAGCGTATGTCAGTAAAGACCCTGTACCCATTTTCAGGTTCATGAGAAACCCTTGTGTAACAGTATATAGCTTCTATCCCTCTCCTCACCCTACCTGGGCTTGAACCAGGGACCCTCTGCACACAGACAACAGCCACCTTCGAAGCATTGTCACCCATCGCACCACAAAAGCCACAGCCCTTGCAGAGCAAGGGGAACAGCTACTTCAAGGTCTCAGAGCGAGTGACTTCACCGATTGAAACGCTATTAGCGCGCACCACCACTAACTAGCTAGCCATTTCACATCGGTTACACTTGCATGTGGGCTCACGGGAACTTTTCAACGCACAGGACGAAAGTTTCTCAAGAGGAGACTTTCCCCAGTGTGTAAAAGACAGTGTAAAGAAAGGGTCAGAGTCAACAAAGTCGGCCAGGAAACAACAGTACCGCACCCTGTAGTGTCTCTCTGTCCCCAACACCAAACCAAGACACACCTCAAAGCTCTTGAAACCCACAAAAGTTGATTTTGTCAGGAAACTCCTGTTTGGTTCATCTGTGTTTCAGAGAGGCCCACTTTTCATCAGATGATGATGGTCCAACTATGGTGTTGTTTATAACTAATAAACCGCATACTCCATTTTTGTTTGAACCAACCATGACCAAAACAGTGATGAATGATCAGTGATGACATTTGGGAAATTAAGTACCAAGGTGGAGCCAAATCAAATCAAATTGTATTTGTCACATGCTTCGTAAACAACAAGTGTAGACTAACAGTGAAATGGTTACTTACGGGCCCGTCCCAACAATGCAAAATAAAATGAAATAAAATAATAATATAAAAATAATAAAAATAGTTACAAGAAGAATAAATTGAAAAATAATAGCATGAGGAATAAATGAGTAAAGAAAACTTAGCTATTTACACGGGGTACCAGTACCAAGTCTATTAGTTTTATTTAACTTTTATTTAATTAGGCAAGGTAGTTAAGAACAAATTCTTATTTTCAACGACGGCCTAGGAACAGTGGGTTAACTGCCTTGTTCAGGGGCAGAACAACAGATTTGTACCTTGTCAGCTCAGGGATTCAATCTTGCAACCTTTCGGTTACTAGTCCAACACTCTAACCACTAGGCTACGCTGCCGCTGCTGCCCCTGTGTGCAGGGATACGAGGTAATTGAGGTAGATATGTACAGTTGAAGTCAGAAGTTTACATACACCTAAGCCAAATACATTTAAACTCAGTTTTTCACAATTCCTGATATTTAATCTGAGTAAAAATTCCCTGTTTCAGGTCAGTTAGGATCACCACTTTATTTTAAGAATGTGAAATGTCAGGATAATAGTAGAGAGAATTATTTATTTCAGCTTTTATTTCTTTCATCACATTCCCAGTGGGTCAGAAGTTTGCATACACTCAGTTAGTATTTGGTAGCATTGCCTTTAAATTGTTTAACTTGGGTCAAACATTTCGGGTAGCCTTCCACAAGCTTCCCAAAATAAGTTGGGTGAATTATGGCCCATTCCTCCTGACAGAGCTGGTGTAACTGAGTCAGGTTTGTAGGCCTCCTTGCTCGCACACGCTTTTTCAGTTCTGCCCACACATTTTCTATAGAATTGATGTCAGGGCTTTGTGATGGCCACTCCAGTACCTTGACTTTGTTGTCCTTAAGCCATTTTGCCACAACTTTGGAAGTATGCTTGGGGTCATGTCCATTTGGAAGACCCAATTGCGACCAAGCTTTAACTTCCTTGCTGATGTCTTGAATTGCTGCTTCAATATATCCGCCTAATTTTCCTACCTCATGATGCCATCTATTTTGGGAAGTGCACCAAAGTGCAGCAAAGCACCCCCACAACATGATGCTGCCATCCCAGTGCTTCACGATGGTGTTCTTCGGCTTGCAAGCATCCCACTTTTTCCTCCAAACATAACGATGATCATTATGGCCAAACAGTTCTATTTCTGTTTCATCAGACCAGAGGACATTTCTCCAAAAAGTACAATATTTGTCCCCATGTGCAACTGCAAACTGTAGTCTGGCTTTTTTATGGTGGTTTTGGAGCAGTGGCTTCTTCCTTGCTGAGCGGCCTTTCAGGTTATGTCGATATAGGACTTGTTTACTGTGGATATAGATACTTTTTAACCTGTTTCCTCCAGCATCTTCACAGGGTCCTTTGCTGTTGTTCTGGGATTGATATGCACTTTTCGCACTAAAGTACATTCATCTCTAGGAGACACAACGCGTCTCCTTCCTGAGCGGTATGACAGATGCGTGGTCCCATGGTGTTTATACTTGCGTACTATTGTTTGTACAGATGTATGTGGTACCTTCAGGCGTTTGGAAATTGCTCCCAAGGATGAACCAGACTTGTGGAAGTCTACAATTGTTTTTCTGAGATCTTGGCTGATTTCTTTTCATTTTCCCATGATGTCAAGCAAAGAGGCACTGAGTTTGAAGGTAGGCCTTGAAATACATCCACAGGTACACCTCCAATTGACTCAAATGATGTCAATTAGCCTACCAGAAGCTTCTAAAGCCATGACATAATTTTCTGGAATTTTCCAAGCTGTTTAAAGGTACAGTCAACTTAGTGTATGTAAACTTCTCACCCACTGGAATTGTGATACAGTGAATTATAAGTGAAATGATCTGTCTGTAAACAATTGTTGGAAAAATTACTTGTGTCATCCACAAAGTAGATGTCCTAACCGACTTGCCAAAATTATAGTTGGTTAACTAGAAATTTGTGGAGTGGTTGAAAAAATACTTTTAATGACTCCAACCTAAGTGTTTGTAAACTTCCGACTTCAACTGTACATATACAATAGGTAGGGATAAAGTGATTAGGCAACAGGATTTATAAACAGTAGCAGCAGCATATGTGATGAGTGTGTACGTGTGTGTATGTTGGAGTGTCAGGGTAAGTATGTGTGAGTGTGTGGGTAGAGTCCAGTGTGTGTGTGCATAGAGTCAAAAAGAATTAGTGCAAAAAAGGTCATTGCAGATAGTCCATGGAGCTATTTGGTTAACTATTTAGCAGTCTTATGGCTTGGGGGTAGAAGCTGTTCAGAGTCCTTTAGGTGCTAGACGTCGGTGCCGCTTGCCGTGTGGTAGTGGAGAGAAATGTCAATGACTTGGGTGGCTGGAGTCTGACCATTTTTAGGACCTTCCTCTGACACCACCTGCTATAGAGGTCCTGGATGGCAGAGAGCTCAGCCCCAGTGATGTACTGGGCCGTACACACTACCCTCTGTAGCGCCTTGCAGACCGATGCCAAGCAGTTGCCAAGTGGTGATGCAGCCAGTCAAGATGTTTCAATGGTGCAGCTGTAGAACTTTTTGAGGATCTGAAGGCCCATGGCAAAAAAAATTCAGCGTTGTCGTGCCCTCTTCACAACTGTTTTGGTGTGTGTATATTTTGTGAACAAGCACACATTTACATCAAAGTTGGACCATATTATTCCTTAGTGATGCACACCGAGGAACTTGAAGCTCACGACCCGCTCCACTACAGCCCCGTCGATGTGGATGGGGGCATGGCCGACCCTCCATTTCCTGTAGTCCACAATCAGCTCCTTTATCTTGCTGACATTGAGAGAAGATGTTGTTGTCCCGGCACTACACTGCCAGGTCACTGACCTCCCCCTATAGGCCGTCTCACTGTCGTCGGTGATCAGGCCTACCACCGTTGTGTTGTCTGTAAACTTAATGATGGTGTTGGAGTCCTGCACAGGCACGCAGTCGTGGGTGAACAGAGAGTACAGGAGGGAACTAAGCACACACCTCTGAGGGGCCCCCGTGTTAAGGGTCAACGTGACAGATGTGTTGTTGCCTATCCTCACCACCTGGGGGTGACCCGTCAGTCCAGGATCCAGTTGCAGATGGAGGTGGTCAGTCCCAGGATCCTTAGCTTAGTGATGAGCTTGGAGGGCACCAGGGTGTTGAACGCTGAGCTGTAGTCGATGAACAGCATCCTCACATAGGTGTTCCTCTTATCCAGGTGGGAGTGCAATAGAGATTGCGTCATCTCTGGATCTGTTGGGGCGGTATGCAATGTTCCCTCTAAGCTGTGCACATGTGCGGGGGCCCAGCTTCCTGGGACTACCACACAGAAGAAATATCAGCCCGCGCAGAGAAGCATGAGATTGAACTTCACTCAACTTTCTAGCGTTTTCCCCCTTACTTAACACTATCAACGTTACCCTTTACTGTGGAAATTGTGATTGAATCAACGTAATATTAGCCACTTTCAATGCAACATACCGAAACAAAACTAACTATGCAAGAGATTTTGTTGTAGTCAGAATGCATTGGAGTAGGATTCAATTGCATTGACATACAGGACTCAGCCCATACTCTACACAGACCGGTGCGGCATAACCAATCAGAGCTGCAGTAGGCCTATATGCAAATAGAACATTGCCATATATGGATCTGTGCCGTTTACTTTGAACTGAACTGTGTTTAAAGCATGAGTGGTTTTGAGTAGATGTGCTTGCTTTGAGATCAAAACGAGAGCTGCATGTAGCAACGTGTGCACATTTGTTCATATCTTTTGCTAGTTAGTGAGTTATTAGCGCAGTTATAAATAATTTGTAGTCAAGCAATGGGGGAGTGATTGCTTCCTAAAAGAGCACAAAACGTGTACATTGCTAGCCATCTTTGAAAAGCAAGTCGGGTAAAGAGCTTTTTTTGTCTTAAAGAGGCAGTGTTGTATTTTGAGACAGGCTTGAATAAGCTAAATTGACAATAGGCAGAGGGTAGCATCATTTGTTTAATTCTCTGTAATAATGGTTTGGGAATAATAATGGACTGTATTTTGTGAAATGGTTTCTTACATCAAACAACACAAAAACATTTTCAGTCATCTCCTTGTCTGAAGGACAAGTGGTTAATGTCAAGCCCTGCATGTTTTTTTCAAAGGTCTCATGGAATGTAGGCCAACATTGAACACCACACATTGGCTGCTACTGTAGGCGGAATGATAAAACAGCTATTTCCATGTTAAAGTGTTATGGGATGCATTTTTTTCATTGTTTTTGACGGTAGGACACTCTGGTAGACCAACATTATGATCAAATAGCCACAGTAGCCTACTTGACCACTGTCTGAAACTGTAACTTCAAGCGGGTACAGCCTCAGTGTTCACAGTAAAGGCAAGCTGGAAGTTGAACTGAATTTTTACATCGTTGAAGTTTGCGCTCAGCAGACCCAAAAATGTCTTAGTGCTGGACATTTTTTTGAGGAAACTTTGGTGGTATGAGAATTGGAGTGGGTCCAGAATGTCTGGGATAATGGTGTTGATGTGAGCCATGATGAGCCTTTCAAAGGATTTCATGGCTATGGATGTGACTGCTACGGGGTGATAGTCATTTAGACAGGTTACCTTGGCGTTCTTCCGTACAGGGACTATGGTGGTCTGCTTGAAACATGTAGGTATTACAGACTGGGTCAGGGAGAGGTTGAAAATTTCAGTGAAGACACTTGCCAGCTGGTCAGCACATTCTCTGAGTACGCGTCCTGGTGATCTGTCTGGCACCGTGGCCTTGTGAATGTTAACCACAGGAGGTTGGTGCCTCCTTAATTGGGGAGAACGGGCTCATGGTAATAACTGGAGCGGAATCAGTGGAATGATATCAAATATATCAGGCACAGGGTTTCCTGGTGTTTGATGCCGTTCCAATTGCGCCGTTCCAGCCATTATCATGAGCCGTTCTCCCCTCAGCAGCCTCCACTGATGTTAACCTGTTTAAAGGTCTTACATCACCTACGAAGAGCGAGATCACACAGTCGTCTGGAACAGCCAATACTGAAAACAGTTATTTTTAACAGAAACATTTTGCCAACCTAAGACGTGATGTATAATTATGTATGTTGCTCCATTTCTGCTTGTCTCGGACTTTGATGTGTGGACTTACTCACCTACACATCATTGCTTTACTCAATATGAATAACATGAATCCTGGTTAGGTTCCTGTCTAGTCATTGTGCTCTGTGAGAATACATGCACTTATATGTAAAGAGTACACTCATTTCACTTTTCATGATTATGACCCACATTTCCTCCTTTCAACTCAGAAGTGTTTAATGTCAGGGGGAACTCCTTCAACCACATCCCTGTCAGCACAACTCAGGTGAGGGTAGACCGCTTTTGCCACAACCCCTCTACCATATGAGAATGTCCTTACCCAACAGCCAGATCAAACAGATACACAGTCTGCATTATAAGATGGTAAACCACAGGGCATCTTGGAAACAGGAAGCACTGCAGGGGTAACTTCCCTCACCACCGGTTCACACACACAGCACTGTGGGGAATATGGACTGTTACTTCTAGTGAATCTAATATGCTATAACTATTTGTGTATTTCTTACATAATTGTCAGGGGGTATACTTTACGTAAAGCATGTACGGTAATAATGCAGGAAATAATAAAATAATTGCACATTCATTCAGGGGAGCACTGACATTGGATGCAGGATGTTGATGCAGACCTCTTGTTTCAAGAGAATCTCTTTTATTTAATCTCTGTACCACACAGGAAACGCTGTGTGGCTTAGTTTAGGGAAGTCCCCTTTCTTGATAACATAAGTCCACATAAACAGTTTGGTTCATAACAGGTTTGAACCAGTCTCAAGTTAAACCAACCCAAAGAAAATAGCATATGGATCTAAACCATTCGCCAAGAAAACGTACATTCTCCAAAACCTTCCAACCTCAAAATATGCCCCGTTCTATGGAGTAATTTACAGCAAATAATTCCAAAACTGAAGCCTACTGTATAACTTTGGCACTTGAAGTCTTGCCACAAGTCATGAGTCTGGAGGTATCAATAATGCCATACTTGGTTTCTTACATTGAAAGTATTAGTTGTTTATTAATGTATTTTGAAGTTCATAGTTTTGTTGCATTTATGTGTCAGATATTTTAACATTCTTAATCTCACTTGCCCAGCCTACCACTAGGAAGGGCGTGATTTCCATCACTTAAATGATATCAATGTGTGAGGAACAGGACTAGGGTGTGGGTTTGGAGGCAACTGTCAAAATATCAGTGTTGCATTAAAGATCTCAACTTAAAACAATCTTTCAAAACTGTTAAACCTGGACATGTTGAAATAGTTGTAACATTCCATAGACAGGCATTCAATCCAGTATTCTGTCTGTGTCAAAGGCTGATGGTGATATTAGAAATCAAGCACCAAGCAATTTCCTTCCCAGTCACTGTAATGGACACATTTTGCAACCTTATGTGCAATAACAACAATGAACACTGCAAAACATTGTACATCTGGTTACTAAACAGCTACGACTTGAATGCAACCCAGAACAAAGCAACCACCCGCCTGGTTAACTATTACCAGACAGCTTTAAAAAAAATCTATGCATTTACAATAATTCTGTGATACCATTTAACTGTGTTTTTTATACAATCTGATAAAAGTCTTCAGTGATTCGAGTTTTCAGTATGTTTGATCTACCGCATTACCAAGAAAAAAAAACATATTTCTAAGTATAATGTGAAGTTCCGTCATTAGTAAGCGACCAATGCTTCTGTATCTCCTATTTATGCTCTCAAATACAAATATTTATATCAAAAGTTATACAGCACAATTCTCACCATTATCCTTGACAAGACCTTTGATTAGTGAACATTAAATGATTCCCAAATTTGGATGGAACAAACAATGGTATTGGCCGTGCTAAACAAACATGAAAGAACAACAACGACAAATCAAAACCCGCTTCATAGGCACAACTTAAATAAAGGCATTTGTGACATTTTCATATCAAATATGGCGCTTATCAATAGGGATTAAAACAAAAAATGCAATGACCACTTTTATTTACAAACGGCTAAAATCTCTGGACAGAGTCATGCATCACTTCACAACCTGAATGTGTCTTTAAAGTGCATGCAATAATAACCAGTTTGACGGAGTTGAATCATTCTGATAAAATACACAGCTTGATCAAACTGATGCCAATAAATCCTAAATACTGAACAATGAAAAATAAAGTACCGGAATTGTTTAAAAAGTGAAGGACCATATGCTTTAGCACAATATGGAATGAAGTAAAATCTCTCTTTAAAACTGTTTACATATAAGATCTGGCACCGTCCCGGTACCTTCTTTTAGCTTGTAGTATTCACATACAGTATTATTCACATTCTGTGAGAAAAAAAAGAAAGAAGAAGCAGCTAAACACCACGGTGTCGTCCGCAGCTCACATTCCACAATCGCAATGCCCCTCCATGTGACATACGCATTAAGCATCATATGAACATGATGGGTTAATACTTAAACATATCAAAGTGCTAATTTTTACTAAAATTTCCTGAATTTCCTGAATTCATACCAAAAGGAGGATGATGGCATGGAGGAAAGAGTCAGTTCTTATTTTTTATAAGTATTCTATTCTTGTAATCTCCAACGCAAGACTTTCGAGTTACACACACTTGGTTGAACTTGTGTTGTGAATTAATCTTGTTTGATT
Organism: Salmo trutta; assembly: GCF_901001165.1. Classification (NCBI taxonomy): domain Eukaryota; kingdom Metazoa; phylum Chordata; class Actinopteri; order Salmoniformes; family Salmonidae; genus Salmo; species Salmo trutta. The sequence goes on from NC_042979.1 coordinate 13,542,880, forward strand.
TTTCCCCTTTTTCTAAAGTTTAACAAAAGTAGTTCCCATGGCAAATGACCGCTCTATGCTGTGATGTGGTATCTAAAAGACTCTAGAGAGGAAGAGAGAAAGAGGGTTATCTGGCGTTGTCACTGTAGAGATGGCCATGGTCAAGTTGACAGTGAGAATGCAGGCACATGCCTACACCATACACCAGAAGAGAAGAGTCTAGTCCTCCACAACCACATCCATTTTCATCTGTCGTCCTCCTTGGGGAAGTCCAGCGATCCTAAGCTCCCAAACCCCAGCCTAGCGCTCTCTGCATCGAAAGCGTCCATCTCCCTCTCCTGCCGTTCAAAAAGCTGCTTGATCCTTTCAGTGCGTTCCTTCTGAAGCGAGTCCAGCTCCTCTTCAATCTGAAACCACAAAAGTGATAAGCAAATAAGGGACGTGGTCAGTTTAAAGAGGTGAGCCTGTGTTACAACATAACCAAAACATACCTTCTGTTCCAGGTGGGCCCTGCGTAAGGAGACCTTCTGCTCCAGCATCTGCAGCTCCCTCTCGTGTTGGGCTTCTGTCTGGGCCTTGGTCTTGCTCTGGTAGGCATCCAGGAGCTCCATCTCCTGCTGCAGCTGCTGCTTCAATGCCTGGCACTCCCTTTCCTGCTCCTCCTCCAGACGCATCTGGGGGACCACAGAGACAAGCGAAAGAGAGAGAGGGTTAAAAAAAGACATGTACCAGTAAGCATTGTGTGGCTGTTTGGAGGTTAAGGGTGAGTAGTGCCCTTACCGCTTGTGAGGCCATCATCTCGTTGATGCTCTGCTCGTACTGCTCGGCCAGCACAGCGAGCTTTCGTGTCTGCTCCTCCTTCAGTGACTTTAGGATGGCCTTGTGCTCGCTCTTAGGAGAGACCTCAAGCTGATGGTTCCTCAGGGCTTTATACTGCTTGTTCTGCACCTTACACGTGTCCTGGAACTGTTTCTTGATCTGCATCTCCAACATCTCCAGAAGGACAAATAGAAAGAAAGAAACAATCGTAAGAAACATACAGTAAGAAACAATCATTTTGCCGGTTATGACTACCGGCTGAGCTTCAGTCTGACCAGGGGTGCGACTTTAATTCAAGGGTCTTTGCCTAGATGTGCAGACACACAATGATTTATCATTGGCTCTTACTAAACCAAATGTACAGTGCAACAGCTGCAGTATAGATTCTATGCACCTTGAGGTTCCGGGGCTGCTGCCGCTGCTCCAGGGCGTGCTTCCTGTGCAGCTCTCTCTGCCGCCGGCCGTTGTACTCCTCCTGGTTCTCCAACTCGGTCTGGTGCTGCAGGAGGATCAGCTCAACACGGAGCCTCTGCAGTGTCTGCAGCTGCCTGCGCTCCAGCTCCTGAGTGGACTCGTCCTGTCGGATCATCAAGGCCTGCTCCATCTCCTTCTGGGTCTTCTTCTTATTCAGCTCCTGGGGTGGGACATATTTCTCATCTCCTCATTTCATTTTGAATGTAAAGTACTTCAGATTTCTATAATGCAAATTAGGCCATTTAACAAAAGAGGTTGGGGTGACAATTCTAGAGGCAATTCTATCAGCATCAATGGCAAACTAAATATCAGAGAGGAACTGTACCTCTCTCATTTGCTCCTGTTCAAACTCGTGCCTCTTGACCAGTGTCCTGCGTTTCAGAGCACGGCAGCTCCTGTCATAGACCAGCCTCTGCTGGTCCAGAAGGTGGGCCTCATCCTCAGCCTGTGAGCGCTGCACCGTCTCCTTGTGCCTGGAAAGACGCTCCTGCTTCTCCTCCTTGGGCGTACTGGGGTCCTCATTCATCTCCTGCAACATCCAGATAAGAACCAGGGCTTAATGGGTGATGCATGGAATCCATGGAAAATGCAAACAGTTTAATCTCAGACCAAGGGGAAAAGAATGTGTAAATGATTTAGGCATTTACCTCTTTGATCTTGTCTTTACAGAGCCTGTACTCTTTTTTCTGGTTGTCTACGAAGGTGGTCAGCTCCTTCTTTTGCTGGGCAATGATCTGTTGCTGGATCCTCTTCTCCTCTGCTGTAGCTGCCTTTATCTGTACGGGAACATATGAAATGTCCAAGATTTATTTTGTTTATCACCTCCCTTCGATGTGCTGTTTAAAATTCTGACATTATGCTGAAAGGGAAAAATGCTACGGATGCAATCTAATCAAGGGGCTGGACCATCTTCAGTTTCCATTTTCATTCACAGCAACCAAGACCTACTGTCCTACCATGCAACATCATTATTCACCTCTTTGTCTGTGTGAACGGTGTGCCGTTTAGCCAGTCTCTCCAGTTCAATGTAAGTGTTGTTGGCGTGGGTCTCTACTTCCTTCTGCAACCGGAGCCTATGCTCGTCCATCTCCGCCTTCAGCCTGTTCTCCAGGGCGATCAGCTGCTTCTGGTGCTGCCGCCGCATGCGCTTATAACCAGACATCTGCTCCCGCAGCTCAGAGTCCTGCTCATGCTCCTGGATCTACCTGGTGACCTGGACACAGGGGTCAGGGGGTCAGAGGGCACAGAGAGAACAGTCAGGTGTGAAAAGCAAGAGGGCCTGAGATACTTACTGTACAATTAAAATGTACTGAACTATATCGTTAAATATGGACTCACAAAAGGAGAAACACGAGTACCCTAGTTGCACTGAGTAGTAGACTGTAAAATACAGTAGAACAATGTCCTTTGTGAATCTGACACATAACCTGACATATTTTATTATCTTTGCAAGAATACCTTAAGTGAAATAAGGGTAACTGCAGTATGCATTTGGTTCTATGTAGTTGCGCGTACTCTAGATCACAGTCTCTGAATATCACCCTTGATGTAGTATAACTACAGTAAATTCATTCCAGAATTTACTAAATATATTCTCATTAGCATTTTAGTCCAACATGTGTAAAGTCCAATCAATTATAACTAAAGATGGCCTCTATGACCACCTGTCACAAATTCTTTCATAACTTTCACACATACAAACATGCACACACACAAACACGCGCAGTTGTTAATTAGTGTACATTCTTGAGGATTATTAGGTACAGTATCTGTGGATAGTATTAGCCAGGGCAGGAAATAATGCACACTCCTCTTCACTAAATGATCATGGCTGCTCAGCTCAGATTTCATGCTAGTAACATAGCACATGCATCGTCAATTATAATAGCTACATACATGAACATAACAAGGGTGTCTTGAATGTCAATGTGGTGTTCTTCATGCTAATACATCTATCACGTACATACTGTATGTAGCCACAAATGGAGAGCTCAATAGGTATGAGCCTGTTTTGCAGGCCTACTATTCTGGGATGAAAATGCTAAAGGTACGTCCACACACAGCTTGTAAATCAATAACCAAAAACACATCACGATAAACAGATATAGAAAGAGATTTGATATAAATCCAAACGATTACACACACATGAAAGCGGAGGGGGGAACCTGAGGATGGAAAAAAACGACACTTATTAACGGGATCCGGTTGCCATGGCTACAGATGTGCTGCTGAGAGGATGGAGAGAGAGACCCTCCAAGCGGGAGAGGGAGCCTGCCTACCAAAGATGCTGATTTGATGGTGGCAAAGCGTTCACAGATCTTGCAGTCGAGAGCCCGGCTCTTGTGAGAAGAAGTAGGCCGCAGCTCTGGCCTGGCGTCCCTGTGCACAGCCTCATCCCTCACGCAAGCATGGTCCTGCAGGGGGGGAGGAAAAGGAGGAGAGAGAGGGTGTGGGCGCTTCCCAGGCCCTCCGTGCTCGCTGCTGCTGCTGCTATCGCTGCCGTGTCTCCCAGCATCCAGCACACATCCTGCTTTAAATGCATCCTTCCCCTGCGTGGTCTCTCGCTACTGCCTGCAGCTCCTCGCTAGAAATGAACAGGGCATCGCAGAGCGATCGCAGGCACCGTCAGAAAGGCAGCAGCTGAAGGCAGTCCTTGTCTCTGGCGTCTCCACTTCCTGAGGAGGAGGAACCAAATGGATCCGGTGGGAAAGGGTGAATTATGCAATGACTATCACAGACAATCAAGACAAGAAGAAGAGGAGGAAAATGACAAAGAGAGATTGTTGCACTCCCTCTCTCCTACCTCCAAATAAAATAAAATGATTAGGAGTGGTGTTCATTTCCCTGTATTCCCATGATGACATATTATGTGATCTGTGAAAATATGCAAATCAAACACAGATCCATCCAAGGCATTGTTTTCCTATGACAATACTAATCAGCTAGATAATTTGTGTATATTCCAATGAATTGTTTCTACTGTCTTCCAATAATCTCTCACACACTACAATGTTTCAAATACTGGATGCATGCTATACTGTCACGTCCTGACCATTGTAAGCGGTCATTTGCCATAGTGGAGTGGTCAGGACGTGACAGGTGGTTGTTTTGGGTGGTTTTGGGGTTTTCTGTTTCTAGGTGGGATCGTGCTAGAATTCTATTTCTATGTTTCGTTTTCCCTGTTTTGCCCGGGTATGGTTTCCAATCAGAGGCAGGTGTCTTTCGTTGTCTCTGATTGGAAGCCATACTTAGGCAGCCTGTTTTCCTTTGGGGTTTGTGGGTAGATGTTTCTGTTTAGTCTAGTGTACCTGACGGGACTGTTGTTGGTCGTTTTGTTGTTAAAGTGTTTTCATTAAAGACAAAGAATGAGCACTATACACGCTGCGCCTTGGTCTCCATTCGATGACCCCTATGACATATACAATGATACCAATCCTGAACATTACATTCATTATCTGGTGTGGCTTCCTTAAATTAATAAATTTGCTCGAATCTTGACGATTCTAGATACAGATTTGTAAAAATGTCTGAATCAACAACAAGTTCATTATAAAAGAGTCATAGTATTGTAAAAACGCCTCAAAATGAATACTAGTTCAGAGGACTGGCTAATAGGTAAACTACTGTAAAGATTATTCTATTACCCTTTACTATAATTTTCAGGAATAATCTTGTACATGTTTTATAAATGATTACATATGCCATAATTGCTTATGAATTGGGATTCTTATAATGTTCCTAAATTATTATACATGTTTACAAATAATGACATTTTAGATACACACTTTATAAATATGTATAATATGTATGAATGCTTATTCATTAAATTATTATATAGTGTTACCAATTACGCTACATACTGCAATTTCATATTATGTTTCTCACTGACTCAGTTTGTCGTATAAATGGCCAATTAAATTACTACTGGGAGTTATGTAAAGGCCCCAAGAAACAAAGCTTGTCACAACAAACCACTGGATGGGTCAAAAGTGTAGGATAACAGTTTCTAAAAGGGGGTTTCAGTGACCCACAATCATAGCACTGATCAAAGAGAATACATTTCAAGCCAACATCCTCAGTCAACTGCAGTAGAGCTGAGAACCAAGCAAACAGTCCTCTAATTCTCTATCTAAATGGGAAACCTATTACTATGTCAGAATAAGGTATGCTCCTGAAAAAGCCCATGATAGGAACTGCAAGGGGAACCGTATGTGGTCACCTAGCTATCTTAAGATGAATGCACTAATTAAATGTAAGTCACTCTGGAAAAGAGCGTCTGCTAAATGACTGAAATGTAAAATGTCATCCTTACCTCAAACACTATTTATTTTAACTGTCATGTTCATGGTGGCGTTCCCTGACCAGACCTTTAGATCTTCTTAAAGTCAGTCCTTTCCTCTTCCACGCCTATAACTTGTTACCTGACATCAGGCGTGAGCTTATTCAACCACCTCTGAAGAAGCTGCCACACGGCTGGTATTACTTTCTATGACCTATATGTTTAACAGAGTCCAATACTTTAATATTGTGAAATATTAAAAATAAAACATTTGCATGAATAGCCTGGGCAAGCTTAGTCAAAAATGTACAGTTTTCTTTCTTTTTACTATTTTCTACATTGTGGAATAGTAGTGAAGACATCAAAACTATGAAATAACACATATGGAATCATGTAGTAACCAAAAAAGTGTTAAACAAATCAAAATATATTTAATATTTGAGATTCTTCAAAGTAGCCACTCTTTGCCTTGATGACAGCTTTGCACACTCTTTAGTGTTGTTTACATTGTTCCAAACGGTCAGAAAAATTATATTGTAATCTGACAGCACCTGTTCGGACACATAATGTGCACGCAGTGCTTGCTCCTTAACTTATTTTTCGTGATCTCCAGTATTTTCCAAAACTAGTCAAATGTATTCCACACATCTGACTTCCCCGTTACCTCCTGAGCAACCAGTAAGCATTCCCTCGTTTCTCGTATATTTGTCACGTCCTCTACATCCATTTTGCTGTCACGTGTTATGGTGTTCAGAGTTTGTTATAACCAATTTATTGATGTGATTATGATAGTCTATAGGTCAGGCCCTATTGGTCACGTGTATGTGATGCTTACATGTTTCACGTAAAGAGAGCAAGGTTTGAGGGAATTGGGAATGTTTTTCCTAAACAAATCAGGGATTTCGGTAACGGAACTTTTCCGTCATAAATGGCTGTAATTATGTTGCATCTTCAGCAACACGAACAGCGCGATAAATACTGTTGATGTTCTGTGGTGGTCGCTGCAGCAAAGAGAGACAACAGGTGCTAGTCACACCGTCACCCGCTGTCATTTTTTTTAACAGCAAGTCAAACTCCCTCTAGTCATTTGTGTGTCTTAATTATTTAATCAAACAGTGCGCTTAAAGCATCAGACAAGCTCAGTACATATAGTTGATTTGATTAAAACACATAGGATGTGTCTATATATGGAGAAAAAAACACGACTCTCAGTTGACCAATAATTTTTTCTTTGGGGACAGCCCTAATACAAAGTATATGTTATGGCATGGGGTGCATTTTCCTGGCATGGTTTAGGTCCACTTGTAAAATCTATGCCAAGGCGCATTGAAGCTGTTCACCCTTTTATGACACTTTATGTTGGTGTTTCCTTTATTTGGCAGTTAACCTGTATGTGCTTGTGATAAAACTTAATCCACAGTTATTTTTTAGAAAATAACTGTGGATTAGCAGCTGGAGTAACAAAAGTTTGTTACTTGCACAGGGGCAGGCAAAACAACAGGTCAAGGGCAGGCAGAGGTCAGTAATCCAGATAGGGTGCAAAAGGTCCAGAACGGCAAGCAGCCTCAGGGTCAGAGCAGGCAGGGGTCAACAATCCAGTGTGGTGTGGCAAGGTACAGAACGGCAGACAGGCTCAGGGTCAGGGCAGGCAGAATTGTCAAAACCGGGAAAAACTAGAAAACAGTAACTAGAACAGACAGGACTAAGGGGGAAAACGCAAGTAGGTTTCTCGAAAACAAAACGAACTGGCAACAAACAAACAGAGAACACAGGTATAAATGCACTGGGGATAATGGGGAAGATTGGCAACACCTGGAGGGAGGTGGAGGCAAGCACAAAGACAGGTGAAACAGATCAGGGTGTGACATACATAATATATACTGTATATATATTTCCTTATACAGATGAAGTCGGAAGTTTACATACACTTAGGTTGGAGTCATTAAAACTTGTTTTTTAACCACCCCACAAATTTCTTTTTAACAAACTATAGTTTTGGCAAGTCTACAAACAATAGTTTAGGACATCTACTTTGTGCATGACACAAGTAATTTTTCCAACAATTGATTACATACAGATTATTTCACTTATAATTCACTGTATCACATTCCAGTGGGTCAGAAGTTTACATACACTAAGTTGACTGTGCCTTTAAACAGCTTGGAAAATTCCAGAAAATGAAGCTTCTGATAGGCTAATTGACATCATTTGAGTCAACTGGAGGTGTACCTGTGGATGTTTTTCAAGGCCTACCTTCAAATCATATCAAATCGAATCAAATGTATTTATATAGCCCTTCTTACATCAGCTGATATATCAAAGTGCTGTACAGAAACCCAGCCTAAAACCTCAAACAGCAAGCAATGCAGGTGTAGAAGCACGGTGGCTAGGAAAAACTCCCTAGGAAGGCCAAAACCTCGGAAGAAACCTAGAGAGGAACCAGGCTATGAGAGGTGGCCAGTCCTCTTCTGGCTGTGCCAGGTGGAGATTATAACAGAACATGGCAAAGATGTTCAAATGTTCATAAATTACCAGCATGATCAAATAATAGTAATCACAGTGAACAGGTCAGGGTTCCATAGCCGCAGGCAGAACAATTGAAACTGGAGCAGCAGCACGGCCAGGTGGACTGGGGACAACAAGGAGTCATCATGCCAGGTAGTTCTGAGGCATGGTCCTAGGGCTCAGGTCCTCTGAGAGAGAGAAAGAAAGAAAGAAAGAAAGAAAGAAAGAAAGAAAGAAAGAAAGAATTAGAGAATTAGAGAGAGCATACTTAAGTTCACACAGGACACCGTATAAGACAGGAGAAATACTCCAGATATAACAGACTGACCCTAGCCCCCCGACACATAAACTACTGCAGCAGAAATACTGGAGGCTGAGACAGGAGGGGTCAGTAGACACTGTGGCCCCATCCGATGATACCCCCGGACAGGGCCAAACAGGCAGGATATAACCCCACCCACTTTGCCAAAGCACAGCCCCCACACCACTAGAGGGATGTCTTCAACCACCAACTTACCATCCGGAGACAAGGCCGAGTATAGCCCACAAAGATCACCGCCACGGCACAACCCAAGGGGGGGCGCCAACCCAGACAGGAAGACCACGTCAGTGACTCAACCCACTCAAGTGACGCACCCCTCCTAGGGACAGCATGGAAGAGCACCAGTAAGCCAGTGACTCAGCCCCTGTAATAGGGTTAGAGGCAGAGAATCCCAGTGGAGAGAGGGGAACCGGCCAGGCAGAGACAGCAAGGGCAAGATAGCAAAACTCTGCGCCTCTTTGCTTGACATCATTAGAAAATCAAAAGAAATCAGCCAAGACCTCAGAAAACAATTGCAGACCTCCACAAGTCTGATTCATCCATGGGAGCAATTTCCAAATGCCTGGAGGTACCACGTTCATCTGTACAAACAATAGTACGCAAGTATAAACACCATGGGACCACCTAGCCGTCATACCGCTCAGGAAGGAGATGCGTTCTGTCTCCTTGAGATAAACATACTTTGGTGTGAAAAGTGCATATCAATCCCAGAACAACAGCAAATGACCTTCTGAAGATGCTGGAGGAAACAGGTACAAAATGATCTATATCCATAGTAAAACAAGTCCTATATCTAAAGACGCCATAAAAAAGCCAGACTACGGTTTGCAACTGCACATGGAGACAAAGATTGTACTTTTTGGAGAAATGTCCTCTGGTCTGATGAAACAAAAATAGAACTGTTTGGCCATAATGACCATTGTTATGTTTGGAGGGAAAAGGGGGATGCTTGCAAGCCGAAGAACACCTTCCCAACCGTGAAGCACATGGGTGGCAGCATCATGTTGTGGAGGTGCTTTGCTGCAGGAGGGACTGGTGCACTTCACAAAATAGATAGCATCATGAGGCAGGGAAATTATGTGGATATATTAAAGCAACATCTCAAGACATCAGGAAGATAAAGCTTGTTCGCAAATCGGTCTTCCAAATGGTCAATGACCCCAAGCATACTTCCAAAGTTGTGGCAAAATAGCAGGACAACGAAGTCAAGGTATTGGAGTGTCCATCACAAAGCCCTGACATCAATCCTATAGAAGATTTGTGGGCAGAACTGAAAAAGCGTGTGCGAGCATGGAGGCCTACAAACCTGACTCAGTTACACCAGCTCTGTCAGGAGGAATGGGCCAAAATTCATCCAACTTATTGTGGGAAGCTTGTGGAAGGCTACCTGAAACGTTGGACCCAAGTTAAACAATTTGAAGGTAATGCTACCAAATACTAATTGAGTCTATGTAAACTTCTGACCCACTGGGAATGTGATGAAAGAAATAAAAGCTGAACTAAATCATTCTCTCTACTATTATCCTGACATTTCACATTCTTAAAATAAAGTGGTGATCCTAACTGACCTAAGACAGGGAATTGTTACTCTGATTCAATGTCAGGAATTGTGAAAAACTGAGTTAAATGTATTTGTCTAATGTGTATGTAATCTTCTGACTTCAACTGTATATACTGTATATTTATTTTACTTTGTTTTTTTGCTGCCTCTTGGGCCCCCCCACGTGCCTGAGCCCAGGGCCTTCAGCCCCAGTAAGCCCCTGCATTAATCCGACCCTGATAATACTGATACTAGAAGCATAACTTCTTCATTTTTTGACATGATTGGCCTACCTAACATTTATTTATAATAACTCTCACTTTATTAATGCATCCACATCGCCAATTGTCTTCATTTGGGGTGCATTTGTTTCGCTAATCTCATGCTATTTTACACCTTTTGCCTTTAGTCTAATCATGCAGCTATCAACATAAAATTATAGCCTCAAATCAAATCAAATCAAAGTTTATTTGTCACGTGCTCTGAATACAACAGGTGTAGACCTTACAGTGAATTGCTTACTTACAGGCTCTAACCAATAGTGCAAAAAAGGTGTTAGGTGAACAATAGGTAAGTAAAGAAATAAAACAACAATAAAAAGACAGGCTATATACAGTAGCGAGGCTATAAAAGTAGCGAGGCTACATACTGACACCGGTTAGTCAGGCTGATTGAGGTAGTATTTACATGTAGATATGGTTAAAGTGACTATGCATGTATGATGGACAGAGAGTAGCAGTAGCATAAAAGAGGGGTTGGCGAGTGCTGGGTGGAAGGACACAATGCAAATAGCCCAGTTAGCCAATGTGCGGGAGCACTGGTTGGTCGGCCCAATTGAGGTAGTATGTACATGAATGTATAGTTAAAGTGACTATGCATATATGATAAATAGAGAGTAGCAGCAGCGTAAAAAGAGGGGTTGGGGGGAACACAATGCAAATAGTCCAGGTAGCCATTTGATTACCTGTTCAGGAGTCTTATGACTTGGGGGTAAAAACTGTTGAGAAGCCTTTTTGTCCTAGACTTGGCACTCCGGTGCCGCTTGCCATGCGGTAGTAGAGAGAACAGTCTATGACTGGGGTGGCTGGGGTCTTTGACAATTTGTAGGGCCTTCCTCTGACACTGCCTGGTGTAGAGGTCCTGGATGGCAGGCAGCTTAGTGTTTCATGTCATCACACACCAAACTATTTCTGTGACACTAGTGGAAAATCTCATGGGACATGCAACAGAATATAATTTGCCAACCTGGTCGCAGAGCATTTCGTATTATTATGTGTGTAAATCCGAGATACTCCATGTAGCATGATATGTTTATGTTTCATTTCGTATGGTACAGTATGTGTCACGCCTGCTCCTGCTCCCCCTCTCTGGCACTCGAGGTCACCAGACTGCTTATCATTACGCACACCTGTCACCATCGTTACGCACATCAGCGCTTCATTGGACTCACCAGGACTCCATCACGTTATTAATTACCTCCCCTATATCTGTCACTTTCTCAGTTTCTTTCCTTAGTCAGCATTAATGTCATTGTGTCCCTTGTCCAGATGCTGTTCATGTTTTGTTTCCTGTCTGTTTATTCATAAAATATTCACTCCCTGTACTTGCTTCTTGTGTCCCAGCATCTGTCCTTACAATATGTAATAATTTGTGGATGTCCATCACCCATTTCGTATGATGTGTTACGAATTACAATTTGTATTAAGTATATGTTCCGAATTTGCTAAATGTATGATATGTTACGAATTCTAGCTAGGTGGCTAACATTAGCTAGCTGGCTATTGTTAGCTAGAATTGCGGTTAGGGGTTAGGGTTAAGGTTAGGGTTATGTTTAGGAGTTAGGTTAAATGGTTAAGGTTAGGGGAATGTTTAGCTAAAAGAGTTAGGGTTAGGGGAAGGGTTAGCTAAAAGGGTTAAGGTTAGGGTTAGGAGAAGGGTTAGCTAACATGCTAAGTAGTTGCAAAGTAGCTAAAAAGTACTAAGTAGTTGAAACCTTTGGCTTGCTAAACGTTCACTACGCTCACTCATCCACCGTGACCAACCACCCTACTACCAGTTTTTGCTTAGGTAACCAACTGTCTCATGTAATATGTTTACTATGTTACATCTAGTGTATGAGACCAGGCTGTATTTGCAGGTGTCAATGATGGATCTCTGTTGCCTGTTCTTTGCCTTAAAAAAAACAAGCCATATAATAAGATAGAAATGTCTTTCAAATATAACTTTACTAAAGAATTCATGTTTGTAGTGGTTCTTAGGTCTACGTAAGCTATGGAAAATATTGTAACCTATAATATTGTCAATTTAACTAGAACTAATTCCGTAAGAAAAACAGTTTATTCTGCCTGGTCAAAGTGTGCTCTTAATTTAGTTGTCAACCCTTCCTTACTTGCTGAGCTTTATCCTTACATTATATACCCAACATCACTCATCTGCCACATTAGTCCTTTGTTTTTGGCAGCCCTCATTGTCCATGATGAAAACCCCTGTCAGGAACACTGGCCTGGGTATTTAAACGTTATAACTTCTCATTAAACCGTAATCAGCAAGCTTCTCTCATTTCAAATCCCAAACCAAGGAACACTATAACTCCCAGACCAGGAAACTAGGTCAAGGTCTATCTAATTTAAATCACTTATGCACACATGATACTGTATATCAAGCCCAATGGATGCCTTGTGGATTTACATAAGTCATGTTAAGAAATCAAGGAGTGACTGGAAATCTTACAGATTGTGGCTCATACAGATGTATTCATTCAATTGAGGAAAGCATGCCTCACTGTCAACCATATTTGGCCTTTCCCATTTGAATATCATGCTAACACATTTTGCCACATACTATGGATAGAAAAGTATGATGGGTGGGGTAAATGACTAGCTTATTTAGTTCTGTAACTGATAAGATCTTGAACTTTCTACTGCAAGGGATCAGTTATATATCTGTGAGATATGAGGGTTAGAATTTCGAGCGGGTAACACAAGGCAACCCATGCCTCTGATATTTACTGCTTTGCCAGTAGTGCAGCACCAAATGCCAACACCATCAGCCCCACTTAAAACATCTCTCACACCACAACTCTAAAAGGTTGCATGGATATTTAAATCATTTGATATTAGTTTTATTGACTGGGATCACAGTAAGGAAAGTAATTGAAAGTTGGGTTACCCTGGCTTTAGTCCATCAAAAGAGGCCTGCATTTTTCTACTTACAGTAACTTGACACTGGGGAAATCACCAGGAAAATCAGCTGCAGAACATGTCCAAAAGGATATGTATTTTTGTTTAATAAAACATGTGCTTGCATACATATGTTTATAACAAGTGCAGTAAGCCTAGTCTTGTCTAGCAGAGAGAATGTACATATTTATTTTCATTCATAATATAGGCCCAATGCAAGTTATTATCAAATCAAATCAAGCTTTATTTATACAGCACATTTCAGACAGGAACACAATGTAATTCATAGCGACAAAATAATAAAAACAATGAAAATAAAAACTGAAATATTTACTACACAATAAACATAAGATGATAAAAAATGAAAGAATGACAATAAGAAACTGAACGACTAAAAAGCACCCTAAGGAAAAGCAAGCTAAAAAGGTATGTTTTAAGATCTCTTTTAAAAATGTCCATAGTTTTGCTTTGGGATAGTTAAACGCCAGTGCCAGAATACCTGAGGGACTGTCACACCCTGACCGGAGAGAGAAGGTTTATTTCTCTATGTTGTTAGATCAGGGTGTGGGGTGGGCATTCTATGGTTTATATTTCTATGTTTTGGCCAGGTATGGTTTCCAATCAGAGGCAGCTGCCTATCGTTGTCTCTGATTGTGAACCATACTTAGGCAGCCCTTTTCCCTCCTTGAGTTGTGGGATCTTATTTTTGTACTGCTGTGTAAAGCCTGCAAGACGTGACGGTCGTGTTCCATGTTTATTATTTTGTTTAAGTGTTCAGAGTTCAAATAAATACCAAGATGAACACATACCACGCTGCACCTTGGTCTACTCCTTTTGACGATCGTTACAGGGACCTACTGGGCACATAACTTTAAAAGCATGTCTGGCATCTATTGGGGTGCACAATCATGGATTGATTTACAAACAATAGAATAATCTGAAAATTAATTCTAAAACTCAGAGGCAGCCAGTGCAGAGAGCTTAAAATCAGTGTAATGTGTGCTCTCCGTCTAGTCTTGGTCACTACCCGTGCTGCAGCATTCTTTATGTTTTGCAGTTGACCAATGGCTTTCTTAGGTAGTCCAGACAGGAGAGCATTACAGTAGTCAAGCTTGCTTGTAATAAAAAGCATGGATGATTCTCTCTGTATCAGCCTGAGTGAGAAACGGCCGCACCTTGGCAATGTTCCAAAAGTCTTATGGATTCTTACACTGCCAGAAATAGTCAGTCATATTTGGAAAAAACAACTATTGCAAACATGATATTCAGCTGACACAGAATGCACTCCTGTGGCTTCCAGTGGTTTATGGGTGTTAATCGCTATTTGTTGATTTCACTGCACATTCTATCAGCCCTTATTGGGCTAAAGGCACTATGAATAGTTTCCTTTGATACAACAAACATAGGATTGTCTGGGTCAAGCCCCACTCATCTTCTGCTCTTCTGGACACAAGTCTTGTAGCCATACATCGTTTTCTTTCTTCCAGTACCTGTACCTCAGGTACTGCCTTCCTGAAGACAAACAATTTATACGAAACGCTTCAGTCTGGTTTTAGACACTGTCATAGCACTGAGACTGCACTTGTGAAGGTGGTAAATTACCTTTTAATGACGTCAGACCGAGGCTCTGCATCTGTCCTCATGCTCCTAGATCTTAGTGCCGCTTTTGATACCATCGATCACCACATTCTTTTGGAGAGATTGGAAACCCAGATTGGTCTACATGGACAAGTTCTGGCCTGGTTTAGATCTTATCTGTCGGAAAGATATCAGTTTGTCTCTGTGAATGGTTTGTCCTCTGACAAATCAATTGTAAATTTCGGTGTTCCTCAAGGTTCCGTTTTAGGACCACTATTGTTTTCACTATATATTTTACCTCTTGGGGATGTCATTCGAAAACATAATGTTACATTTCACTGCTATGCGGACGACACACAGCTGTACATTTCAATGAAACATGGTGAAGCCCCAAAATTGCCCTCGCTAGAAGCCTGTGTTTCAGACATAAGGAAGTGGATGGCTGCAAACTTTCTACTTTTAAACTCGGACAAAACAGAGATGCTTGTTCTAGGTCCCAAGAAACAAAGAGATCTTCTGTTGAATCTGACAATTAATCTGGATGGTTGTACAGTCGTCTCAAATAAAACTGTGAAGGACCTCGGCGTTACTCTGGACCCTGATCTCTCTTTTGAAAAACATATCAAGACTGTTTCAAGGACAGCTTTTTTCCATCTACGTAACATTGCAAAAATCAGAAACTTTCTGTCCAAAAATGACGCAGAAAAATTAATCCATGCTTTTGTTACTTCTAGGCTGGACTACTGCAATGCTCTACTTTCCGGCTACCCGGATAAAGCACAAAACAAACTTCAGTTAGTGCTAAATACGGCTGCTAGAATCCTGACTAGAACAAAAAAATGTAATCATATTACTCCAGTGCTAGCCTCCCTACACGGGCTTCCTGTTAAGGCAAGGGCTGATTTCAAGGTTTTACTGCTAACCTACAAAGCATTACATGGGCTTGCTCCTACCTATCTTTCCGATTTGGTCCTGCCGTACATACCTACACGTACGCTAATTTCTAAGCAAACGGCTGGAGGTAGGGCCTTCTCCTATAGAGCTCCATTTTTATGGAATGGTCTGCCTACCCATGTGAGAGACGCAGACTCAGTCTCAACCTTTAAGTCTTTACTGAAGACTTATCTCTTCAGTTGGTCCTATGATTAAGTATAGTCTGGCCCAGGAGTGTGAAGGTGAACGGAAAGGCTGGAGCAACGAACCGCCCTTGCTGTCTCTGCCTTGCCGGTTCCCCTCTTTCCACTGGGATTCTCTGCCTCTAACCCTATTACAGGGGCTGAGTCACTGACTTACTGGTGTTCTTCCATGCCGTCCATGGGAGGGGTGCGTCACTTGAGTGGGTTGAGTCACTGACGTGGTCTTCCTGTTTGGGTTGGCGCCCCCCCTTGGGTTGTGCCATGGCGGAGATCTTTGTGGGCTATCCTCGGCCTTGTCTTCGGACGGTAAGTTGGTGGTTGTAGACATCCCTCTAGTGGTCTGGGGGCTGTGCTTTGGCAAAGTGGGTGGGGTTATATCCTGCCTGTTTGGCCCTGTCCGGGGGTATCATCGGATGGGGCCACAGTGTCTTCTGATCCCTCCTGTCTCAGCCTCCAGTATTTATGCTGCAGTAGTTTATGTGTCGGGGGCTAGGGTCAGTCTGTTACATCTGGAGTATTCTCTTGCCTTATCCGGTGTCCTGTGTGAATTTAAATATGCTCTCTCTAATTCTCTCTCTTTATCTCTCTTTCTTTCTTTCTCTCGGAGGACCTGAGCCCTAAGGACCATGCCTCAGGACTACTTGGCATGATGACTCCTTGCTGTCCCCAGTCCACCTGGCCATGCTGCTGCTCCAGTTTCAACTGTTCTGCCTGCGGCTACGGAACCCTGACCTGTTCACCGGACGTGCTTGTTGCACCCTCGACAACTACTATGATTATTATTATTTGACCATGCTGGTCATTTATGAACATTTGAACATCTTGACCATGTTCTGTTATAATATCCACCCGGCACAGCTAGAAGAGGACTGGCCACCCCTCATAGCCTGGTTCCTCTCTAGGTTTCTTCCTAGGTTTTTGGCCTTTCTAGGGAGTTTTTCCTAGGGAGTTTTTCCTAGCCACCTTCTTTCACATGCATTGCTTGCTGTTTGGGGTTTTAGGCTGGGTTTCTGTACAGCACTTTGAGATTTCAGCTGATGTACGAAGGGCTATATAAATATATTTGATTTGATTTGATTTTGACATTTACATTAGGCCTAATGTATAGAACCACAATTAACAAGTGACTTAACAGTGGGCCAGTGTCTATGATAACTGACATCAAAGGCAGAAAAAGTATCTGTGTCACCTTGCTTTGGGTGAAGTCATCACATTCCCTAAGTGCGAGTACTAAACCATTCATCTGCACTTCAGGTTCTTCTGAATTGCAGTGATATCAGACAACAGAACATTACATGACAGGCCAATGACAGGATGTGACACCTAGTACAAGTACAGGACAGATTACATTTAAATATTTTGGTTTGCAGACCACTGTAGAACTGTTGTGTCAAAATTCTGAGAGTAGATTACTTGCATTGTCTTTAACATTAATTCATTAGAATTTTTTTTATGGTGTCATAATCAACACATTTAACAGCCTCAGCCGAAATCGGAGGTTTTACAGTACCATTCGATGTTTTCAGGCTGGAGGTATCCATCGATGTTTCTCACTGTCTCTACTGACCAAACGCTGTTTATGTGATTTGTCACAGTGTACCAGCTGAGAGGGTTTCAACTCCTGTTAGTGAACGACTGAACGTTGTAGCCTCTGACATGGGTCAACACGCCCACACCAATGAATATAAGATTTTGGAGCACACATCAAGCACAAGTATATCTCTAATGTATTTAAACAGAGTTCTTAGCATAAAACTGTCACACTTGAAGGCTTAAGGCAAATGCAGGGCAACAGTGCCACCATCAGGAACATTTGCCAAGTCCTTTTCGATCAAGTAGGCAAGAGTTTGAGGGAAATGAGAGAAGAGAATGGGGGGGAAGGACCCACACCCTAGCGTTGTACTAACCTTTCTTGCACTAACGCTTGTCTGCTTTATTGAGGAAGTTTGCTTACTTTGACTTATGTGGTCGTTGTACCTAGTGCATTCCGTTAGTGAATGCAATAACAGTAAGTTGCTCTGGATAAGAGTGTCTGATAAATAACTAAAATGGAAATTACTTCACTTTATACTGTATTTACACAGTAGTTATTTTGGTTTGACTCATTTAAAACGTTCTACTACTTCCAGGTCTAGTTTAGAGTAAGTAATGTGTGTTCACAGGCAGCAGTTCTAATACAAAGACAGACACCGCATACATAAAAGTCCCTAGCCCTCCTCAATATGTGTCATTTTGCCATGGATTGTTTATTGCTTTGGTTCAAAGGAGATTCAATTCATAGAAATAGATCACGTTGAAACGTATGCTCTGCAGAACTGTTCCAGCATTATTAGGCATAGTCATGTTGACTCCCAGATAATCTATCAGTTGACAAATGAGAAAGTACACTTCAACAGTCTTGATTTTTCAGTTTATCTTGGTTTTGCTAGTCTTTGCGGGAAATGATTTAACATAATACATAGAAAAACATGCCACACACGTAGTTACAGTGAGAGTAAATAAAGTGATGGTGTTTCAATAGCAATAGAAGCCACTATGTTTGTCATCTTAAATGACCAAGGCTTAATTCAAAAAATTGTTGTCAAAAGCTGTCAACGCCGACATCAGCTTTAAAGCTCTACCCCAAGCTTTACGTCTAATTGTAATGAATCACTGGATTCACTCTTTCCTCTCACACTCGTGCTTGATCTGAATGGGGATGACCATGTCACTGGGGAGGATGGTGGTGGTTGAGCCTGGGAGGGGTGCTTCTACCAAGAGAACCCCTTCACCAGACAGAGATGAGCTGACGTGCTGCAAGTCCACACCAGGGGGCAGCCTTCAATAAACAAACAACAACAATCAGACAGGCAAAGACAGACAGGCAAAGACTTGTTTACTGTGATTCAATAGACTGCTTGTCATCTGTTTTTACAAATGTAATTAAACCATTTAGAATGTCTTCCTATAGCAATCAACAGCAAAGACGTTCAATTCCACACATAATTTTTTGAGTTCTTACTTTCATTACCGTTATGTCTTTGTCATAGCATTGTGAGGGACTTTATTTTCTATTACAACTTACTTGTATTTTCTTGTAAAGCACCTTGAGACTGATCCATGTTCATCCTCCCTTTCTTCATGTTGACCTTAAAATATAATTTGAGACAATAATTGAAGTAATTGAATAAGGAGCATGTGGACGTGAGACCTCTATAACAATTTTTATCAGTTAATTGTCAAACCTTTTTAGTAACAATGAATGTTCAAACTGCCACCATATTCTGGTTTCTCAGATCAGAGAAATAATGTTAGTACCTGTAATCTCCAGGAAGCCCCCCTTGGTTTTGATTGATATCTCCTCTGGTGAGAAGTGATTGACATCCAGTGTGATCCTCCAGCTGTCCTGTCCTGTCCTGATCTCTGACACTCCTCCAGACAGTTGTCTCTGAAGTCTGGCTGAGGTCTGGGGTGCCACTGCGGCAGGGGGAGTAGTGCCGGGGGCGAAGAGGGGATGGCGTGTGTACCCTGGCCAGGATGATGATGCCAGTCTCCTCCTAGCCCAGTCTATCCAGCTCACATCACCTGGATCCAGGAAAGGAGGGAGGCCAAAGTCCTGCTCCATGATCATGCGGCTAGGCTGTG
Organism: Salmo trutta; assembly: GCF_901001165.1. Taxonomy (NCBI): domain Eukaryota; kingdom Metazoa; phylum Chordata; class Actinopteri; order Salmoniformes; family Salmonidae; genus Salmo; species Salmo trutta. Next base: position 13,562,315 of record NC_042979.1, read on the forward strand.
TCCACTCACGGAAAGGATCCCAGTTTACATCTCGGCGGAAAAGAGGACGCGGTAATACCTTGTTGTGGTCAGCCATGACTTCGGAATGGCCTGAGAGTGGTACTAGGAGGGAAAAAACGGTTTCCTCTCTTGGTTTTCCCCTGGCTAGCTAATGTAATTTAATCGTTGTCTAATTACAATGACTAAGTCAGGGTTAATGACTTACTCAACACACAAAAAGGCAGCAATATTTTCTCCCAAACAGTTCAGGAAGGCTGGCTCATAGTGGGAAGGACTGCCCTGGACAATCAGACTTTGTTCAGCTGTGGAGCATCACTCACACCCTTTATATACCCAGCTGATCCATTCGAGAACTTATCAAACAGTAAGTCTTATCCATGGCATGACAATGAGTTGACTGGCATGGTTGGGGCAGTGGTGTTGCTCCTCTGTTGCCCTGGGACCTGGAGAGAATAAATCTTAAGTATGTGTATTTATAGCTCCAAGGCGTAAATGGCAAGTAGTTGGTGGATGACTCTGGGTGCAGCAACGATGGGGTTTATTCAGCGCTTGGCCTCTGCAGTCTTGTCACATACTGGTGCTCTTTGTCTTCTCCATAGTAATCGCACCGTTCAGCTATGTGCAGGGACAGCATGTCCATTCAGCGCAGAAGCTGCTATGCAACTCGTCAGCTACTGTAGGAACGAGGGGGAAACTTTTAGTTCCAGCCCCAAACTCCAAAGCATGACTTTTCTGGTTACCCCACTGTCGGAACCATGGTTTACTGACACCTAATAGGTTCTTTTGCAGTGACTTCAACTTCTACGTACATCTATGGGCATGTAACATTCACTTACATGTTGACACTGTTGCTCCTGCATCTGAGGGGAGTGATGGAGTTCTAATAGATAGACTGACGCAATAGAGAGGTAGTGAGGAATGTTGATATGAAGAGCCTGTAGGCCTTTCCTCTGGTTTGCCCTGCTTTACCCCTGGGTGTGACTCTCTGTCCCCTCACTCACTGTCAGAGGGGAATGAATCTAATAAGCCTGCGCCAGCGTGTTTTAGGAGGGTCATGAAAGGGATTATCTACATAATGTCAACAACTCAGGCTCTCTCCATTCAACATCTCCCTGGGGTGAAGGGGTGAAGTCCCACTTAGTTCTCTCTCTCTCTCTCTCCCATACGTAATTGATAACTCTTATTTGTTAGCTTTAGAGTCCACTAACCAAGTTTCCAGGCCCCAATCCGTCTATCAGGCAAGGATGGAAACTAGAATTGGTGTACCCTCTATTGCAACAACTGGGCCAGTTGCTGTTGGAGAATTGTTTCGTTGCTGCAGTTTCGTAGTGTTTATATATTTGTGTATTGTCTTTCAGATATTAGTAATACAGCATAACAACAATTGTATTCTACAGGTGGGGGATGAGAGGGGGTGGTGGTGTGCATAAATTCTCAAATAAAGGTGCTTTCATGCTGCAATATGCTATTCACACGTTGGCCCTGTCCAAAATCTGGTTTTGCCTACTACTTACTAAAACTACATACTGTGTACTAATCTTACTACATGTTATTTTGAATGTACTGTTCAGTAAAAACGAATGCAGTAAGCAACAGATCAACATACTAGACTCACCCATCCTAAAAATGAATCATCTAATGCTTAATTGCATTGATTCCCGCCATTCGTTCATTATCCGTGGTTGTGAAACACAAGTGAGCCTGGAAAGACGATTCTATTCTTCAAAAGTGTGCAGTAAATTCTACTAAATGAAAAGCCGAAATTAGTATGACGTCCTGGCATTTAAAGCATACATGATTTTCGAAATTTCACATACTATATAACGTTCTATTTTCGCAAACCTAAATTGCCTACTATTTAGAACGCAGGTATGAGTATTTGGACATTGATTGTACATTGGTTTTCAAAAATGAAATAATAGGAAATACAATAAATGAAATACAAATAAATGAAATACAAAAAAAACGAGTTATCTAGTGGTGACGTGGTCAAATACAAAGACATTCACACATATTCATCTCATACGTCAACGTTGATCGCACTGGTCTCTCAAGTGAGGCCGCTCGGCTCTTCCCTCCGAGACACACTCCCACGGGTGAGCCCCTACCCCGGCTCCCAACCCAGATAGTGAAGACGTTAATAAATATATTTTTGTTGTCAGTTACACTAGGTGAAGGCTGGAGAAGAGAGCCGCACGATGATGGGTCCCCCGGAAGACCAATGCCCAGCACGTTGTCTGTAAAAAAGAATAACAGATACATCAAAACACTGGTGGTAGCTGGTGGTAGCAGTTTTCAAGTATAACCACATGGTGGACTACTACTGCACTTTAGTTGAGACTGTGGTACCGTAGTTGGGAAATGTGTGTCAATATTATGCCAGAGGGCTCAATTAATTACAGAGTAAATGGATTGTGAATGTGACATAAGTCATCTTAATCTTTACAGCTCAAACAAAGTCCAAAACCAATCTGTCATAAATCATTCAAACAATGAACCTCACACCTGACTCAATCAGTACTGCAATACCATTTATTAGTGTGGTAGTGGAATGATTCTAAAATAATTCTTACATGCCAGCACATTCACATTTTGCATTACAGTTAGAAGTGCAAATATACAAGTCATTATGTACAGTACTGTTTTAACTCAACATTGTTGTGTTTTGCCATAGAGCTAGACAAATTATGGTGTTATTAACTTTACTTTCACTGTCAGCAGTAGAACAATGTAATATTTTTGCAACTCTGACCTTGAGACATAGTCATACCTGAGTCCTTGATGCAAAAGTAATGAAGTGGGTTACGTACAAACAGTTATGGAGTATGTCTATTGAAGAATATAATACTGAAGTTAACCTTTCAGTTTTCTGTGAGGCAGTCATTCTCTTTGCAGGAATTCTTGACCAACTACACTATGCGCTGTAGAGGTGGCTGTAAAGAGAGAGGTCTGGATCCTGCAGAAGGTCCATTGGAAACAGCTGATCTTATCTTGTCCATCATCAGACAGCATCTGATCTCTGACATAGCAGACGCTGCAGTTTCACTGAACAAATAAAAACCAGAAAGAAACCAGAAATGTGTAACTGTTGTACAATGGAGCTCACAACCTTGAAAGCATAACTACGTATACAGTTGAAGTTGGAAGTTTACATACACCTTAGCCAAATACATTTAAACTCAGTTTTTCACAATTCCTGACATTTAATCCTAGTAAAAATTCCCTGTCTTAGGTCAGTTAGGATCATCACTTTATTTTAAGAATGTGAATTGTCAGAACAATAGAAGAGATAATTATTTATTTCAGCTTTTATTTCTTTCATCACATTCCCAGTGGGTCAGAAGTTTACATACACTCAATTAGTATTTGGTAGCATTGTCTTTAAATTGTTTAACTTGGGTGAAACGTTTCGGGTAGCCTTCCACAAGCTTCCCACAATAAGTTGGGTGAATTATGGCCCATTCCTCTTGACAGAGCTGGTGTAACTGTGAGTTAGGTTTGTAGGCCTCCTTGCTCGCACACGCTTTTTCATTTCTGCCCACGAATCTTCTATAGGATTGATGTCAGGGCTTTGTGATGGACACTCCAGTACCTTGAATTTGTTGTCCTTAAGCCATTGTGCCACAGCTTTGGAAGTATGCTTGGGGTCATTGTCCATTTGGAAGACCCATTTGCAACCAAGCTTTAACTTCCTTACTTATGTCTTGAGATGTTGCTTCAGTATATCCACATAATTTTCCTACCTCATGATGCCATCTATTTTGTGAAGTGCACCAGTACCTCCTGCAGCATTGAATTTGAAGGTAGGCCTTGAAATACATCCACAAGTGCACCTCCAATGGACTCAAATGATGTCAATTAGCCTATCAGAAGCTTCTAAAGCCATGATGACATTTTCTGGAATTTTCCAAGCTGTTTAAAGGCACAGTCAACTTAGTGTATGTAAACTTCTGACCCACTGGAATTGTGAGACAGTGAATTATAAGTGAAATAATCTGTCTGTAAACAATTGTTGGAAAGATTACTTGTGTCATGCACAAAGTAGATGTCCTAACCGACTTGCCAAAACTATAGTTTGTTAACAAAAAAATTGTGGAGTGGTTGAAAAACTAGTTTTAATGACTCCAACCTTAACTGTAGTATAAAATGTGTATTTTTCAGAGGAAGTGTGTAAAGGAAAAGGAACTGCATGAAGATCCCTTTACCGTACCTTTTATTTTTCCTGCTGTTGACTGAGTGTTACTATCATTAAGTTTAATAATATTGCTCCAATAACTGAACAAATTATAATTCCCACGAGATTATCTGAAAAACAAAGGGCATGTACTGTAACGTCAGTGTGGTTTAAGAGGGAAAGATAAATAATTTTGTTCAAGGGAGTTGTGAATGCTTTGAAATCCTTCCCTTTTTGATTAAAGGACCCATTTGGCACACACTGGCTGAATCGTTGTGCCCAGTGGGATGAAACAGTGGTGTAGTAACGCATTTTAAAGATTTGGGGAAATCAAGAGAAGACAGGACAGGCAGTACATAGAAAAGCAACTAATTTCAAACATAAGCAGAATAAAGTTGAAGTGACCCCACTGGCAATATGCCCATGATATCGACCCTCAGCCTTACTGAGTTCATTTAGCAGTAACAACTGTCTCAAGGCTTAAAAATCCTTCTTTAACCTGTCTCCTCTCCTTCATCTACACTGATGAAAGTGGATTTAACAATAAGGGATCATAGCTTTCACCCGAATTCACCTGTAAAGTCTGTCATGAAAGGAGCAGTGTATACTCAGTGTATATACAGTACCAGTCAAAAGTTTGGACACACCTACTCATTCCATGATTTTTCTTTATTTTAACTATTTTCTACATTGTAGAATATTATTGAAGACATCAAAACTATGAAATAACACATATGGAATCATCTAGTAACCAAAAAAATTGTTAAACAAATCAAAATATTTTATAAGGTGACAGCTTTGCACACTCTTGGCATTCTCTCAACCAGCTTCATGAAGTAAATCAAATCAAACCAAATCAAATTTATTTATATAGCCCTTCGTACATCAGCTGAAATCTCAAAGTGCTGTACAGAAACCCAGCCTAAAACCCCAAACAGCAAGCAATGCATGTGAAAGAAGCACGGTGGCTGGGAAAAACTCCCTAGGAAAAACTCCTGAGAAAGGCCAAAAACCTAGGAAGAAACCTAGAGAGGAACCAGGCTATGAGGGGTGGCCAGTCCTCTTCTGGCTGTGCCGGGTGGATATTATAACAGAACATGGTCAAGATGTTAAAATGTTCGTAAATGACCAGCATGGTCAAATAATAATAATCATAGTAATTGTCGAGGGTGCAACAAGCACGTCCGGTGAACAGGTCAGGGTTCCGTAGCCGCAGGCAGAACAGTTGAAACTGGAGCAGCAGCATGGCCAGGTGGACTGGGGACAGCAAGGAGTCATCATGCCAGGTAGTCCTAGGGCTCAGGTCCTCCGAGAGAAAGAAAGAAAGAAAGAGAGAATTAGAGAGAGCATATTTACATTCACACAGGACACCGGATAAGACAAGAGAATACTCCAGATGTAACAGACTGACCCTAGCCCCCCGACACATAAACTACTGCAGCATAAATACTGGAGGCTGAGACAGGAGGGATCAGAAGACACTGTGGCCCCATCCGATGATACCCCCGGACAGGGCCAAACAGGCAGGATATAACCCCACCCACTTTGCCAAAGCACAGCCCCCACACCACTAGAGGGATATCTACAACCACCAACTTACCGTCCGAAGACAAGGCCGAGTATAGCCCACAAAGATGTCCGCCACGGCACAACCCAAGGGGGGGGCGCCAACCCAGACAGGAAGACCACGTCAGTGGCTCAACCTACTCAAGTGACGCACCCCTCCCATGGACGGCATGGAAGAACACCAGTAAGTCAGTGACTCAGCCCCTGTAAAAGGGTTAGAGGCAGAGAGTCCCAGTGGGAAGAGGGGAACCGACAAGGCAGAGACAGCAAGGGCGGTTCGTTGCTCCAGCCTTTCCGTTCACCTTCACACTCCTGGGCCAGACTATACTTAATCATAGGACCTACTGAAGAGATAAGTCTTCAGTAAAGACTTAAAGGTTGAGACTGAGTCTGCGTCTCTCACATGGGTAGGCAGACCATTACATAAAAATGGAGCTCTATAGGAGAAAGCCCTACCTCCAGCCGTTTGCTTAGAAATTCTAGGGACAATTAGGAGGCCTGCGTCTTGTGACCGTAGCGTACGTGTAGGTATGTACGGCAGGACCAAATCGGAAAGATAGGTAGGAGCAAGCCCATGTAATGCTTTGTAGGTTAGCAGTAAAACCTTGAAATCAGCCCTTGCCTTAACAGTAGTCACCTGGAATGCATTTCAATTAACAGGTGTGCCTTGTTAAAAGTTAATTTGTGGAATTTCTTTCCTTCTTAATGCATTTGAGCCAACCAGTTGTGTTGTGACAGGGTATGGTGTTGTATACAGAAGATAGCCCTATTTGGTAAAAAAACCAAGCCATATTATGGCAAGAACAGCTCAAATAAGCAAAGAGAAACGACAGTCCATCATTACTTTAAGATAGGAAGGTCAGTCAAGAACTTTGAAAGTTTCTTCAAGTGCAGTTGCAAAAACCATCAAGCGCCATAATGAATCGCCACAGGAAAGGAAGACCCAGTTACCTCAGAAATTGCAGCTCAAATGCTTCATGGAGTTCAAGTAACAGACACATCTCAACATCACAACTGTTCAGAGGAGACTTCATGGTCGAATTGCTTCAAAGAAACCAGTTCTAAAGGATACCAATAAGATGAATAGACTTGCTTGGGCCAAGAAACATGAGCAATGGACATGAGACCGGTGGAAATCTGTCCTTTGGTCTGATGAGCCCAAATTTGAGATTTTTAGTTCCAACTGCCGTGTCCGGATGTGTGGTTCCCACCATGAAGCACGGAGGAGGAGTTGTGATGGTGTGGGGGTACTTTGCTGGTGACACTGTCAGTGATTTATTTTGAATTCAAAGCACACTTAACCAGCATGGCTACCACAGCATTCTGCAGCGAACACCATCCCATCTGGTTTGCACTTAGTGGGACTATCATTTGTTTTCAACAGGACAATGGCCCAACACACCTCCAGGCTGTGTAAGGGCTATTTGACCAATGAGGAGAGTGATGGACTGCTGCATTAGATGACCTGGCCTCCACAATCACACGACCTCAACCCAATTGAGATGATTTGGGTTGAGTTGGACCACAGAGTTAAGGAAAAGCAGCCAACAAGTGCTCAGCATATGTGGGAACTCCTTCAAGACTGTTGGAAAAGCATTCCACGTGAAGCTGGTTGAGAGAATACCAAGAGTGTGCAAAGCTGTCATCAAGGTAAAGGGTGGCTACTTTGAAGAATCTCAAATATAAAATATATTTTGATTTGTTTAACACTTTTGGTTACTACATGATTACATATGTGTTACTTCATAGTTTTGATGTCTTCACTATTATTCTACAATGTAGAAAATTGTAAAAAATTAAGAAAAACCCTGAAATGAGTAGATGTGTCCTAACTTTTGACAGGTACCATAAATATAAGGGCAAATGTAAAGTTTCATCAAATCTTTTTTTTGTGCTCAACAGTCCAATGTCCCGTAACCTTTCGTTCACTAACATTACAGGCATCTCTATTGAGTAATGGTAGCAAAGGTCATTGCGTTAACACATTTCTTTAAGCTCCTCTGCTGACTAATTCACTCATCAGTGCCTGTTTATTTTGGACCCTATTTTTACCATTGAGGATTAAGGCTGTAGTGTGAAAGCTTTGCCTGCAGATGGCTCTAACTGCCTTACATATGAAATACCTCACAAAACATAAGACCCTTCATCAACACCCTGAACTGTGAGTGAGCTGATAAGGAATATAATTACGAACCGTGTGTGATGCATTAACTACACACAGTGAGAATATAATATATTATCCTGTTGGCCTGTGCTACAACCAGTTAACTGTAACACAAGTTATTCAAATGTTCTCATTTTAAATCACTATATGGTTGATTCCTAACTGCTGTGCTGATAAGCCATCTGTCTCCTTTGTGATTGATGGTGTTTATTTAGTACCCCCCACACCACTTTGGGGGCATTACAGTATAACTCCCGTCTGTAATAGAGATGTATCATTCAGTGTTAGATGTGTCTTGATCTTTATCATCGGTCAAATGTATTAATCTCTTTAGCCAATAGTTTTTAGCAGGCAATAGCCAGGGATCCATCATTTTTTTGTGTTTTTCAAAAGCTTTAAGAGGCTTTGCTATCCTTCAACATATTTTTATAGCCTATATATTCTTACCTCTTTGTTGATTGATATCCATTGAATTGTGTCCATTTTCTGTTTTAGAAAGATTTGTACACATTTGAAAAGATAGATGGTATCATCATAAAATAATATAAATTAGATTATAACAATGGACAAACTGTCGATGGTGTGCGTACTGGGAGCGGAGTCAGGTGCAGGAGAGCAGAGTTGTGAACAAGCACACACTTTATTCAGGCTGGAGAAACCAACAGACGGACGCCACTGCGTCGAAACCTCCAGCCAATATGCCAAAGTGTAAAAACACGCAAACAGTCACAATAATAAAGTACAAACAAATAAACATACCACGTGAATATTAAACACGGCATAAACGCACACCAGAAATAGCGCGTCAAATGACACGTAACACGAAACAATCACACAAAGACATGAGGGGGAACAGAGGAATAAATACATGTAGTGTGATTGAGGAATGATAACCAGGTGCGCAGGGAACAAGACAAAACTAATGGATAAATAAAAAATGGAGCGTTGATGGGTAGAAAGCCGGTGATATCGACCGCCGAACACCGCCCGAACAAAGAGTGACACAAACCTTACCTTAATTGAGGAGATTTTACATTTTTCAGTTAAGTGCCTGCACCTGCTGTCCTTTCAAATGAAAATCCAAATGTTTCAGTTGGGCAGTCAGGTTCCTGCAAGAACCCTACCAACTAAGAAGGTTCCTCGATGAACCCCACCTCCTCTGGGGTTCTTGGAAGATCCTTTTGGGGGCCATTTTGTCACGCCCTGACCTTAGATTGCCGTTTATTTTCTCTATTTTGGTTAGGTCAGGGTGTGATTTGGGTGGGCATTCTAGATTTTGTATTTCTATGTTTTCTATTTCTTTGTGTTGAGCCAAGTATGGTTCCTAATCAGGCAGCTGTTTATCGTTGTCTCTGATTAGGAATCATACTTAGGCAGCCCTCCCCCCCCCCCCCACACTTTCAGTTGTGGGATCTTGTTTTTGCACAGCTCTGTAAAGCCTGCAGAACGTGACGGTCGTTTTCCGTTATTTGTTGTTTTGCTTTAGTGTTCTGAGTTTAAATAAATATTTATCATGAGCACTCAACACGCTGCACCTTGGTCTACTCCTTACGACGAGCGTCACACATTTTCAGTGCCATGAACCCTAAGGTTCTTCAAAGAACCCCATAGAAGGTGGGGTTCATCGAGGAACCTCCTTAGTTGGTGGGGGTTCTTGCAGGAACATAACTGCCCAACTAATATTTCAATTTGAAACGGCAGCAGGTGCAGGCACTTAACTGACAAATGTAAAGATCTCCACAATTTAAGGTAAGGTTTGTCCCTTGTTATGATCTAATTGATATTACTTTATGATGATACCATCTATCTTTTCATATGTGTACAAATCTTTCTAAAACAGAAAATTGACACAATTCAATGAATATCAATCAACAAAGAGGTAAGAATATATAGGCTATAAAAATATGTTGAAGGACAGCTGTATTATGTGCAGATGACTGAACTGATCACTTTTGTGTCTGTAGGTGTACAGACAAGGAGGCATACAAAGGTATGTCAATTGGTATTCTATACAGATCACATTTACCATCCTCCTCTCTTACCTCGTGAATGAATATCCCATAGGCCTCTACATTATGGACAAGGTATGTGTATGAAAACCATTATCAAAACAGTTTTTTTTCATTCACATTCACCTCAAATACCAAGGTATGAATTCTGTCATTTGCATGTTTTGTTAATCATCTGTTTAATTACTATTTTTGGGATTCACAGACTTCACCCTCTCTACACCTCTGATTATAACAGGAAACCTGTTAGATTACCATGTGCTGCAAAATCATTCTGCCTATGGATACGGAGAACATCAACACATTAACACCAACACTCCAGAGAATATATCCACTGGACTTGGGGCTCTGCTTTGAGTTTACATCATATTTGGATATTTTTTTCTGCTTTGCCACTAAAATCATGATAAACACTGAGAACTAAAATATTGTGTTATTGTTATTATTATTATTATTATTATTATTATTATTCATAATAGTAGGGCAGGAGGGGTAGTTCAAAAATGTACCCCAAAAGGTTCTTCAAAAGGTTCTTTGAGGATGCATTAAAAGGGGTTCTTTGAAGATCTTATAGGGGTTCCCCCACAGTTTCAATTTGAAGAACCCCTAAAGGATACTCCAGGAACCTTTTCTTTTTAGAGTGCGGGTTACAGACAACTGAATTATGCGCTGGTCTGTCTGATACGTGACCATGCCTCACATAAAACAAATCCTCCAACTCAAATATTTTGTCAACAGAAATCAGGAAAGCCCCATAATATGCACCATCAAACTATAGGGATGCCATTATGAAAATGCTAAACTGTAGACCAAAAATCCATTATTTTAGATACGACAGAAAATGCCTGCCAGACAACTACATATTTCTGGCTTGCGTGGCAATGAAGCTGCATTTAAAATATTGCGGATCCATTTGGGTCCAATACAGACCCGACCCAACTTGAATCCAGGTCTCTCTCATTTTGGACATGTTCTGGACGGATCTGGTCCACCTAGAATCCAATTTGGGTCAGGTATTGTTTTCAAAAATGACAAGGTCGGGTCAGTTGTGCATTTCGCAGGTACAGATCGGTTCAGGTCTCATTTCCGGGACCCGAGAAGACCTCTAGTCCATAGCTGTACCTTTAAAAAAAAAAAAATCAGAGTTAGCAAAGATGATCTATTCTGTTAGACAGAAGCCTGTGACATGACTGACCAATCAGGACTCATCTCTTGGCACGTCCAGTCCCTTCATTATCTCAGCCAATCGTGGCAAACCAGAAAGGATCCTGTCTTTCTCCTTATATAGCTCAGGGCTTTCTCCTTGGCTAAACTAGGCTCATAATTAAATATTTAAATTCATATTTAGGCCTACAGATAACACACCCGTTTGTTGTTTAACAGTTTTTTTTTAAACAGCCCTACTAAGTAGGAACTAGCATCAATTGCCCACCTTCCTGAATCGAGTCACATTTTGTCTCTCAGCCCCTAGATTTATGTACAATATCCATTCTGATCATAACAATGCCACCTGCGAGTCAGTTAGTTGCCTTGGTAACCTCTGGAGGCAGAGAGCCCCCTTGAGACAGACCTGGTGCTAAGTATAGTTCTCAGACTCAAAAACCTGACTGAATTAAGACACAATGATGATATATGTAATTACCAGTGAATAGCTAATGAACACCCACTTAGAAAATCCGAGAGACTCAAGGATATTTTTGTGTGATAATTAGTGCTTGTATTAATCACTTTGAAAGTCTGATTTGAAAGAGGCTTGGCTGAGGCAACAGCCAACTCCGTAAGTACGACCCTCCACTGCTCTAGTAAAGAGGGATTCAGAGTACAAAACACTTATGCCAAACTGCTCTGCTCACTTACACAAATGAAAGAAGATGCAATTACACCACACTGGCAAATCACATTGAGTTATTGTGAGCTTTCCAAATGTAGCTGAAAATATGATGATATATTCAATTAGATTTTGACGATTTAGACAAGATTTGCATGTGAATATGTCATTTATTCAATATCTTATCTAAGGAAATACAGAAAGATCATTGGGCACAACTAATGCAATCAAATCCGCTACATTCAATTTTTTAGCAGATACCTCCACATTTGCAGAAATGTGGCCACATTGCAGTGACACTAACAGTGACAGCCAATCCTTCAGAATATAAATTCCATCTATTCAGGGGGAACTGTTGCCTTCAGCAAGGAAATCTCATTAATACTGATCATGTGGAAATAAACATTATTTTGATATTGTAATGGAATAAGCACATTCACCAAGTGCAAGCTGTTCTGACAAGCTTGTCATTCAAATGAGTCCACACTCTTCATAGCCTCCAGCAGTAATATAGAGCAGAGGCCATTCAATTTAATGAACAGCCCGAACCGTAATACTGTGATTTACCAAAGTTGTAGGTACTCATTAACAGGGCGAAATGGGAGAAGATTTTCTCTCAAGAGCATATGATGTGCTGAAACGTTTCAGAAATTGAACAGGTAACACACACACCATCATAAAGATGGGCGCATCACTCCATCATAAAGATGGGAGCATCACTTCATCAGGGTAATGTGTGACATAGCTCCAGCCTAGTGTGTAAACCCATATATCTGTTGATTAGAGGGGGATGGGATGATGCTATCCTAACATCAATCTATCCCAGTAAATGGGTGGCTGTCTTCTGTTGACTCATGCAGGAGCTGTGATGCTACTGGGTGACTGGCTGGAGGCTGATAATGCATGTTGAATCACACATACTGTAGTAGCCATGAAGTGCGATGCACAGCTCACTGCTCTGGAGAATGGGGATACATTTTGACATTTTAGTAATTTAGCAGATGCTTTTATCCAGAGCAACTTAGTTAATGCATTCATCTTAAGGTAACAAAGTAAGACAACCACATGACAGGTTTAGGCAGTAGTTGTCATCTCCCATCTGGACTACTGCAACTCTGTTGGCTGGGGAGCGAATAAATAGTAAAAAATGCCTCTTATCCAGAACGCTGCAACCCGCTTGGTGTTCAACCTTCCCAGGTTTTCCTATGTCACCGCACACTCCACTGCCTTCCTGGCTTCAAAGCTCGCATCCACTTCAACACCCTGGTGCTTGCCTACGAAGCAGCAAGGGGAACTGCCCGTCCCTACCTTCAGGCTATGCTCAAATCCTACACCCCAACCCACCTCTGGTCTCTTGGCCCTCCCACCTCTACGGTAGGTCAGCTCCCGCTCACCCCAGTCAAATCTCTTCTCTGTCCTACCACCCTAAATGGTGGAACGAGCTTTCCCTGATGTTAGGACAGCTGAATCCCTGCCAATCTTCCAGAAACTTCTGAACCCCTACCTCTTCAAAGAGTATCTTAAATAATCCCACCGTTGCCTTTCGTGAACTAACACTCACACTTGATCTTTTCCTTCTAGCACTGACTTTGCTGATAGCTGCTTTGAGGAAAAATGCATTTACTATGAGATATGTGTTGTCTCACCTAGGTATCTTAAGATGAACTCACTACTGTCAGTCACTCTGTATAATAGCGTCTGCTAAATTACTAAAATGTGTTGTTTTTGGAGGCTCTACAGCTCACAGGAATCTCTTAAGATGGCATGGCATTCTCCCTAAAAGACCTGGGAGAAATACCCTCCTTAGCCTTCAGCATTTCTATACTAGAGGCAGTGTACATGTAAAGTGTTCCATTTACAATGTTATTGGCTGTGCTATGTTACTAGAGTCAGCTTTCCTGCAAGAGGATGATATTAAAGCCGATATCTCTGCATATAGGATACTAAACTTTCACCCTCTGCTATTGCACATACTGTGGTATCCTACTCAACAACGTTATTGCATTTGCATTAACGTAAATGTAATACCCTTTGACACTGCCCTTGTTTTATTGATGATGGGTGCGGTACACATGAAACAGGAATTGCATTGCATCTCAGTGAAGGTGTGCCATATTCAACTGAAATGGATGGATGAGTGCTTTGATGGTCGCTCCCTCCCTCTGCTCATGCCTTCAACCAAGATAATTATCAGACCTTACACTACAAAGAAAAAAGGAACAAACAAAGCATCAAAAGAAGCTGAGCATGACAGCTGTATTGTTGTGAGACATCATTTCAAAGCATTTACAGTTTGATAAAGAGGCATTGATGTTTTAGGTAAGGTACATTCTTCAGCCGTCAGATATGTGGTAGTAGATATGTGGTCGTAGAATAGGGGCCTGAGGGCACACACTTAATATGCTGTGAAACCTGTTGTGAATGTATTGTAATGTTTTTAAAATGGTATAACTGCCTTAATTTTGCTTGACCCCAGGAAGAGTAGCTTCTGCTTTGGCAACAGCTAATGGGGATCCATAATAAATACAAATAGAAATACTGTACTTACTGGGATTATTTTCAAGGGGACACTTATTTTGATTTATTTCCTGCATTGTTGGTTGCTTTTTTCATCCGATAGAGAACAAACAAGCATCAATCTTAGAGGATGGGAAATGCAATTTTAGGCAACAAGCATTTCTACCAAATATCTTTTGACAAAAACAATACTGTTGTGCTTTGTGAGTTTTGTTGCGCTCTTGATTTACACTGAACAAAAATATAAACTCAACTTGTAAAGTGTTGGTCGCATGTTTCATGAGCTGAAATAAAAGATCCCAGAAATGTTCCATAAGCACAAAAAGATTATTCTCTCAAATTTTGAGCACAAATTTGTGTACATCCCTGTTTGTGAGCATTTCTCCTTTGCCAAGATAATCCATCCAGTGTGGCATATCAAGAAGCTGAATAAACAGCATGATCCTTACACAGATGCACCTTGTGCTGGGGGACAATAAAAGTCCACTCTAAAATGCGCAGTTTTGTCACACAACATGCAATTGGCATGTTGACTGCAGGAATGTCCACCAGAGCTGTTGCCAGATAATTTAATGTTAATTTATCTACCATAAGCCGTCTCCAATGCTGTTTTAGAGAATTTGTACATCCAACCGGCCTCACAACCGCAGACCACGTATGTGGCGTCATGTGGGCGAGAGGTTTGCTGATGTCAACGTTGTGAACAGAGTGCCCCATGGTGGCGGTGGGGTTATGGTATGGGCAGGCATAAGTTAAGGACAACGAACGCAATTGCATTTTATCTATGGCAATTTTAATGCACAAAATTACCATAACAGGGTCCTGAGGCCCATTGTGAGGCCCATTGTCTTTAAGGTATCTGTGACCAACAGATCTATATCTGTATTGCCAGTCATGTGAAATCAATAGATTAGGGCCTAATGAATTAATTTCAATTGACTAATTTCCTCATATGAACTGTAACTCAGTAAAATCAATGAAATTGTTGCATGTTGCATTTATATTTTTGTTCAGTATAGATATGCTGTTGTATTAGATTTCCAGTAAATTCATACACTGTCACAGAAACATTTGTAAATGTTTTCAAAATTATTAAATTATTCAAACGGTATCAGCAGTTATTTATGGAGATGCTAATCCTCTCACACACACACACACACACACACACACACAGGCAGATTGGGCTCAGATAGCTGGAGGGGTTAGATGTGGCTCCAGGCTGTGCTGGCAGGCTGTAGCCAAGTGGAAGTGTGTCACAGTACTCTGAGTATCAGGTTAGAAATCCTCTCCTCCCCTGTACCCGATAACACTGCCTGCTGGGCTCTGATTAGCCTTCTCCAGCCTCCTAACAGGTTCACCCAAGCTATGTCCCATGGAGAACGATTCCAGGGTTTGGACATCAATAACTCAGATCACTGTGGGACTTACCTCAGAGGTGAAGAACTTTCCCAGGGTTATCTCCAACTGCTCCAACCAAACCACTTGTATCATTTATCACTTTTAACATTTATGATAACATTTATCTCTTGTAGACTTTGGAGATCTAGAATTATTTCAAGTTCAAATCATATCTGGTATTTGAGATGGGCACCACGAGAAATTGAATCCTTTTTCCAAAACTTTTAATACACATATTATATGCATGGGTCTACAACTTTCTATGAACATATCAATATTCATCCATTATGTTTCTGAATGAAATATATTGTTTCTGGAAAAACCTGTCACAGCAGCAAAGCTTTAATAACAGGTATTGTCACATTTAAAGCCTAGCAGGGAACTGTGCTTGCTTTCATCATAGTGTAAAGAAATCCACCACCAATTTAATTTGACATTTTATATTCCAGCGGTCTCCTCCTGGAAGGGATATTGCGGTCCATTCTGCATTCTGCCACCTACTTATCCTCTCTCCCCCTGAGCCAAACCCACTCTTTTATTATAGAGGGGAAGTGGAGTTAGGCCCGTATCTTCTGATGTAGCATGATGAGGGAACAAGCAATTTGTCTTCAGTCTGAGGTAGTCACTACGCAAGATTAAAACAAGCACAGCTATCACCCTCGGCATCTCATGATACTCATGCATTTTTCAACAACATATCATCTTCGCTCTACTTGTCTTGACCTTGAATTGAAATTGTTTTGCACAGGTTGCACATACTCTATTTCAGTATCTCAAATATTGCAATGGTAGTGAATACCAAACAGCAAAAACTTGTCATAACTAGGTTCTACACAGGGAAAATGAGCAGGAGGTACCTATACAAGAGACGCAGGTCCGGGTTCCTTGTTAGAATTCGTAGGCGAGTGAGTAACCCACCTCTACCATCCATCCTATTGGCCAATGTGCAATCATTGGAGAATAAACTGGATGAGCTCCGTTCAAGACTATCCTACCAATGGGACATTCAAAACTGTAATATCTTATGTTTCACCGAATAGTGGCTGAACAACGACATGGATAATATACAGTTTGCTGGTTTATCCATGCATCGGCAAGACAAAACAGCAGCCTCCGGCAAGACAAGGGGTGGTGGTCTGTGTCTATTTGTCAATAACAGCTGGTATGCAAAATCAAAATTAAGTTTCAAGGTTTTGCTCGCCTGAGGTGGAGTATCTCATGATAAACTGTAGACCACACTATTTACCAAGAGAGTTTATCTATATTTTTCGTAGCTGTCTATTTACCATCAAAAAACGATGCTTGTACTAAGACCATACTCAATGAGCAGTATAAAGCTATAAGCAAACAATAAAATGCTCATCCAGAGGCGGCGCTCCTAGTGGCCGAGGACTTTAATGCAGGGAAACTTAAATCCGGTTGACCTAATTTCTACCAGCATTTTACATGTGCAACCAAAGCCCCAAAAAACTCAAGACCACCTTTACTCCACACACAGAGACGCGTGAAAAGCTCTCCCTGGCCCTCCATTTGGCAAATCTGGCGATAATTCTATCCTCCTGATTCCTGCTTACAAGCAAAAACTAAAGCAGGAAGTACCAGTGACTCGCTCAATACGGAAGTAGTCAGATGACGCAGATGCTAAGCTACAGGACTGTTTTGCTAGCACAGACTGAAATATGTTTCGGGACTCATCCGATAGCATTGAGCAGTATACCATATCCGTCACCGGCTTCATCAATAAGTGCATCGATGACGTTATCCCCACAGTGACCATACTTACATACCCCAACCAGAAGCCATGGATTACAGGCAACATCTGTACTGAGCTAAAGGGTAGAATCCCGCTTTCAAGGAGCAGGACTCTAACCGGGACGCAAGCAACACTGAAGCATGCATGAGAGCACCAGCTGTTCCGAAAGACTGTGTGATCACGCTCGCCTTAGCCCATGTGAGTAAGACCTTTAAACAGGTCAACATTCACAGACAAACTGGCAAGTTTCTTCACTGACATTTTCAACCTGTCCCTGGCCGAGTCTGCAATACATACATGTTTCAAGCAGACCACCATAGTCCCTGTGCCCAAGAACACCAAGGTAACCTGCCTAAACATCTGTAGCCATGAAGTGCTTTGAAAAGCCGGTCATGGCGCACATCAACACCATCATCCCAGAAACCCTAGACCCACTCCAATTTGCATACCGATCCACAGATGACGCTATCTCTATTGCACTCAACACTGCCCTTTCCCACCTGGACAAAAGGAAGACCTACGGGAGAATGCTGTTCATTGACTACAGCTCAGCGTTCAACACCATAGTGCCCTCAAAGCTCATCACTAAGCTAAGGACCCTGGGACTAAACACCTCTATCTGCAACTGGATCCTGGATTTCTTGACTGGCTGCCCCCAGGTGATAAGGGTAGGCAACAACACATCTGTCACCCTGATCCTCAACACTGATCCTCAACCCTCAAGGGTGCGTGCTTAGTCCTCTTCAGTACTCCCTGTTCACCCATGACTGCGTGGCCAAGCACGACTCCAACACCATCATTAAGTTCGCCGACGACACAATGGTGGTAGGCCTGATCACCGACAACAATGAGACAGCCTATAGAGAGGAGGTCAGAGACCTGGCAGTGTGGTGCTAGGACAACAACCTCTACCTCAACGTGATCAAGACAAAGGAGATGATTGTGGACTACAGGAAACGGAGGGCCGAGAACACCCCCATTCTCATCGACGGGGCTGTAGTGGAGCAAGTTGAGAGCTTCAAGTTCCTTTGTGTCCACATCACCAACAAACTACCATGGTCCAAACACACCAGGACAGTCGTGAAGAGGGCACGACAATGCCTATTCCCCCTCAGGAGGCTGAAAAGATTTGGCATGGGTCCTCAGATCCTCAAAAAGTTATACAGTTGCACCATCGAGAGCATCCTGACAGGTTCCATCACCGCCTGGTATGGCAACTGCTTGGCCTCCGATCGGTGCTACAGAGGGTAGTGCGTATGGCCCAGTACATCACCGGTGCCAAGCTTCCTGCCATCCAGGACCTCTGTACCAGGCTGTGTCAGATGAAGGCCTTAAAAATTGCCGAAGACTCCAGCCACCCTAGTCACAGACTGTTCTCTCTGCTACCCCACGGCAAGCGGTACCAGAGGGCCAAGTCTAGGCCCAAAATGCTTATTAACAGCTTCTACCCCCAAGCCGTAAAACTGTTGAACAGCTAATCAAATGGCTACCTGGATGCCTCCCCTGTGCTTGATCACAAAGATTACAGTTCACATGTTGTCTGATTGAAACACTTTCATATAATTAGAGAGCCTGGAGACTCAAGGTCAGCCCTTTGCGTAAATGTATGTGGAACCAGCTGTAGAGGTGAGAAATCAATACTTTTCATGATTAAGAATAGTAAAAAACTCCGCTCTTATACAAAATCACTCGTCAAGAAGGAACACATATGTCATAATGTTTAATGTCATATTATCATTCGATTCAAGTTGTTGTGTACAATTTGTGTTTTTCACTTTTTCCTCTATTGTCCATGAATGTGAGATAATTTAGCCCTCCAGATGACAGACATATGATTGAAGGAACATAATTGTGTTCAGGGATTATGGCGTGATATGAATGAAATCTGAAATCAGAAACAAAACACACTCAAAATGAACTGGTTCGTCAACATGTGCCAGTTCGCTTGTATTACCTCCTTTAGTATCGCAGACTGCAACTATCATTGTCATAGACAACCTCTGTAGCGGGTATGGTACTTCCTCTGGTTCTTCGTAAGGATAAGTATCCTCCATACTTTGTGATGACTTGTTGTTAAGATGCTTGAGATGTGGAAGGTTGGTGTTGAGATGTTTTTGAAATTCCTTGACATTTCCAGGAGCAGACAACAGAGTCTATAACCTCAATCCAAAGGAACACAATATTTGTAAAGTGGATTGTCCAAGTGCTACAAGGTAAGAGTCCCATGTCTTTTTTGTAGACATCAGCTGGCCTGTATATTGTGCCCTCAGTGTCGTGGAGGTTTGATCCAGTTCCTGATAGTCCACCTCTGACCAGAGCACCTCTGGACCACCAGCCGTAGGCCGAAGCTGGCCTCTTTAGACATCTCCACCTCCAAACAACGACCAGTGTCTCTGCTGATTATTGGGCCGTTCTACAGAGGGAAGAGGAACAAGCTGTGGTTATAATTGCAGTATTAAAAAGCAATACAGTTTTGGCAGGAGTCCTTTTTTCCCCACAAGTCATGACATTTTGAAGTTTTACCTGACTGAAGTCCCAAAGCCTTTGTGATGAGTGTGACGCTCCATCAAATTTTTTGAGACTTGGCGTCCGCCCTCGTCCCTCGTCCACCAGACACTTGGTGTTGGGCAAGAACGTAGTAGAACCCAGGGGACCAAGCTGCAAAAGCCCTTCTGAGCTATAACGGCCCAGCTAAAAAAACATGTCAATGCCAAGTAAACATCAAGTTCTGACAAAATATATGAAAGGTTATACACAAATACTATCTTTGCAGACACCTACATACAGTAGTCACTGGACAATACAAAACCTGTTGAATACATCTGTACACATAGGAATGGTACATGTTATTGTGTAATCCTTGAGCTGTCTCATGAGAAAGATCCTTCTTGATACCTTGAGTACAAAAGGTCATAGTGCCTCTTGAGCTGAACAAGAGCTGTCAAACCAGTGCCTGCTCTTTCAACAGCTGAACCACAACTACCCAGTGGAAAGGCCATCTTGAAACAAAAGATGAGACATGACCAAGTAAGCCTTCAATCCAGCTCTATTGAACTTCAATCAAATCCAATGGAAGGCCTGTCCTTAGTTACTGTTGAGATGTCCAACAAACATTTGCTGTGTAATTGACTGAAATACTAATGACAATGTAGACTTGATAGATACCACAGGGATATGTGGTATGTATGTTCCATGCTGATGAAAGCTAAATTGTTTATGAGCGTAATGGACCATACAGATCCCTTAGGTGAGTACATTTTGTTATAAATGAGACCCAGTGATCCTATCGGAAGAGTTCATTGTCATTTGACGTTGTGAGCTTGATCTCTATTTCATTTCACACGCCAAACGCAACTTCAAACCAGTGAATGTCACAAGTAAGGGCACAGACGATTACAAAATCCAGGGTTGAATTATTCACAGTGAACAACACTCAGGAAACTAGATGCCAGAGAGGATGTTGGAGCCCATCACAGGTGCTGCTGCACTATTCTGAGTAGAGGTAACCTTGTCAAATTACCCTGTGCCAAGCCAATTCATTTGGAATTCACTGAATTACCATGCTAAAGCAAGCTAAATGAAAGCACAACCAACTACTGTAAGATGAACAATGGAAGGGCTTCAACGCAAATGGGTATGCATAATATATTGTGGACATCTGCAGGGGCCAGAGTGTATGGGATAGTTATAAATGTTTTCCTGAACTAACATAAGAGCTTGTGTAAGAGGATTACATTTCTATGCATTCAAGCATATAAGGTTTTAAGAACTTTTCCTGACCTGAGATGTCATGCCATGACACGGGTAGAGAATCGCGCTGTTGTCATCATTAGGTCCTTGGTCTAAGCAATAGCCACTGGCCTTGCTGTTTCGCACCTCGCCGTAGGTGATGGTGTCATTGTACACTCGCATCTCTGGATACACATTCTGCAAGTACCACTGGAAACTATGACATTGCAATTTCTTCCTCAAGGCGATTCTCTCAGAAACATCTCCAAAATCAACTCCGGGGTTCTGTTGAGTTAGAAAACAATTCACAGCACCAAAATCAATGACCAGTTAAGACGCAATTGAGCTGTAGAATATTGGGGAACTACACTAGACTCACGTTGATGGGGATATTCCAGGCCATGTAGACGTGCGATTTGTAGTCGTCCATCCACACCTCGGCGGCCCTCAAGGCATTGCGCTTTGCATAGTAATCAATGTCGTTGTTATAGGGTTTCTTGGTGCGTTCAATGTGTGCCACCCGAGCACACGGTAACACCTCCATACTCCCCCCGCACTGCCATACCTGAGACATAACATAGACAGTTCAAGAAAGAAAGAAAGAAAGAAAGAAAGAAAGAAAGAAAGAAAGAAAGAAAGAAAGAAAGAAAGAAAGAAGCCTGACCACAATAGTAAAATAGCATTATATTCTAAAGATAAATCTTGTTGAGAGAGGTGCCGCCGAGGCAATTGCCCACAGGCACATGGAGAGCTGTTAACACCTTCCAATTGCCCAGTTGCTAGGACATTTTTCAGGCAAAGGGCCACTTCATTGTGTGTATGATTATACTATACTGATGGTGTTGCCAGAATTTTTTTTTAGAGTACCTCTTCATACTCCAGTGCATTGAGCACAGCACAGAGAGGTGTTGTAGGGTTAGCAAAAATATAATTTGCCTTAGATCTCTTTTGATACAATCAGCTGTCTCTCATTGGGTTTCTGTTATTGTGCTGTCACCCTTTCCCACTGTCTCCATTACCTGGACCAAATGTTTTGTACTTTATTCCCCTCTCAGCATAATAGGTGCATCTCTCTCTCTCTCTCTCTCTCTCTCTCTCTCTCTCTCTCTCTCTCTCTCTCTCTCTCTCTCTCTCTCTCTCTCTCTCTCTCTCTCTCTCTCTCTCTCTCTCTCTCTCTCTCTCTCTCTCTCTCTCTCTCTCTCTCTCTCTCTCTCTCTCTCTCTCTCTCTCTCTCTCTCTCTCTCTCTCTCTCTCTCTCTCTCTCTCTCTCTCTCTCTCTCTCTCTGTCTCTCTGTCTCTGTCTCTGTCTCTGTCCTGCTGTCTCTGTCCTGCTGTCTCTGTCCTGCTGTCTCTGTCTTGCTGTCTCCTCTCGTTTCCCGCACACTGCTGCTCACGTCATAACGATCATGTTGGAAGTGTGAAATAAGTCTGTGTGTCAGTGGGACGCTGGTAGGTGACTGCAGAGTTCTGGAACACATTCAGTTCTCACACTGGGACACAACTTCCACACCAACGTCACTACAGACTTTTTTACAGTCTACAAACAAAAATATTCCTGTTTCCCAAAAACAATTAAACTATCTCAGTTATAGTATTAGAAAAAGCTTTTGGGAAATAACTGATGGACAAATCACCTGACACAGACCATTTTTTGGTGCACTATAAGGGCATGTTTTGTTATTCAGCAGTACCAGGTGGTGCGGTGCAGGATAACTTCCATCCATATTCATGCCAACTGGTCTCTCTGTATGCTTAGAGCCTAATGATTCCTTAATGATCTCAGCAGAGCCAAACAAAACATGCAGGGAGAGAATTTAGTCAGAACAGACCCATATGTTTTAATAACATGCCATTGATGCCAAGTCACAAATTATTTTAGGACCTAAGTTAAATGATCGGATTGAATATTCCATTCTGTTTGATAGCAAAACTGACCCTGTATATAATGTGCTTACTTTATCATGTTCTTCTTATTTCTTATTTTTATTACTGTGTGTTTTTGTTCTACCTTTTGTTATGTTTAGTACTACATTGATATAGATTACTGAATTGTTGGGTTTAGAGCTGGCAAGAAAGGCATTTCACTGGACTTGTACACAAGACTTAAAACGTAAAACTGAACTTGTTTTGAATCATACTTCACATAATGGCAGCCTATCCCTTTTTAAAAGATATTGAAATCTATTTGGATCAGGGCCAAAATATATAGAACAATTTGCTACCGTTACATTCATATTAAATCCCACCCACATCCTTTTTACTGTGACACAGCTTAATTGAACTTCATGCATCTCTTACAGCACACAAACACTTGAACTCGCCAGTCACAATTACAGAATGATTTTCTTGCTTTATAATCACATTGTAATGGCTAACACATAATGGACCACATAACATACTGTATTGATCAGTTCTTAGTTTAAGCATGTACCATTTAGAAACTTACCCTCATGCCCAATTCAATGTTCTCTCCTCCATACACCTCCATGCCTGGGTCTAGAAGGCCAATCTCTTCAAAGTATTCTCTGTTCACCACAAAGGAGCAGCCAATCATGGCAGGGGTCCTGAACGGAGAAATAACAGATTAAGGCCTAGCGGCCTACCCTGTACAGAGTTAGAACATCGTGTATATTTTAAGAACAAGTTTTTCAAGCCCACGTTTTCTGTCTATAGAAAGCCTACACACCCTTGGATTTCTTCACTGTTATTCTGTTGCAAAGTGGATCGATCAACACGATCAACACAAAATACTCTAATGTCAAAGTGGAAGACAAATTCTAACATTTGTTTTTGAGTAATGAAAAATAAAACACTAATATGTACGACACTAACATGTTGGAAACACCTTTGGTAGTGATTACAGCTGTGAGTCTTCTTGGGTAAGTCTCATATGAGCTTTGCACACCTGGATTGTGCAATATTTTCCCAAGCTCTGTCAAGGTGTTGGGGATCATGGCTAGACAGCAATTTAAGGGGGCAGTTACTCAGTGAAGTGTTGTGTTAGATTTGCCCCAAACATTTAGGCCAAAAAGTGTATTCCTTTGCCATGTTCTTATAAGTATTACTTCAGTGCCTCGTTGCATACATTGCATGTGTGATGGAAATGTTCTCTGTGTGTATCAAAACAAATCAAATTGTATTTGTCACATGCGCCGAATACAACAGGTGTAGACCTTACAGTGAAATGCTTACTTACAAGCCCTAACCAACAATGCAGTTTTAAGAAAATATCTAAAATAATTACCGGTTAGTCAAGGTAATTGAGGTAATGCAAATAGTCTGAGAAGCCATTTGATTAGATGTTCAGGAGTCTTATGGCTTGGGGGTAGAAGCTGTTTAGAAGCCTCTTGAACCTAGACTTGGGGCTCCGGTACCGCTTGCCGTGCAGTATCAGAGAGAACAGTCTATGACTAGGGTGGCTGGAATCTTGGACAATTTTTAGGGCCTTCCTCTGACACTGCCTGGTATAGAGGTCCTGGATGGCAGGAAGCTTGGCCCCGGTGATGTACTAGGCCGTATGCACTACCCTCAGTAGTTCCTTGCGGTTGGAGGCCGAGCAGTTGCCATACCATGCAGTGATGCAACCCGTCAGGATGCTCTCGATGGTGCAGCTGTAGAACCTTTTGAGGATCTGAGGACCCATGCCAAATCTTTTCAGTCTACTGAGGGGGAATAGGTTTTGTCGTGCCTTCTTCGTGACTGTCTTGGTGTGCTTGGACCATGTTAGTTTGTTGGTGATGTGGACGCCAAGGAACTTGAAGATCTCAACCTGCTCCACTACAGCCCCATCGATGAGAATGGGGGCGTGCTCGGTCCTCCTTTTCCTGTAGTCCACAATCATCTCCTTTGTCTTCATCACGTTGAGGGAGAGGTTGTTGTCCTTGCACCACACGGCCAGGTCTCTGACCTCCTGGTCAGTCTCGTCGTTGATCAGGACAAACACTGTTGTGTCATCGGCAAACTTAATGGTGGTCATATGTTTAGAATAATGCTGCTTTGTAATTACATGTCTTGGTTGGGTTCATTCGAGTGACGGATTGACTACACACAGGAGTAAACCATAATATCATTGATAAGCAATTTGGCAGTACGCCCAGAACATTGCTCTGGTAACCAAAAGGAGCATCTCAGTTTCAAGGTCCCAGCTATGAAAGAAAATACCTTGTGAGGTATCAGTCAGTCACATGCAGGAACCAACATTAAAAATGAATAATGAAACATGTAAATCATGCTTATATGACTTGTTTGTGTAGCATCAAGCTTAGATTGAGTTGGTGGACCTCTCCGGCCGTGATAATAAAGAGGGATTCATTTAATACTGACTTCAGGTGTCCTTGGTGTTGAATTTCCACCACACATGTTTTGGAATATTCTGTATATTTGTATTCTTCTTTTCACTCTGTTATTTAGGTCATTATTGTGGAGTCACTACAATGTTGTTGATCCATCCTCAGTTCTCTCCCATCACAGTCATAGAACCTTTTAGCTGTTTAAAAAGCACTAATGGCCTCATGGCGGCAGCCCTAATAGTGATGGGGGACAAAATCTATACAGTTACATATCGGGATATTATGTCTGACGACACACTACATGACCAAGTGGTATGTCGACACCTGCTCGTCGAACATCTCTTTCCAAAATCCCCCATTTGTTGCTATAACAGCCTCCACTCTTCTGGGGAGGCTTTCCACTAGATGTTGGAACATTGCTGCGGGGATTTGGTTCCATTCAGCCACAAAAGCCTTAGTGAGGTCGGTCACTGATGTTGGGTGATTAGGCCTGGCTCTCAGGTGGTGTTCCAATTCATACCAAAGGTATTTGATGGGGTTGAAGTCAGGGCTCTGTGCAGGCCAGTCAAGTTATTCCACACCGATCTCAACAAACCAGTTCTGTATGGACCTCACTTTGTGCACGGGGGCATTGTAATGCTGAAACTATCATGACACAAGGCGAGACCCAGATGCAGACACAGGAGGCAGATGGTTGGAGTCTTACAGTATTTATTCATCCAATAGGGTAAGTCAAGAGAATGGTCGTGGACAGGCAAAAGGGTCAAAACCAGTTCAGAGTCCAATAGGTACCGAAGGGAAGGTAGAATCAAGGTCAGGGCAGGCAGGATGATCAGGCAGGCGGGAAAGTAGTCCAGAGACAGGCAGGGGTCAAAACCGGGAAGACGATCAAAAAGAGAATAGCAAAAGGAGTACGGGAAAATCATGCTGGTTGACTTGAGCTTCAAGTTCTTTGGTGTCCACATCAACAACAAACTAGAATGGTCCAAACACACCAAGACAGTCGTGAAGAGGGCACGACAAAGCCTATTCCCCCTCAGGAAAATAAAAAGATTTGGCATGGGTCCTGAGATCCTCAAAAGGTTCTACAGCTGCACCATCGAGAGCATCCTGACTGGTTGCATCACTGCCTGGTACCGCAAGGCACAACAGAGGGTAGTGCGTACGGCCCAGTGCATCATTGCGTACGGCCCAGTGCATCACCGCTAAGCTACCTGCCATCCAGGACCTCTACACCAGGCGGTGTCAGAGGAAGGCTCTAAAAATTGTCAAAGACCCCATCCACCCCAGTCATAGACTGTTCTCTCTTCTACCGCATGGCAAGCGGTACCGGAGTGCCAAGTCTAAGACAAAAAGGCTTCTCAACAGTTTTTACCCCCAAGCCATAAGACTCCTGAACAGGTAATCAAATGGCTACCTGGACTATTTGCATCACAGGAACAGGTGACAGAAACAGGAAAGGACCTTCCCCAAACTGTTGCCACAAAGTTGGAAGCACATAATCTTCTAGAATGTCATTGTATGCTGTAGGGTTCAGATTTCCCTTCACTGGAACTAAGGGGCCTAGCTCGAACCATGAAAAACAGCCTCAGACCATTATTCCTCCTCCACCAAACTTTACAGTTGGCACTATGCATTTGGGCAGATTCGTCCGTCGGACTGCCAGATGGTGAAGCGTGATTCATCACTCCAGAGAATGCATTTCCACTGCTCCAGAGTACAATGGCGGCGAGCTTTACACCACTCC
The DNA here is from genome assembly GCF_901001165.1 of Salmo trutta. Classification (NCBI taxonomy): domain Eukaryota; kingdom Metazoa; phylum Chordata; class Actinopteri; order Salmoniformes; family Salmonidae; genus Salmo; species Salmo trutta. Next base: position 13,589,489 of record NC_042979.1, read on the forward strand.
AGCAGACGTTGTATATCATATCATATTTTTTATTTATTTTGTATTTTTATTTATTTAACCTTTATTTAACCAGGTAGGCCAGTTGAGAGCAAGTTCTCATTTACAACTGCGACCTGGCCAAGATAAAGCAAAGCAGCGTGACAAAAACAACACAGAGGTACACATAAACAAACGTACAGTCAATAACACAATAGAAAAATCTATGTACAGTGTGTGCAAATGTAGAAGATTTGGGAGGTAAGGCTATAAATAGGCTATAGAGGCGAAATAATTTCAATTTAGCATTAACACTGTAGTGATAGATGTGCAGATGATGATGTGCAAGTACATATACTGGGGTGCAAAAGAGCAAGAAGCTGTCCCAGACCTGCTGTTTTCAACTCTCTAGAGACAGCAGGAGCGGTAGAGATACTCTCAAAGATCGGCTATGAAAAAGCCAACTGACACTTACTCTTGTGTTACTGACTTGTTGCACCCTCGACAACTACTATGATTATTATTATTTGACCATGCTGGTCATTTATGAACATTTGAACAGCTTGGCCATGTGCTGTTATAATCTCCACCCGGCACAGCCAGAAGAGGACTGGCCACCCCTCATAGCCTGGTTCCTCTCTAGGTTTCCTCCTAGGTTTTGGCCTTTCTAGGGAGTTTTTCCTAGCCACCGTGCTTCTACACCTGCATTGCTTGCTGTTTGGGGTTTTAGGCTGGGTTTCTGTACAGCACTTTGAGATATCAGCTGATGTAAGAAGGGCTATATAAATACATTTGATTTGAAGATAAATAACAATGTGGGGATGAGGTAGTTGGGTGTGCTATTTACAGATTGGCTGTGTACAGGTACAGTGATCGGATGTTGTAGTTGGGGATGGAAATTTCAGGATTTTTGGTGGCCTTCCTAAGCCAGGATTCAGACATGGCTTGGACATTAGGGTTGGCGGAGGATGCTAAAGCAGTGAAAAAAACAAACTGATGTTAACATGCATGAAACCAAGGCTTTTACGGTTACAGAAGTCAACAAATGAGAGTGCCTGGGGAATAGGAGTGGTGCTGGGGGCTGCAGGGCCTGGGTTCACCTCTACATCACCAGAGGAACAGAGGAGGTGTAGGATAAGGGTACGGCTAAAGGCTATAAGAACTGGTCATCTAGTGTGTTCAGAACAGAGAGTAAAAGGAGCAGATTTCTGGGCGTGGAAGAATAGATTCAAGGCATAATGTACAGACAAGGGTATGGTAGGATGTGAGTACAGTGGAGGTAAACCTAGGCATTGCGTGACGATGAGAGCGGTTTTGTCTCTAGAGGCACCAGTTAAGCCAGGTGAGGTCACCGCATGTGTGGGGGGTGAGGCAAAACTATCTAAGGCATATTGGGCAGGGCTGGGGGCTCTACAGTGAAATAAGACAATAATCACTCATCAAAACAGCAATAGACAAGGCATATTGACATTAGGGAGAGGCATGTGTAGCCAAGTGATCATACCGTCCAATGAGTAGCATTAGGTGAATCAGGGAGCCGATTCAGTAGTCGCTACTACGCTAGGCGAGCTGGAGACACGGCGATTCAGACAGGTAGCGGGCCGGGGAAAGCAGATGGGCCTTTGACCATGTCGGAACGGAAGGGCCTGTTGAAACCACCTCGGATGATTACATCAGCAGACCAGTCATGATGGATTGGCGGGGCTCCGTGTCAGCAGTAAAGGGTCCAGGCCAATTGGCAAAAGAGTTATTGTAGCCCAGGAATTAGCTGGTGGACCTCTTTGGCAAGCCGGGAGATGGGCTTAACTCGAGACTAGCTCAAGGCTAACTGGTGCTTGCTTCGGGACAGTGACGTTAGCCAGGGGTAGATACTCGGATTGAAGCTAAGTATGCTGCGAAGATCTGGTGTAAAGGTTCAGAGCTTGCGGTAGGAATCCTGAGATGTGGTAGAGAAAAAGCAGTCTCTGGGTTGATATCGCGCTGTGCAGACTGGCAGGTCTTGACCAAGCTGAGGCTGGCTGGTGTCCGAGTTAACGGGGAAGAACGCTAGCAGTGGCTAACTGACTACTAGCTAGTAGCTAGTTAGCTGGCTAGCTGCTGATGGGGGTTTCGGTTCTAAAGTATAAAAATAGCAGATCCGTACCACATTGGTTGAGGCGGGTTGCAGCCTTAATCCCTAAGCATACCTTCCTGTAATAGAGCTCAGTTCAGAAGGACGACTACATCTTTGTGTCTGCTTTAATACATCATCCAGAGCATAATTATTAACTTGGCCATGGTTAAAGAGATATTCAGTGTCTGATATGTTATTGTCACCCATCTACTAATCATTGCCCTTCTTTATGAAGCTTTCGAAAAGCTTGTTGGTCTTTGTAGTTGAATCTGTGCTTGAAATTCAATACTTGACTGAGGGACGGACCTTACAGTTGTTGATGTATGGGGGACAGAGGAAGGGGTGGTCATTCAAAAATCACATCAACCCCTATTATTTCACACAGAGTGAGTCCATATAACTGTGATTTGTTGAGCCAAATTTTACTTGTGAATTAATTTAGGCTTGCCTAAAAAAAGGGGGTGAATACTTATTTCATTTGGATTAATTTCAAAGAATGTGTAGAATTTTCTTTTCACTTTGACATTATGGAGTATTTTGTGTAGATCAATGACAAAAATTACAATTAAATCTATTTCAATCCAACGTTGTAATGCAAGAAAATGTGAATAGAAGGGGTGTAGACTATCGATAGGAAATGTATTGCAGAATATTGCATCAGAGAACTGCCCCAATAATGTCCGAGAGACATACTGTACTTTTCCCATACCTGATGGGGGCCGTCTCATCTCCTCTGTCCTGCCAGGCCTGAGGGGGGGTGATGTACATACACCAAAGGCCCCAGTTGTAGCCATGGGCCGCGTTAGCATACTGCTGCACCTCAAACGTGTTGTACTTGATGTTGTCGATCGACGGTAGAATAATACGTGTTCGATCCTCCCTGATTCTGGTTAGGATTGGCTCTGCCCTGTCAAAGGAGGAAAGGAAACAGATTTTAGTCAAACTTTTCATCTCTATAAATATTCTAAAGTTGCTTGAGATGTTTACTGGTAACTGTACACTGTGGTGTTCATGCTGACATGATAGGAAAAGCATGACAGTAAATCATGTTTCTGTCATCTCATCTGTTCCCAGGGGGAAAATGGGGCCACCACAGTCTGTTCAAGCGTTTAATCATCATCATCAAAACATCCTGAATCCTCACTGCTAGCAGAGGAAGGTACCGTACTGTTCTCATCTTCCCTTACACTTGACAGTTTATTTTCCATTTCACATCCGTTCCAGAGAACAAAACCAAATAACTAGTAATTTATGTACTGTAGCTAGCAGTTCTATGTGTTACAACTGTAGTGAAACACTGATGGCCTCACATGTAGGTCGTTCCACCTCAAAAAGCACAAGAAAGAGGATTTCGACACCCACCATCTCAGAATGCTCTGAAATCGTTTCTGTTTTTAGAAACAGATAAGATTAGCATTTCTGCAACATTATTTTGTTGAAATATAATTTGATCTCTGAGAAATTAAGCTAATTGATTGCATCCAAATTGGCCATTTTATACTTGTTTTTGGATTGGGATTGGCATGGGGTGTGCAGGGGTGCGTGGGGGTCTTTTGATCATGTCTTTGGATTCTTCATGTCTTACTCATTGTTTGAAAAAAGTTTGGACCAAATTAGATGTTAGGTACTATACTTAGTTAATATTATATGAATCCTATAAATTAAAATGGACAATTTGGGTGCAATCAATTAGCTTAATTTCTCAGAGATCAGATTATATTTCGACAAAAGAATGTTGCAGGAATGCTAATCTTATATGTTTCTAACTACAGAAACAATTTCAGATGGTGGGTGTCATGGTTTACTGAAATGACATGGAACGACCCATGGGACGCATGGTGTGTTCAATGGTTTTTCAGTGTAAAACTTGACTGATGCAATCAGATATCATTTCCATTGTGGACATAACTTTTGCAATATGAGTGCAGTTAAGGAGTCTACATTTCACAGCTGCAATATCATTTTTAGAACAAACAGGGTTAACTTCTGAGAGAGAGTGTCACCTTGCCTGAATTAATTCCTCTTTCTGAAGTGGTGTGGTAAAGATGGATTGTGGTGACTACTGTACCTCCTTGTCTTTCCATTACTGAGAGAAAGGAACACCTCTGATTTGCAAATAAAAATGCTTTCTGTCAGTTGCACAAACACTGTCAGCAGATCTCAGTGTAATGAATTCCAGGCTTAAAATAGTACAGTATATAGCTAGATATTGGAGGACATATGGCGGACGTATGGCACCTCAGTGTTGGGAGGAATCTGCATCTGATTGATGATAATGCATGAGACGATTTTAAACTCCTTTTCAAGTGTCAATCTGAGGGGAAATAAGAAGCTGTTCCTCACCATGCTGTGTTGAACTCAACATGTGCGTCAAAGAAGCCAACAACTGGTGCAGTGGCAGCTTTCCAGCCAAGGATTCTGGCCCGTATAAGTCCCTCCCGTCTGCTATTTCTCACCATCTTCACTAGGCCTGGGTACTGCTTATTCACATACTGATCCAGATTCAGCTTTAGCTCCACTACAACAACAAGAATAATCTGTTGGAGCTCAAACTAGAAAACCATCATTTCAAATCTCTCTCTCTCTCTCTTGCGCTCTTTCTCTCCCTCTTACACACGCACACGCACACTGTAAAAGCCCTTGTCTTACCACTGTCACTGTTGTCGTCCACCAGGATGATCTCCTTGAGGATGTGTGCAGGTGTGTGATTGACCAGGCTGTGGACTGACCGTAGGATCACTGACAAGGCCTCATTTACAAAGATGAACACCACCGTCATCTGAGGGAGGTCATCTGGGTAAGTCATCAGCTTGCACCTGTCAACACAATTTAGTGAGAAGCTGTCACATCAGTACCCTAAACTCATAATGCTTTATTATGTTACCTTCTGGTTTTCAAGCTGTGAGGGCAGGGTTTAGGACCTACTTTTTCGGCCTGTAGTCAGGAATGGATCTATCCAGTGGGATTTGATTGCTCAGCTGTGCGTTGTAGCCGTACTCTTCGTACTTTCCCCCATCTGGGTCGCGGACAGGGTTTCTCAGAGTTGCAGGGGTCCTGGCCTGCCCCTGTCCCTGGCCCACTCGTCCCTCCAGTACCCCAACTGGCTTTCCCAGACCTGTGGAAAGTCAGAGAAAAATGTCAGACTCATTTTGCAAACTGTCTGAGGTGCCTCTGGATCACAAAAGCAAGCAAGCTGTTACCCTTTTCATCTCAATGTGTCAGTCACTTGAGCTGTCTCTTTTCCCCCGAGAACGTAAACAAAAGGTGAGCATCTAGATTCATTAGAGAGTTGGCAATTGAAGTTTAGACAAGAGAAATAATTGACAAGTCTACTGTCTGCAGCACCTTGTCTGTGAAATTATAATTGGTCATCTTAATAAACTCCCAGTCTGACTGACAAACAGGATAGCCAGGGATAAAGGAAACTGAAGGCTATTATTATTATTATTATTCACCTAGACTTTACTGGTGGGAAGTAATACACAGTGGGACAGGGGATAGGATGATTGACTTGTAATGTGAGTAGAATGGCTTATACTGTCAGTACTACAGCAGGACCTGGCATCTTGCTAATCCAACTTCTGAACTGATTATGCATTTAAACACTGAATTATGAGTGTCATAGTCAAAACATTGGGAATGAGTTAGAGCAATTATTGGTTGAATAAATTGATTGAATTAGCTTGTCCCTTGGGGGGATTTTATGATGCAAATGCATCATACAACACCACATTGGATAAGGAAGAGGAATCAGTAAATGTGATATAACCGTCAAACCTGCTGCAGAAATGTCCCTAACTGGCTTAAATTACATCAGTGACCTCCTGATATATAACCTCAGGATCATGGGATATAGAGATTTCTTCTTGGGACTGCTTGTTTTGTGCAGCAAAAGAAGAGGTGATATTTCAGGATAACTAGTTTGTCCTCTACACTTGTTTAAAGCAAGGTTGAGACCCATCAATTAAGGCTGACAGCATCCATCCTCCTAAACTGCTTTGTGGTGGAGTCCAATTAAGCTCCTCAAAGAGAATGTTGCTAACTATTGTAGGTGCTAAAAAGAGGGGCCATGGACATTACTCTTCTCATGGAGAGCTACTGGATTTGCAGTCTTTTGTTCCAAACAGTCCTCTAAAACAAATCTGATTCAGCACCTTATTAGTGTCTCTCCAGTAAGAGTGTTGGCCACCTCTACGTGAGAATGATGTTCATTGACTACAGCTTAGCGTTCAACACCATAGTGCCCTCCAAGCTCATCACTGAGCTAAGGACCCTGGGACTGAACACCTCCATCTGCAACTAGATCCTGGACTTCCTGACGGGCTGCCCCCAGGTGATGAGGGTAGGCAACAACATATCCACCACGCTGACCCTCAACATGGGGGCCCCTCAGGGAGTGTGCTCAGGGGTGTGTACTCCCTGTTCACCCATGACAGTGTGGCCAAACATGACTCCAACACCATCATGATGTGTGCCGATGACACGACGGTGGTAGGCCTGATCACCGACGACGATGAGACAGCTTATAGGGAGGAGGTCAGAGGCCTGGCAGTGTGGTGCCGGGACAACAACCTCTCCCTCAACATGAGCAAGACAAAGGGGCTGATCGTGGACTACAGGAAAAGGACGGGGCTATAGTGGAGCAGGTTGAGAGCTTCAAGTTCCTTGGTGTCCACATCACTAAAGACCTATCAGGGTCCAAACACACCAAGACAGTCGTAAAGAGGGCACGACAACGCCTATTCCCCCTGAGGAGGCTGAAAAATTTGGCATGGGACCTCAGATCCTCAAGAAGTTCTACAGCTGCACCATCAAGAGCATCCTGACTGGTTGCATCACTGTTTGGTATGGCAACTGCTTGACATCTGATCGCAAGGCGCTACAGAGGGTAGTGTGTACGGCCCAGTACATCACTGGGGCCCAAGCTTCCTGCCACCTAGGACCTCTATACCAGGAGGTGTCAGAGGAAGGCCTTAAACATTTTCAAAGACTCCAGCCACCCAAGTCATCGACTGTTCTCTCTGCTACCGCAAAGCAAGCAGTACGGGACCGCCAAGTCTGGGACCAAAAGGCTCCTTAACAGCTTTAACCCCCAAGCCATGAGACTGCTGAACAATTAATCAAATTGCTAACCTGACTATTTGCATTGACCCCCTTATTTTATTTGTCTTTTTATTTATTTTGTTGCACTGACTCCCTTGCACTGGCTCTATGCACACTCACTAGACTCTAAACACACACTCACACATACTACACTGACACTCCAGCACACAAAACACACACACACATGCGTATTGATGTCAAACACACACACATTCCTTCGCACTCTTCAGATACTCTGCTGCTACTCTCTGTTTATTATCTATTCATAGTCACTTTACCCCTACCTACATGTACATATTACCTAAATTACTTTGACTAACCTGTACCCCTGCACATTGACTTGGTACCGGTACCCCTTGTATATAGCCCCATTATTGTTATTTTATTGTGTTATATTTTATCCTTGTAGTTTATTTAGCAAATTTGCATTGTTGGTTAAGGGCTGGCAAATAAGCCTTTCACGGTAAGGTCTACTACACATGATGTATTCGGATCATGTGACAAATAATATTTTATTTTATCTAATAACAAACAAACAAATGTCTGGCCAATCACACATTGTATTTACAGTAATAGTGTTAATTATCTGGAATGTTATTTTATATAAAACGTAAAGTATAACTCTCCATATGGATTCGACTAGGGCTCATCAACTAAATGTTTTTCTTGAGTGAATGGTCTGGGGGCCAGAACATAATTACAAATCATTTATAGACTGCACATTGACCGCAAGAAGCCCAAATAGATATAATATTTGACTAAAGCAGAATCATTTCAAACCTTGCTTACATTTGTATACGATCACATATCTCTGAATTATGCGTGGGAATTAGGGTTGCAAAGTGTCGGAAACTTTCCGGTAAATTTCCGTAATTTTTCTGGACATTTTCCAAGGGAAGTTAAGCCCAGGAATTTGGGGAATTTTGCTTAAATTCATCAAAAAAGTTAGCTTATAACAGTGAACCTTTTTTGTGGGATACACATAAGGCAATTCTAGGCCTTGTGGCATATTTTGGTTACACTATCCCCAATTCAATGGAATTGTAACCCTCTGCATGCACAGTACATTCTTCCATCACATGTGCAGTGCACTCCTCCATCACATGTACAGCTGATTCTCAAGATCTTGCACACTAATGAGATGCTATTGAGCCCACACTACTACACTGTCTGAGCCAAGGACTACATGCTTTCTGGTAAGTTTTGATTACAATACTGGGTGGGGTGAATATATTTTATATGACATACATGATTTTTTGGTTAACTAGTAAATAGTAGCCTACAGCAAAGTGTGTTTTTAAATCATTTCTAACTTGTTAACAATTTCTGCTAATTCGTTTTTGCTACCATGTGGGTTTTAGCTTGCTTGAGCCTGCTAACTGAGCCTGCTAACTGTGTTAATTCACCTGTTTCCATACATGTTTCATTTTAAAACATTTATCTTACAAAGGAGTTGTTTAATCTAACTGCTTCAAGTGAAGGTCAAGTAAATCAGAGAGAAAGCGGACTGTATCGAAATCCTCTCTGATGGGTGGTCAAATGTTCGTGGGCAAGGAATAATTAACTACATCATCGCCACCCCTCAACCAGTATTTTACAACACAGACACAAGGGACAACAGACACGTCGGTCTCTACATTGCAGATGAGCTGAAGGCAGTCATCAATGACCTTGGACCACAGAAGGTATTTGCACTGGTGACAGACAATGCTGCGAACATGAAGGCTGCTTGGTCTAAAGTGGAGGATTCCTACCCTCACATCACACCCATTGGCTGTGCTGCTCATGCATTGAATCTGCTCCTCAAGGACATCAAGGCACTGAAAACAATGGATACACTCTACAAGAGACCCAAGGAAATGATTAGGTATGTGAAGGGTCATCGAGTTATAGCAGCAATCTACCTCACCAAGCAAAGTGAGGATAATAAGAGCACCACATTGAAGCTGCCCAGCAACACCCGTTTTGGGTGGTGTTGTCATCATGTTTGACAGTCTCCTGGAGGGGAAGGAGTCTCTCCAAGAAATGGCCATATCACAGTCTGCTGATATGGACAGCCCCATCAAGAGGATCCTCCTGGATGATGTATTTTGGGAGAGAGTGGTAAGCAGCCTGAAACTCCTGAAACCTATAGTAGTAGCCATTGCACGGATTGAGGAGACAATGCCATCGTGTCTGATGTTCAGACTCTGCTTGCAGATGTAAGAGAAGAAATCTGTACTGCCCTGCCCACATCACTGTTTCTCCAAGCAGAGGAAACTGCAGTTCTGAAATACATCAAAAAGCATGAAGAAGAAGAAGCCCATACACGCCACAGCATGGATACTTGGATCCCAAGTATGCTGGCGAGAGCATCCTGTCTGGTGCAGAGATCAACAAGGCCTATGGTGTCATCACTTCCGTGTCTCGAAAGCTTGGCCTGGATGAGGCCACGGTTCTTGGTAGTCTGGCAAAGTACACTTCCAAGCAAGGGCTTTGGGATGGAGATGCAATATAGCAGTCGTGCCAACATATCTCATCAGCCACCTGGTGGAAGGGACTTTGTGGATCTAAGGCTGTTTCCCCTGTTGCCTCCATCATCCTCCAAATCCCACCAACATCAGCCACCTCAGAGCACAACTGGTCCTTGTTTGGGAACACACACACCAAAGAACGCAACAGGCTGACCAATACAAGGGTTGAAAAATTGGTGGCCATCTGGGCAAATTTGAGGCTTTTTGAGCCTGACAACAAGCCATCCTCAACAAGGTTGGAAAGTGACAGTGAAGATGAGGCCTTGGAGTCTGATGTTCAAGAGGTGGAGATTGAGGAGGTCCAGGGAGAAGACATGGAAGCCTCAGAGGAAGACATCCAAAGCTTTAGTTTCTAGACTATCATTTTACAGATGTATATTGAAAACGTTTTTGGGAGATGCGATGGATCATTGGGGATCATTCAATATTCCCTTTTGTTGTTCAGTGAAATCATCCCATGTGAAGTCAACTCATTTAATTAAAGTTCAATTCGTAACTAAATTGTTTTTTAAAATTTCTATTGGAAGGATTTCATTATTTTAACTACTTATGATAAGGTAAAAGGTTTATGTTTCTGTCTCCATATGATATGGTCAATTTATCCAATGCAAAAAAACATCTACTGTTAAATGGTATTAATATTAATTTGCATATATTTTCGTTAATTCCCATATATTCCCGTTAATTCCCATATATTCCCGTTAATTCCCATATATTGCCATTAAATCCCACGGAAAGTTTCCACCTCGGAATATTCCCCAAAATTGCAACTCTAGTGGGAATACTTGGGAACATATTTCCAAAATGAAAATCACTTGGAGCTGATTTGCTGGTGTTTTTACAGTCGTTTATGTCAAACAATAAAAAAATGGACAAATAAAATCACCCAAGGGCCAAGTTCGGCCTGAGGGCCGCCAGTTGGGGAACCCTGGAATAGATTTGTATAATGCCGTTCTTTCGGAGAAAAACAGAGCCCTTTGTCTGGGTTATTTTTGAATGATGTAAAAACAGATTAGACATTTAGGCTGAAAGCGATGCTGGGAGTGGGACTATAATGGATGAGGTGGATGTGGGCCAGGTTGATCGGTTATTCCAGTTTAGGGGAATGACAATACCCATAGGTTGTACAACAGCTGAGATGTGGCAAATCAAAGAAACACTGTAAAATGCATGATTTACTCAGTCGGGCCACTATAAAAGTAATTCATAAAGCACTGATGTGGGGTGAAATAAAGTTGCACCAAGCTGACTCTTGGTGTTCATGATCACATGGATCAATCATTTACCGTTCAATTGATGGTAGACCACGTCCTCAAGATGCTCAAGCCTCTGAAGAATAGCTTGCTTCTCCACAAAGTTAGTAACTTTCCCATTTCTGCGGTTAGATCTTTGCACAGTGGTCCTGCCGTTCTTCAGGAGTTCCTCTGAACGATCCTGAATTCTGCAGTAAACCGAGAACAGTATAATACCCACAAACATGCAGATGTTTAAAGTCAACAAAGTTTTTATCTGCCGTGCGCCAGCCATGAAACCGAAGGGAAACCGACAACATCTACCCGTGATAGAAAAACATGCACAATCCAAGTTTAGTGACCGATCTTTGTTTATATGTATAAGGAACGTATCGTCATCATAGCCACCTCAGTGCTCCCGCGCAGAAAATGAGATATCCTGTCATCAGCACCACTTTCGCCGCAGGGATTATAGTAGGCAAGAAGACTATATAAAAACAATCAACCCAAATTGAATCTCATTGCCATTCCATTGCACAGGTTATCCTCTCCAAAATGGGTCAAGAGAGAAGAGATTTTAGGACGAATTCCTGCCCCCCCAACCAACTGCTTACACTGCCACACCGTTAGAACGACAGAATCTCTCTCTCAATTGAGAGAGAT